>NW_012120966.1:58607-106052 GCF_000951035.1 Colobus angolensis palliatus
GCCCGCTACCACGCCTGGCTAATTTTTTGCGTTTTTAGTAGAGACGGAGTTTCACCGTGTTAGCCAGGATGGTCTCTATCTCCTGACCTTGTGATCCGCCTGTCTCGGCCTCCCAAAGTGCTGGGATTACAGGCTTGAGCCACCGCGCCCGGCCTATCTTTGTTAATTTTCTGCCTCAGTAATCTGTCTAATACTGTCACTGGGGTGTTGAAGTCTCCCACTATTATTGTTTGGGAGTCTATGTCTCTTTGAAGGTCTCTAAGAACTTGCTTTACAAATAGGAGTGCTCTTGTGTTGGGTGCATAGATACTTAAAATAGGTCTTGTTGAATTGAACTCTTTACCATTATATAATATCCTTCTTTGTCTTTTGTGATCTTTGTTGGTTTAAAGTTTATTTTGTCTGAAATTAGGATTGCAGCCTCTGCTTTTTTATGTCTTCCATTTTCTTGGAATATTTCTCTCCATTTATTTTGAGACTATGGGTGTCATTGCATGTGAGATGGGTCTCTCAAAGACAGCATACCAATCAATACATACTTGTTCTTTATCTAGCTTGCTACCCTGTGTCTAATACTTTGGGCATTCAGTCCATTTATATTGAAGGTTGTTATTGATATGTGTGGATTTGATCCTGTCATGATAATGTTAGGTAGTTATTTTCCACCCTTGCTTATGTGGTTGCTTTATTGTGTCACTGTCTGTGTACTTCAGTGTGTTTTTGTAGTGACTGGTAATGGTCTTTCCTTTCCATATTTAATGCTTCTTTCAGGAGCTCTTGTAAGATGGATCTGGTGGTAATGAATTGCCTCAGCTTTTGCTTGTTTGCAGAGGGTCTTATTTCTCCTTTGTTTATAAAGCTTAGTTTGGTTGGATATGAAATTCTTAGTTGGAATTTTGTTTCTTTAAGAATGTTGAATATTAGCCCCCAATCTCTTCTGGCTTGTAGAATTTCTGCTGAAAGTTTCACTGTTATTATGATGGGTTTCCCTTTGTAGATGACTTGTCCTTTTCTCTAGCTCTCTTTAACATTTTTTCTTTCATGTTAACCTTGGATAATCTGATAATTTTGTCTTGAGAATATTCTTCCAGTGAAGTATTTTGTTAGAGTTCCCTGCATTTCCTGAATTTGGATGTTGGCCTCTCTAGCTAGGTTTGGGAAGTTCTCATGGATAATATCCTGAAGTATATTTTCCAAGTTACTTCCATTCTCTCCATCTCTTTCAGGGATGCCAATGAGTCATAGATTCAGTCTCTTTACATAATCCCACATTTCTTGGTGTTTTTTATTACTTTTAATTATTTTTTCTTTATTCTTGTCTGATTATCTTATTTCAGAAAGACAGTCTTTAAGCTCTGAGATTCTTTCTTCAGCTTGGTCTATTCTGCTGTTAATGCCTGCAATTATATTATAAAATTCTTGTAGTGTTTTTCAGCTCTGTTAGGTCGGTTAGGTTCTTTTATTTTCTAGTTAAGAACCCTCTTGGGAGAACTAGTACAGTCATTTGAAGGAAAGAAGACACTCTGACTATGTGAATTGTCGGAGTTCTTGCACTGGTTATTTCTCATCTTTGCGGGCTGATGTTCCTTCAATCTTTGACATTTCTGCCCCTAGACAGAAATGGGTTTTCTTTCTTTTATCCTATTTGATGACCTTGGGGGGTTGATTGTGCTATAAGGTGGGTTCGGTCAAGTGACTCTGTTTCTATAATATTTTAGGGGGCCAAGGCTCAGCTCAGGACTCCTGGACTGCCTGCTCTAACTCTGGGGTACTGTTATTGGACCCTAGCTTTGTTCTCTGGCTCCTTGAGGTTGGAAATGTGCTGTACTGGAGGGGCCAAAGTTCTCCCAAACTACTGATCACAACAACCTGATGGGTGCTGCCAGCCAAATAACTTTATAGGGTTGTGGCAATGGAATGCATCCCTCTTTTGCATGTGCCAGCAGCAGTGACCGTGTGGCATGGTGAATGCTTATTGGCCACAACAGTGTCCTAGTGGGTATTGGGGTGCTAGCATTTATGCAAGCATTTGCAGCAGGAGCAGTGGCAGCACAACTTGGAGAGGCAGGGGTCTCCCATTAATTACTGTGTGTGCATTTGCTCCAGCAGTGGTGTTAGCACAGGGGCACGACACTGCAGGGCACAGTACTGTGTGCACCCTCTGTACACATTTCCACAGGTAGAAGTGGCCACTCAGAGTGGATGTGAGTTAGCTGTTTTGAATGCCTAGTTTTCCACAGTGGCAGTGGCAGCACAGGTGAAAGGTGCTGGCAGGGGCAGGGCTGGTGGGCCCCATGTCTGAAAATGGTGTGACAATGATGACTGTGCAGTAGAGGAAGGGGAAATGGGGAACACTCGTGCCAGTAGCAGTGGCATGGCACGGTACTTGTACACAAGCATGCTGGTAAAGAGAAATTAAGTTGTGTACATGCACACATGGCAAAGCAATTGTAGAGTGGTCCTGGGCAAGTGCATGCAGGCAAAGTGACACAGGGGAGGCTGCAGTGGCAGGAGGGTGGGTGGGCTGTTGCATGTCACCAGGGCCCATTCTGCTGCAGCATTCTGCTGGTCAGGCATGGTCTGCCAGTGTTGGAGCTATGATGTGAGCCCAGAGGAAATACCTGGGCGGAGAGGGGAGCTGCACTGTCCCAGGGGGCCCAAAAGAGGCAAGCAGACTGAGGTGCTCAGGTCAGAATGACCCCATCACCCTGGAGAGCTCAGGTCTGACAGTTCTCCTAGCACTGAAGTCTCCTATGGGAGCAAATTGAACCTAGGGAGATGGGCATCCCTGGCAGTGCTCCATTACAGATGCTCCTGCACCAAACCCTCCAGCTCTGTACCAGCTGGAGTTCTGCCCTTACTTCTTTTCTAAGCAGCTCTCCCTGCAACTCTGGTGTCCAGGGTGGTTGAGTGGTCTCCTCCTGCCAGGATTCCAGGGGTCTGTGGCAAGAGACAGTTGCTTCTTGCCTGTTCGACTCACCCCTTCCACAGGAGTTGTTGGGGGCCAGGAACAAGCCCCGGTATGAAGTAGCCTGTGCAGGGTTCCCAGCTTTCTCCCCCTTCATCCCAGCATCTGTGTCTTTCCTCTGTCCACCCTCGATGTCTTCCCTCTAAAAATCTGCTAGAAGTATACCAGTCTTCTCAACGTCCCAGTCCTTTGATGAAAGATATTCCACCCGGCTGTGTCTAGTTGGCCATCTTGGAGAGCTGATTTTAAAATTTTTTAAAAGACACATAATAGTTTTATATATTTCTGTGGTACATACTGAGTTTCGATAAATACAATGTGTAGTAATCATGTCAGGATAAAGAGTATATTCGTCACCCAAACATTTATCTGTGATTTTCTTTATGTTACTTTTACTAGCTTAATATCATAGTTATCTCACTTTTATTTTAAAAAATTTAGAAATCGTTCTAACTGCATGACCTAGTCTAGTATAAATAGGTCACATTATGATTCAAGCCATATTTGTGAAGCCAGTTAATGCAATTCTCAAATGTTTTATATTTTTCTGCCATACAGTCAACACGAGAAATATCAAAAATACGAAATGTATTTTCATTCACTCTGTTGCTATTATAGCTCTACAAATTTACTCTTCTTTCAATTTTTTGACTATTAAATTTCCCCACATATTTTAGAATCAACCTGTTCCTAATAGTATAATATAATTTAAAAAATGAGTAACCATAGTTGTGTAACAATCAAAGATAGTATCTCATTTTCTTCTTTTTTGGCTTTCTCGCTACTTAAAACGTTATGATTGTACAGGGGTTTAAGGACCAGGTGACTAAACTGAGAACCCCTTTCTTATGGGTGTCATAGGTGAGAGAGCCAAGTCTCTGGCCAGGGCCTGAAAAGTTTGCTTCACTGACCTGTTGGTATTCAAACTTAACAATGGCACTAGCCTGAAGACTATTAATTGAAAAGGTTAAATCTGTGGTCCAGTCATTTAAACTGTCATGCTCTATGGGCACCACAGAAATACAGAAAGTTGACCGACATAATATAGTCTGTGGTTAGGTGTTTATCCTGTTTTCTCTTAAAACTATTGTGTGACCTGATAGCCTCTTTCGTAAGTTACTGTCTTAGAGGTTCTACAGAAAAAGGTGACAGCTTCCCAGAGAGAAAAGCAGAAAGGGGAGCTAGAGACTGAGACAGCAAAATCTATTACCTAGAACAGATATCAAATATTAAAAAATAAAAACCAGGGGCTCAAGCCTATAATCCCAACAATTTGGGAGGCCGACGTCAGGCCGAGGTCAGATCTCAGATCACCTGAGGTCAGGAGTTTGAGACTAGCCTGGCCAACATGGTGAAACCCCATCTCTACTAAAAATAAAGAAATTAGCCAAGCCTGGTGGTGGGCACCTGTAATCTCAGCTACTTGGGAGGCTGAGGCAGGAGAATCACTTGAACCCAGGAGGCAGAAGTTGCAGTGAGCCGAGATCATGCTGCTGCTGCACTCCAGCCTGGGCAACAAGAGCAAGGTTCCATCGCAAAAAAAAAAAAAAAAAAAAAAAAATTAATTACAAAAATAAAAACCAGACTCTTAGAACATTTAATGCTATCATTCATTCTAGTGAATATTCCTAGCAATCCAACAAGGTAACTATTTTTTAAGGAGCTTAAACGCTATAGGACAGGTGCTTTGACCAGCACTGTTAGGTGGCCCCATCCTGTTAGTAATGACGTAATGGCCGTGTTCCTCTCAGTGGTATCATGACATGATCATTCTTACTGCTCTGCTCTTGTTGCCATGTTACTTACCTACAGAATGACCCAGGAAAATTGAATTAATAGTAGAGTCATTATCATGGCAAGTGGTACCATATTTTATTTTCCTCTCTTTTTGAAGCGAGGTAAAAATCTCGACCTGGGAGGTAATAATCAAAGTTCATATTTAAGGATTTTAAACAATAGGCATAAAATCGGGAGTGTGTAAAAAAACAAGCATGAGGAGTCAGGGGGAGTATACGTTCTCACAACTATCTAGGAAAAGAAAATTTCCCAGTTCTATTTATATAGTTCAGAAACAAAAGGAAACACCAGGATTAACCAGGAATTATAAGGTGTTTATTTTTTTCTCATACCAAAGTGCCTAACTGGGGAATTTTTAATATTTGGTAGTAATCATCTCTAAGTCCCATTTATCCTGTTTTATTTATAAAAAGGAGGAATTAGAGCAGGTGATCTACACCAAAATGATTATCACAATGCTACTGTCTGTTAAAATCATTAGGATACAGGTAGACTTGCATAAGTTTTTTGCATTTGTCAGATTGTTCACTCTGTTGATTATTTATTTTGCTCTACAGAAGATTTTTAGTTTAATGAAGTCCCAACTGTCTGTTTTTGTTGCATTTGCTTTTGAAATCTAGTCATGAATTTCTTGCCTAGGCCAATATCCAGAGGAGTTTTTCGAGGTTTTTTTTCAAGTACTTTTATAGTTTCAGGTCTTACATTTAAGTCTTTAATCCATCTCTAGCTAACTTTTGTATATGGTGAGAGACAGGATTCATTTTTATTCTTCAGCATATGGCAATCCAATTTTCTCAGGACCATTTATAGAATAGGGTGTCCTTTCCCTAGTGTATGTTTTTGTCAACTTTATCAAAGATCACCTAGCTTTAAGTATATGGCTCTATTTGTGGGTTCTTTATTCTGTTCTGTTCCTCTATGTCTCTCTATTTTTACACCATTACCATGCAGCTTTGGTTATTATACCTTTATAGTATAATTTGAACAGGTAATGTGGTGGCACCTGCATTGCTCGTTTTCCATTGAATTGCTTTGGCAATTTGGGCTCTTTTATGGTTCCATATAAATTTTAGAATTATGTTTTTTAATTATATGAAAAATGACATTGGTATTCTGATGGAAATTGCATTAAATCTATAGATTACTTTGGACATAATGGTCATTTTAATAAAATTGATTCTTCTGGCCCGTAAGTATGGGGTACTTTTACATTTGATTGTGTCATGTACAGTTTCTTTCGTAAATGTTTTAGTTTTCCTTGTAGAGGTATTTTACCTACTTGGGTAAATATATTCCTAGGTTTTGTTTCTTGATAGCTATTATTATTGGAATTGGCTCTTGATTTGGTTCTCAGCTTGATTGTTATTGGTGTATAGAAATAAAACTGATTTTTGAACATTGATTTTGTATCCTGAAACTTTACTTAATTCATTTATCAAATTTAGGAGTCTTTTATGGAATTCTTTAGAATTTTCTAGGTAGCAATTTACATCATTAGAAAACACAGATCATTTGACTTCCTCTTTTACAGTTTGATTACCTTTAATTTTTTCTCTTGCCTGAACAGTCTGCGTAGAAGTTCCAGTACTATGGCAGAGTGGACGTCCCCGTCTTCTTTCAGTTCTTAGGGGAACTTCAACTTCCCCATTCAGTATAATGATAACTGTAATTTTGTTGCATATGGCTTTTATCATTTTGAGGTATGTTCCTTCTTTGCCTAGTTTGTGAGCTTTTATGATCAAGGAATACTGCGTTTTATCAATGCCTTTTCTGCATCTACTGAGATCATCATATCATTTTTGTTTTTAATTCTGTTTATGAGGTCAGTCACATTTATTGATTGCATTAATAAACCATCCTTCCATCCCTGGAATAAAACCCACTTGGCTGTGGTGTATTATCTTTCTGATGTGCTGTTGGATTTGGTTTGCTAGTATTTTATTAAGGATTTTTGTATCTAGATTCAACAGATATATTGGCATGTAGTTTTCTTTTTTGTTGTTGCTGCATCCTTGCCTGAACTTGGTATCAGTGTGATACTGGCTTCATAGGAGATACGAATGATTCCCTCTTCCCCTGTATTTTGGAACAGTTTCAGTATACTTGGTACCCTTTTTTTTATACATTGAGTATAATTTGTCTGTGAATCTGATATGGTTTGCATCTGTGTCTCCACCCAAATCTAATGTTGAATTGTGATCCCCAGTGTTGTAGGTGGGGCCTCGTGGGAGATGATTGAACCATAAGGGAAAGTTCTAATGAGTGGTTTAGCACCATCTCCCCAGGTGCTGTTCTTATGATAGAGTTCTCATGAGATCTGGTTATTTAAGAGTGTGTAGCACCTTCCCACTCTCTCTCTTCCTCCTGCTCTGGCAAAGTGAAACGTTGCTGCCTCACCCTTCACTTTCTGCCATGCTTGTAGATTTCCTGAGGCCTTCTCAGAAGCCAAGTAGATGCCACCATGTTTCCTGTACCTGCGAGCCAATTTTCTTATAAACCTCTTTTCCTTATAAATTACCCTGTCTCGGGTATTTCTTTATAGCAATACAAGAACTGACTAATACAGAATACATCTATTTCTGGACTTTTGCTTATTGGGAAATGTTTTTATTACTGATTCAATCTCAGTACTGATTAGCGGCCAACTTGGGATTTCTAGTTCTTCCTGGTTAAATCATTGGAGGTTGTGTGTTTGCAGGAATTTATCTGTTTTCTCTGGGCTTTCTAGTTTGTGTTCATAGGGTTTTATAGTCATCTCTGACGATATTTTTATTTATGTGATATCAATTGTAATGTTTCTTTTTGCATTTCTGAATGTGTTAATTTGAATCTTCTCTCATCTTTTCCTGGTTAACATAGCTGGTGGTCTATCAATGTTATCTTTTCAAATAACCAATATTTTGTTTCATTTATTATTTGTATTTTTTGTTCCAATTTACTGTATTTCTGATCTGATTTTTGTTATTTCTTTCCTTCTGCTGGGTTTGGGTTACTTAGTTTGTTCTTACTTTTTTAGTTCTTGTGTTTGTGACATTAGAGTGTTAGTGTATAATCTTTTCATTTTTTTGATGTAGCATTTAACACTGTAAACTTCCCTCTTAGAAATGCTTTTGCTTTATCCCAAGGTTCTTGTATGTTGTGTCTCCATTTTCATTCATCTCAAAAAACTTTTTCACTTCCATCTTAATTTCATCAATGAACTAAAAATTATTTAGGAGCATCATATTTAGTTGCTACACCTCTGCATTATTTTGAGAATTCCCCTTGGAATTGATTTCAGTTTTATTTCACTGTGGTCCAAAAAGATACATATATGATTTAAATTTTTTAAATTAATTTATACTTGTTTTGTGGCCTAATATATGGTCTATCTTTTAGAATGTCGCATGTACTGATAAGAAAAATTTATATATATTCTACATTCTATATTCTTGTTGGATAGAATATTCTGAATATTCTGTAAATGTCAGTTGGGTCAATTTAGTCTAAACTCTAATTTAAATCTAGTAGATCTATTTTGATTTTCTATCTCAGTGATCTGTCTATTGCTGTTTGCGGGAGTTGAAGTCCCCGACTATTATTGTATTGCTGTCTATCAATTTTCCTAGGTCTAGTAATATTTGTTTTATCAATCTGAGTGCTCCAGTATTGAGTACATATATGTTTCAGCATGCTATACCTTCATGTCAAATTGATTCCTTTATTATTACATGATGACCTTCTTTGTCATTTTTAAGTATTATTGATTTAAAATTTGTTTTATTTGATACACAAACTTCTGCTTGGTTTTGGCTTCTATTTGCATGGAATATCTTTTTCCACCCCTTTTGTTGCATTCTCCAATTGTACTTACCAGTAAGATGAGTTTTTTGTGAGCAGCATATACTTAGATCATGCTTTTAAAAATTCATTCTGCTAATCCATATCTTTTAAGTGGAGCAGTTAATCTATTTACATTCAAGGTTTATATGCTATGTGAAATTTTGTTACTCTCATAATGTTAATTACTTACTATTTGCTTTGTGGCCTCCTTTTTATTACTGTTTTATAAGACTTGTGAGTTTTATACTTTCATGTATTTTTATGATGGCGAGTATCAATCTTTCGTTGCCATGTTTAGAACTTCCTTGAGCACTTTTTGTAAGACCAGTCTAATGGTGATCAATTTTCTCAGCATATTCTTTTTTTTTTTTTTTTTTTGAGACGGAATCTCTGTCTGTCGCCCAGGCTAGAGCGCAGTGGCCGGATCTCAGCTCACTGCAAGCTCCGCCTCCCGGGTTCACGCCATTCTCCTGCCTTAGCCTACCGCGTAGCTGGGACTACAGGCACCCGCCACCTCGCCCGGCTAGTTTTTTGTATTTTTTAGTAGAGACAGGGTTTCACCATCTTAGCCAGGATAGTCTCGATCTCCTGACCTCGTGATCCGCCCGTCTCGGCCTCCCAAAGTGCTGGGATTACAGGCTTGAGCCACCGCGCCCGGCCTCAGCATATTCTTATCTGGGAAATCATATATTTCTCCCTCACTTTTGAAGCTTATTCTAACAGGATACAAAATTGGGGGTTGCCAGTTTTTTTCTTTACACACTTAGAAAATAGAATCTCAATCTCTTCTGACACAAGGTTTTGCTGAGAAGTCTACTCTTAGTCTGACGAGATTATCTTTATAAGTGATTAAATGCTTTTCTCTTGCTGATTTTAGGATTTCTCCTTCACCGTTGATTTTAGATAGTCTGATGATTATGTTGTGACAAGGTCCTTTGTGCAATATATGTTTCTGGAGTTCATTGGTCCTCTTGTATCTGAGTATTTAAATATTTTGCTAGACTAGGGAAGCTTTTCTCAATTATTTACTTAAACAGGTTTGATTTACTTAAACAGGTTAAATTTGCTCTTTCTTTTCTTTTGGAAATACCTATGATTCATAGGTTTCATCATTTTACGTAGCCTCATACCTCTTGAAGGCTTTATTCATTCTTCTTTATTCTCTTTATTTTTGCCCTCTGAATTAATTCAGATCTGTCATCAAGTTCTGAGATTCTTTCTTCTACTTAGTATAGTCTATCGTTGAAGTTTTCAATCATATTTTGTAATTCCTTTAATAAATTTTTTATTTCAAGAACTTCTTTTTTCTTTTTTTTTAAATCTCTATAGTAAACTTCTCACTCATATTCTGAATTGATTTTCGATTTCCTTATATTTATTTTACATTTTATCTTGGATCTTTCTAAGCACCTTAAAAATCAATATTTAAAATTTTTTATCTTGTATTTTAAACTTTCATTTTGGTCAGGACTCATCGTTAGAGGGTTAGTGTGATCCTTTAAGGGTGTCATAACATCCTGTTTTATTCATACTTCCAGTATTGCTATACACTGATCCCTTCCTTCTCATCTGGAGAAACTATTATTTCTTATTATTGAATTTATGTTCATTTGGATGGGATCTTTTCCTTTGTTCCACTTGAGGATGTGCCTATATGTTTTGTATGGCCCTTTAGTTTTGCTTCTGGGTACTTTCAGTGTCAAAAACTCTGTACAAATTCCTTGATTATAGATAGCCTTAGAGTGGTAGCTTTCCTAAATGCCAATCACAGCCAGTGAGGTACTGGCTGTGTGAGCAGGCTCATAGTAGAGCCTGCGTGGCAGAGGTATCAGGAAGCTTATTGCATTCCCAGATGTTGTGGTCTCATACCAGCAGATTTTGTGTTGAATTATGCAGTTTCACCTCCAGGCCAGTAGTCCATGCTTGCAGGTAAGAGCCAGCTACAGCAGTAGAAGTAGGGTTTATGCTTGATTTTTTTTTAATTTGGAGAAGCTCTCCAGTACCTCAGGCAATAGGCTGATCTGTGAAATGCTCACTAGCCTGGGCTCCATGCTCACCCCTGGGTGAGGGATCAGGCTTGTCAAAGCTGGCACTACCAATTTCACCCTTTGGTCCAGTAGCAGGTACAAGCACCAGCCCTGATGGGAGTGGCAGGAACATAGTGTACACTGTATGATTACTTTGATTTTAGTAGCCTTAGTTTACTGCCTTTCTCAAATTCCAGTTGTACTAGTAATAGAACAGGTGGGTGAGCAGGCTCTGGACATCCTGATTAGCCAGGGTTGTGGGTGCTGCTGGTAGCAGAGGTCATGCAAAATTTGTGTCCTTTCTGAGTGCTATGCAATTGTGTCAGTAGATGTTGTAACAGGCTAGCAAAATTGACTTCCAGGGCAGTAGGTATCACTTGTAAGTGAGAACTGCTGCGATTGTGATATTAGGGCTTGACCTTTGTTAGTGAAGAGAGGTACTATTATATCCTGGTCAATGGAATGGGCTACCAGACTCCATTGGGTCCCAGTCTCATTCTCTGCCTTTGAAGTTTGTGGGGCAGGAAAGCTAGGAGGGGCTGGGCTAGGCAAGCCTTTGCTTGGACTCCCCAGTGGTATGCACAATTTCTGGCCATGATGGGGGTCAGAAAGCAGCTCTCAAACTGCAGGGGCAACACTCCAGAGGGAAATAGAGCAACTTCTGCCATGCCAAAGAGCTAACATTGGAAATAGGAATGGATCCGCAGATAAGCAGGTGGTAGTGAGACCTGCCTCACTTCCACTCTCTTGACTTGGCAGGGTTTCCTCCCATGGCTTACTGCTGGCAGAAAACTGAAACAGTCAGCCCAGTTACAAACAGGCTGTCATCAGATTGCAAAACCGCCACAAGCCACAAAACTCTGTGCCTGAGACAAAAACTGTGACTCTTAGGTCACACCCCTCTCTGTCCAGTTCTAAGAAAAAGAAAAAGTGATTCCCCTTCTGCCCATGGCTCAAGCCCATGCCATACTCTTCTTTCATATCTGGCTGTGGGGCTCCTACCCTACTCAAGACTAGACTGCAAATCTCAGTCCGGAGACTCTCCAAACCATTGACTGCATACAGCCTGTGCTGGCTAACAGATCTCCCCCACAACCCCCTCAGAGTAAGGATCAGAAATAGCTGCCTTCCATCAATGCCCAGGTCTGTGAGCATGCACCAAGCACTTCTTTCTCCCTTTCCTTCTCACAGTCTGTCCTGTGCTCCCCAAATCAGATCCAGCACTTAGTTGTCTCAAGGAGCTCCACTATACCCTGGAATACCCAGCTCCCCAGTGGGCATACATGGGAAGCTAGGTATCCAGGCTATGGTGGAGCTCCTTCAGACAACTGAGCACTAGATCTGGGGAGTCTCGTGCACTGGAGGCTCACAGTTCTCCACTAGACCAGCAGGGCAGGTTGCTGCCCACCATATTTTTCAAAGTATCTAAAGTTTCTTTCACTTTTATGTTGAGGTCCCATGTTCCTTCTGGATAAAAGTTCACACTGTGAATCCCTAACACACAATTTTGCTATTTCCAAATAGATTAGGCATGCTGACAAACTTTCTAATCCAATATCTTGGAGAAAAATAACAACAACAAAAACACTTTTACCCCATTTAATTTCCAAGATACTTAAAGACATCATTGAAAAATAATTATATATTTCATTTTTGACAATTTTAAATAAGTCTTAAATATGATTTTGAGCCAGCAGTGGTGGCTCACACCTACAATTCCAATGCTTTGGGTGGACAAGATAAGAGGATTGCTTGTGGTCAAGAGTTCAAGACCAGCACAGGCAACATAACAAGACCTAGTCTCTACAATAAATACAAAAAGCTGAGAGGGTGGTGCATGCCAATAGCCCCAGCTAATCAGGAGGCTGTAGCAGAAGGATTGTTTCAGGCTAGGAGTTCGAGGCTGAAGTGAGCTATGATGGTGCAATTGCACTCTAGCCTGGGCAACATACCAAGACCCTGTCTCAAAAAAAAATTCCATTAATTTGAAAGGAAAGCAAGACCATTTTCACCATGTGGCTTTAAACAGAATTTTTCAAGATAACCTCATTGGAAAAAAAATGGTCACCTTGGCTGCCATAAATGTCCCTTTAAACACAGCATCCTAAACTTATACAGACCCCCTAGTATTTTGTTAAAATGGACATTCTCATCAATAGGTATACAGACTTCTGTTTCACATTTTTAACAAGTTACCTATAATTTCTGAACAAATTTTGAACAGCAAGGTATTTCCATATTAAGGGAAACATGCAATATCTATATTTGTCTGTATAGTTTTAATCAAATCTCACTTGAGATTTGGAGGTCAGAAGAGCAGGATTCAATACTAGCCATCAGCATCTGTGGACAGACAGGTGGACACAGGTGAGGACTGGAGGATCAGCCGGAGAGGTGTTATAAGCAACTGTGAGCATCAGCACCCACACCCCTCAGCATACCAGACAGGTCTGAGGACCACCTGGTTAAGTAACTTATACCTTCAGCAGAAAATGTGCTCTGGCTTCTGTATTTCTAGTATCAACTTTCCTGAGTATCATAGCTGATAAAATTAGATTTTAATGGCTATAGTTTAAAATATAATTCCTTGTGTTAAAAGAAAAAAAACCTATTGGAATATCCAGAGAAGATTTTCCTTATTTATTTATTTATTTATTTGAGATGGAGTCTCACACTCTGTCCCCCAGGCTGGAGTGCAGTGGCACCCGATCTTGCTCAGCTCACTGCAAGCTCTGCCTCCCGGGTTCACGCCATTCTCCTGCCTCAGCCTCCCGAGTAGCTGGGACTACAGGTGTGCACCACCACGCCTGGCTAATATTTTGTGTTTTTAGTAGAGATGGGGTTTCACCTCATTAGCCAGGATAGTCTCGATCTGATCTTGTGACCTGCCTGCCTCGGCCTCCCAAAGTGCTGGGTTACAGGCGTGAGCCACCACGCCCGGCCTGATTTTCCTTATTTTATGAACACTGACTGATACTATAATCCAAACTACTCAAGTGTAACAGGCTATCCTTAATTAACTCATGAGATAAATGGTCTCGCCTGTGTTGCTGGGGCTGAGGAGAAGAGACTTATTAAAGTGCAGAGGAGCATCCCTGACTCCTTCTACCAAAACCAAAAAGTGACCTTCAAAATGTGGCTATTTCCAAGAAATGCTGTCAGCAGATGGAGCTGCAAGAGGAACATCTTGGGCAGCCCAGCCTTACATATCTTCTTCCTTGGGTGGTTTATGTTCTGACTTGTAACACTGTGAGAGGGTAACTATTATACTGGAAACAATAATAAGTTGCAGCATCTTCAGGCTGTAGGCTACTGATGGTGAGCGTGAAATCTGTCCCAGATCCACTGCCACTGAACCTCGATGGCACACCAGTGTACAAACTGGATGCATAAGAAATCAGCAGCTTAGGCGCGTTCCCTGGCTTCTGCTGATACCAGGCTAATCCTTTGTTAATGCTTTGACTCGCCCGGCAAGCGATGGTGACTCTGTCTCCTACAGATGCAGACAGGAAGGTTGGAGACTGGGTCAACTGGACATCACATTTGGCACCTGAGAGGGAAAAATAATAATTATCCACACAGTTATGTTGTAAGAGAATTTCTGTGAAGAGCCAGGCAGTACAGAGCACACTGGCTGAGTAAATTCCTAGTGTTCTCCTTCCTTACCTGGGAAACAGAGTAGCAGGAGCCCCAGGAGCTGAGCAGGGGCCCTCATGTCTATGCTGTGTCCTGACTGAGACTGACTCCTGCACAGAGTGTGACCAGCATATTAATAAGTCTTCAGGGCAGGGGGTTGTGCTCTGCAAACATGCAAATCAGCAGAGGATGGGGCAGGCTGAGCACAGCTGCAGGGCAATTTTTTAGCAGAGGCCCAATGTTGCCAGGTGTCCCAGGTTAGATAAGAGCTGAACAGATTTGCCTGCAGAGAACGTGTTTCTTGCTGGGGGGGCATTTGGTTACATTTTGTTACCTGTACATATGACGAAGGCCAGACAGGCTTCCTCATTGCTCTGATTGTGTAATGACCTTCGTGTAAATAAAGGTCAGCACTATCATCCAGAGATGGTATGAAGTAGACGAGCAATAAAAAACATAGTAGATCATGAGTTGTAAGGAAGGATAGTGTTTGTCATTATTAACCAGCCATCTCCAGCTAAGTGACCTGTCCTTCTCCATCTCTGAGCACTGTGCCCTACTACTTCCATCAAGGCCAGCCAAGGACAAGGGTTTTCTTCTTCCGCATCTGAGAGCATCAGAGCATCAGCTACCTTCCTGGGTTGGTTTGCTACCACAGATACATGCTGAATGTTCCCTTAGTGCCTCAGATTATTGTCATGCATTCTATTCCCTGTTAACCCAAGCCATTCCCTTCAGAAGTTCAGGTCCTCTGTAGATCAAGTGTTCATTTATACTCCGATCTACTGTGTTCCTAAACCCACATCGTTTATCATCACCAAATCTCTTCGTATTACTAAGAAAATAAATGCACTTCTCAATGGTTGGGTTTAAGACAGTGGGGCCCAAGCAGGGTGAGGAGAAGCAGGCAGAATGTGAAGTTAGAAGCCCTGCCTGGGATGTTGGAACTACAGTGGTAAGGGGATGTTTCCCCAAATGGAAGAGAAGGCACTGTTGGGTCAGTGTGTATACCAGAAGGTGGGATGGGCAGTGCATTCACGTAGGTCAGAGTTCCCAGTGCAGAAGTCAGAGCCCAGGCGGCGTAAGGAGAACACCAACACAGAGGGCACAAAGTAAGGGATGGCCACAGAAATGGTATCAGAACTAGAGCAGGGAGTGTGGATTTGTGTGTGCAGAGCTGTCTGCGAGGAAGGGGTAGGTGACAGTGATGACTAGAGACTGGTTTTTAATAGAAAAATTGAATTAGCAAATGCATTAATGATAGAGCCAAGATTTTCACAGTTAGAAAAAATGTTACAAACAATAAAAGAGGAATATTTTAATAAACTCTTTGGTTTTGGAATGGAATTAGAGATACCAGTGTAAACTCAGGGTTTTTGTAGATATAGACATAAATGTGTATCTATGTGTAAATAGATAATCTTTCCTAGCCTAGAAAAAATGATACCACAGTCCTAAATAGTACCCATGGTGTTCAGATATTCATTTGAAAATGCCATTTTCCACTAAAAGGAACCAGTAATTCTTGGAGAAACGTCTATTTCTAGGACTAGGATAAAGAAAATGCAAGATGAGCCTGGACCATCTTGAAACTAACAAACGCTGAAAGAATGATGTAGTCATGGCAAGAGGAAATACAAGCCAATTTGAATGTGACACCAATTAGTCAGATCTGAGAAATTTTAAGTATCAAAATGATGATTAATGATGATAACATATTATAACCCAATGAAGAAAATATAAGCCTATGAGTTCATACCAATATTTCAGAAACAAATGGGGGAGTCATAAAATATCAAACAACTTCCCAAATTTTCATTAATTACAAAGGGAAAAAGCAACTGTGCCTCAGAGAGTTCTGGCAGACATCACGTTAATTCAGGTCCAAAACAAACATTATCAGTAACAGGACAAATTAAAATAAGGCACCGCCTGGTAGGATGCAATGAGAAAACCAGAGCATCACTTCTAGACATTCCTGCCTGTTGTGAGCTGTATTGGTATCTCCCAAAATGTATATGTTGAAGCTGTAACCTGTAGTACCTCATAATATGACCATATTTGGAGATACAGTGTTTAAAGAAGTAATTGCGTGAAACAAAATCATTTGGTTAAGGCCCAATCCAACATGTCTGGTATCCTTATAAGAAGGGGGACACATACATATGTGAGGGAAAGACCCTGTGATGACACTTCAGAAGACAGCTATCTATAAGCCAAGGAGAGAGGCCTCAGAAGAAAACAATCCTGCTGACAGTTATATCTTAAACTTGTAGACTTCAGAATTGTGAGAAAATGAATTTCTGAAATTTAAGCCACCCAATCTGTGGTACTTTGCTCTGGCAATCGTAACAAATGAATCTACAGCAAAAGATGCATTGTCTGAACTTAATAATGGGGAAACAAACAAACCAACCCAAATTGTGGGACATCTCACAAAATAACTAGTGCATCATCTTCAAAGTTACAAGATCATGAAGTTCAGGGAAGACTGAGGGTCTGTTCCAGACTAAAGAAAACTACAGAGACAAGGGCCGGTAAAGGAGGCACACAATGTGAGACTGGGTCACTTTGCTACAAAAGTCATTAGTGGAACAATTGACAAAACTTGAAACAGACCTGAGGACTACATAGAGTGATGTGTTAATGGTGATTTCCTGATTTCATTATTGTATTGAAATGACGCAGGAGAAAGTCATTTGTAGTGACACATAGTAGAGTCTTAGAATGCGCCTATAACACTTTCAACTTACCCTCAAATGGTTCCAGTGGGAAATAAGTACTTCATACTGTCCTTAAATTTCTTATTTATTTATTTATTTATTTATTTATTTATTTACTCGAGAGTGAGTCTCACTCTGTTGCCCAGACTGGAGGGCAGTGGTGCGATCTCAGCTCACTACAACCTCCACCTCCTGAGTTCAAGCGATTCTCCCGCCTCAGCCTCATGAGTAGCTGGGATTACAGGCATGTGCCATCACACCCA
This sequence comes from Colobus angolensis palliatus, assembly GCF_000951035.1. Taxonomy (NCBI): domain Eukaryota; kingdom Metazoa; phylum Chordata; class Mammalia; order Primates; family Cercopithecidae; genus Colobus; species Colobus angolensis. Next base: position 75,844 of record NW_012120966.1, read on the forward strand.
GTTAACTTTTGTATTTTTAATAGAGACAGGATTTCTCCGTGTTGGCCCAGCCTCCCAAAGTGCTGGGATTACAGGCATGAGTCACTGCGTCCCCAGCCTGTTCTTACATTTCTTTCAAAGTTTTAAAAATAAAACATCAGTTCTCAAGTGCGTGCTAAAGATATTCTTAGTATTTTGGAGTGGCTCTGACCCATCTCTATCATCATTATAACATCAAGTGATTTACTAGAGATACACAAGATGATATCACGTTTGCTCAAAGGATGTGCCACTCACACATACATTATTGTCCAGAGACCAAAAGTCATAAGTCTCTTTAATACCCAGTGAACTAATGAATTGCGCCTCTTTCTTGATTGGGGTCCCCATATTCTACCTCCTTGGCATCATTTGGCTTTATATTCTATATCTTATCAGGATAAAATTCTGACTAGTGTTGTCAGGCCCAACTACCTCAGCATGAATCATTTCTTCCTCCAACTAAAAAGGATTGCCTCAGAATTGGAGTCTGGATTAGGATAGACCCTGGATCACCTAGGTCACCTAGGATTAATTTTCTCCAATGTAGGATGAAAAGCAACCAAGACCATGTCACCTAGGAAATTACTGTTAGTTGCAGAGAGACCAGGGAGGAAGGGGCTATGGGGATGAAAAAAACACCTGCCCTGCTATTCATGTATCAATGCCAAGGAGTCCCCAAGGCCTGAAGTGGAGGCTGCAAAGTGAACCCGTGTCCACCCAACATAGGGTGGGAATGCTGGTGTCTGCACAGCAGTACTGGTGCCATTTGAGTCTATGATGACTCACGTACCTTCTGTTGTATAGAGAAATGTTACTCAATGTTTTTAGATATCTGTGTTATCAAAATGTATTCTAAAAGTCTCTATTCAAAGCAATATTTTTTCTATGTAGGAGATGAAGATAACATATGATGAAAAATAGATGGCAGAATACATGTAAACATATGCAGGTAATTAAAAGATACTGACCAATGTTGCTACCAATGTTGCTGCTGTTTTCATTACAAATATATGTATGTGTATGTTCCATTCTGTCCTTCTGTACTCATTCCAGAATTAGATCATGTCCTGTCTCAGGACTGTAATAATGTTTTAAATGTTAAATTTATTCCTCAAATTAATGGCTTTTAATGACTTGAAAAACCTTTTTAATAATCTTATGAAATAGTGAACTGTCTGCCTAGAAAATGCTGATCTGTGAAATATTGATTTATAATTTTCATGACTCTCCAGGTTTAAAAACAGACCATGTAATTTTTTTTTTTTTTTTTTTTGAGACAGAGTCTTGCTCTGTCGCCCAGTCTTGGTCTGGCGCCATGTCGGCTCACTGCAAGCTCCACCTCCTGGGTTCATGCCATTCTCCTGCCTCAGCCTCCCGAGTAGCTGGGACTGCAGGCACCCACCACCACGCCTGGCTAATTTTTTTGTATTTTTAGTAGAAACAGGGTTTCACCATGTTAGCCAGGATGGTCTTGATCTCCTGACCTCGTGATGCACCTGCCTCGGCCTCCCAAAGTGCTGGGATTACAGGCTTGAGCCACCGCGCCCAGCCTATTTTAATTTTTTGATTTTTATTTAATTTATTTTTTATTTCAATAGGTTTTTGGGGAACAGGTGGTTTTTGGTTACATGAATAAGTTCTTTATGGTGATTTAAGAATAGACCATTTTAAATAATGATTTTTTTGTTTTCTGTGAATTTCACTTGTAGGGTGAAATATAAAACGATGATATTTTCCATTTTATTACCAAATTACACTGGTTAAGACTAGGATCATTTGATAAATTTTTAGTTCCAATGAGCAAAAATCTCAACTTACACTGTATTAAATAGTAAATGGAATGTTGATACTTGTATTATTCCTTTTCGTGGTGCTATAGAGGAATACTGAGGCTGGGTAATTTATAAAGAGGTTTATTTGGCTCATGGCTCTGCAGTCTGTACAAGAAGCACAGCACCAACATCTCCTTCTGGTGAGACTTCAGTAAGCTTTTGCTCTGGCAGAAGACAAGGGCAGAAAGCATCACATAGTGAAAGAGGGAGCAAGATAGAGAGAGGAGGCTCCAGCCTCTTTTAAACAATCCATTCTCCAGGGAACTAACTAGGCAGAACTCACTCAATACCAGAGTGTGCCAAGCCATTTATGAGGGATTCGCCCCCTTGACCCAAACACTTCCCAGTAGGTCCCACCTCCAACACTGGGGATCCTGGTTCATCATGAGATTTGATGGGAAACAAATCCAAGCTGAGTCAATACTCAAGTTAACATAAAGTCCAGAGAAGAAGTTTTCAGAGAAAGCTTTATCCAATTGACTCATTTTTGTCACTACAATCTAATTTATTCTTACAGCTCTGTGGGCGGCAAGCCACCCAGGTACTGAGGCAAGAGATGGAGGGCATGAGCTGTTCCAGTATAATAAAAGATATAAAATAAGAATAGTTATACTAGATATAGATAATAGATATGATTATATATGAATGTCATTAATCATTAGTTTGTAGCAATTACTGTTTATTCCAGTATTATAATAATCCTTGCTCTACAATCATAACCGAGGAAAAACAAGGCCATACGGAGATAGGAGCTGCAGGGACGTAGTGAGAAGTGACCAGAAGACAAGTGTGAGCCTTCTATTATGCCAGGGCAGGGCCACCAGAGGGCTCCTTGGTCTAGCAGTAACGCCAGCATCTGGGAAAATGACTGTTGCCAAGCGAACTGTGGTCTAGCAGTAGCGTCAGTGTCAAGGAAAAGCACCCTCTATTTAGCAGACCAGGAAAGGGAGTCTCCCTTTCCCCTGAGGAGTTCAGAGAAGACTCTATTCCTCCACCTCTTGTGGAGGGCCTGACATCAGTCAGGCCCACCCGCAGTTATCCAGAGGCCTAACGGTCTCATCTGTGATGCTGTGCTTCAGTGGTCACGCTCCTAGTCCGCCTTCATGTTCCATCCTGTACACCTGGCTCTGCCTTTTAGATAACAGTAGTAAATTAGTGAAAGTAATAAAAGTCTCTGATATGCAGAGATAATGGCGTAAGCTGTCTTTCTCCTCTCTTCTCTCTGCCTCGGCTGCCAGGCAGGGAAGGGCCCCCTGTCCAGTGGACATATGACCCACATGACCTTACCTATCATTGGAGATGGCTCACACTCCTTACCCTGCCCCTTTGTCTTGTATCCAATAAATAACAGCGCAGCCTGGCATTCGGGGCCACTACCAGTCTCTGCATCTTGGTGGTAGTAGTCCCCAAGGCCCAGCTGTCTTTTCTTTTATCTCTGCCTTGTGTCTTTATTCCTACAATCTCTTGTCTCCACACACGGGGAGAAAAACCCACCGACCCTGTGGGGCTGGACCCTACACCTCTCCACTGTGCTTTCCATTGTGCCAGTTCCATATTAAGGGGCTTTAGAATTGACACTAAGAAATCCTGGTGTTTTATACTCCTTGTTCATATATGGTGCTCATTCTTATAACTCCAGCAGTAATTCTGAGATTAAACCCAACTGGGCAATACATCCTTGGAGTTGGATTGGGATATATATTTCCAAAACAAAACAGCCTGTTAAATAGTAATTGAGATCTATGGAAGAAGAAAATAGCTGCTTTAGACAAAAGAATACAAATGTTCACTCTCCCATCTGTGAACATAGCTCAGAGTTAAAGAATGTAAGTGGAAAGATAAGCTGGAATTTCAAGGAGGAGTCATTATAGATCTGAGGGACATAAAGAAAGATGGCTCCTTTCTCTTTTTTGCCTAGAAAAAAACAAACATGTTTAAAGAAGAAAATAGAGGAGAGTAAAGAGGAAGAAAGTGAACTTCACTACAAATAAATACTAAACATAGGAAAAGATGCTCTGCTAAAACTGGGTCCAGTTCATTCTTATATATGGTATCAGAGCACTGTGTTAGGAGGTTTCACATAGCAGGGATATGATGCATTGAAAGACCACTGTCTTTAAACATAAGATGATTTCATTATCTGGCAATGAACAAGACTACAATTGGCTGTATTTTTCAGAAAATGTAAGTGTTCAACTTCCTTAATATGTTCCCCCTTCCTCTCACTGTCCATGCTGAGGAATGAACAGTAATAATGGACAGTAATAATACACTAAGTGGACCCAGGTGCCCAGTGCCCCACCTGCCCCGAGTAATAGAATCTCCAGGGGAGGAACTCAGGGGGAGCAGGGACAGAGAAGCAGTGAAATGTTATCTGTTTGTTTACTACCTGTCCCTGCCATTAAAATGAAAACTCTATGAGGGCAAGGCTTCTTTTGTATTTGTTCAAAATGCACTCTGCCTAGGAGATTTCAAGATGTTGATACTGTTATTTGTATACTATTGTATACAAATAATGATCCTGTTATCTGTGTAATTCTACAAATGTTTTTTATTTGGGTTTTGGAATAAATGAAGAATTGCTATACCAGAGTTTAAAAGCTGAAGCAATTTCACCTACCACCCCCAGGAGGAGCTGTGACACCTTAGGTCTGCTAGTGACAGAAGGACTTGGGAGGTCTTGACATGTTATTTGAGAACCTGGTAGACCTAAAAGCAGTGACAAGGGAGATTCCTAAGTCTGTGGTGACTCATTTTCTGAGATATTGTTTATGCTGAGGGAAATATCAGAGATCTGGTCTGGATTTATTGAAGTGCCTATGAGATGTCCAGGAGAAACTTAAAATACGTATTCAAAATTCAAAAGAGAGTCTGAGATAGATAAATTTGAGCACTTTATTCCATTTAGTGGTACAAATATATTTCACATACTGATATCAAATTTATGTTTCAATTGTGTGTTGAAATTATATGCTCATAAACACAGGGTCTATTATAAAAGTTATTTATGCATTCAAGTTGACTGTTGTTGATTTGAAAGAGTGTAGATGATGTAAAAAATTTACATTAAGAAACTTTGTTAAACTTTATCAAAAATTTTATTTTTAATTTGACTCCTGAGCCTTTAGGCATACAATCACATTTCTGGAGTAATGGTATTTTTTTTCTCCTCTTTCCACTGTTTGTCTTCACGGAGGCAATTTTGCTCTCAATGCTCTCTGAAACTTTGCATAGGCTCCTCATGCACCAAGCTGTATTATGAGGTTCCCTGGAGTTGGGCCCAAGTACATTAGGCAGTGAATGGCAGCAAGATGATGCCACAGCACCAAGATTACCTAACAATATTTTAGAACTCAAATATGACTTTGAAAGAGTTCCTGAAGCCACAGATAAGTGAAAAAATTCCTAGCAGACAGTAAGGGAATCAGGCTTCCATATCTATGCTTCTATCCTCAACTTGCCTAACACCAAGTTCTCAAAAACTAGAACTACCATATGATCCAGCAATGCCATTACTGGATATGCATCCAAAGGAAATAAAATCAATATGTCAAATATCTATCTGCACTTCCATGTTTTTTGCAGCACTATACACAATAGCCAAGATATGGAATCAATCTGTGTCCATCAACAGATAAACGGATAGAGAAAATGTGGTATATCTGCACAATGGAATAGCATTCAACCATAAAAAGAAGGAAATTCTGTCATTTATGACAACATGGATGACCTTTGAGGACATTATGTTAAGAGAAATAAGTCAGATGAAGAAAGACAACCACCTCATGATCTCATTCATATACAGGATCTAAAAAAGTTAATCTCATAGAAATAGAACATTATGGTGGTTACCAGAGCCTGGGGTGGTTAAGGGGAGAGGAGATATACTGGGCAGATGTTGGTCAAAGATACATAATTGGTTAAATAGGAGAAACAAATTCAAGAGATCTATGATACACCAAAGTAACTATGACTAGTGAGCATTTTATTCTTGAAAAATGCTGAATGGATGTTACATGTTCTCACCACAAAAATAAGAATTATGTGAAGTAAAGCATATGTTAGTTAGCTAGAATTAGCCATTCCACAATGTATATAAACTTCAAAATATCATATTGTACATGATAAATACATACAGCTTTATCTGTCAATTGAAAATAAATACATTTGAAAAAAAATGGCAACATTACTTAATACTTTTTCTAACTCCAATTATAATAATCTGTATTCTCCAAATGTTTTTATGATCAAGAAACTAAGAATGATAATATTCATTTAAAAACTTTGGGATGCAGTTAAAACAATACTCAGAGGAAAACTTACAACTTTAAATGATTACATTGCATGAAAAGAATTGTTTAAAATTGACAGTTTTCTGGGGATCCCCTTACTTCCACTGCTTTCTTTGTTTGATGGCTATTAAATACTAAACTTAGTACTCATTAAAGGTTGTAGAGTCAGGTGTAGTTTTGGGTAGACCTTGAAGTCTCATTAGAAGCCACAGGTTTTGAACACATACACATGAAAGTTCCCTAGGTGGAGACTATAGGGAAACAACAGCAAGGAAGCTGATAGGCTGGGAATGATAAGATCAAAACATAGAGATTAGTTTAATGTTATCATTGTTTTCTCACCAGACACAACAAAACTTCATTTAGACAACAAATAATTAAATAACCTAACTGTTATTTAATCCTTATTGATTAGAGTGGGGTGGTACACAGATTATTGCCTCCTTGAGTATTCTGAATTCCAAAATTTAAGGTAATGTCTTTGTTCTCTCCATACTCCTTCCGTGTAAGATGTTAGGTGAAAGTTGGCCAGTAGTGCAATGGGGTTAAGCGGAAAGGTCACCTGATAATAGTTTATGCCAAGAGTACAAGAGGAAACCCTTCAACTTTGGTATTACGTAGTTGAATAATATCAAAGAAGAATGGAGATGTTTAAGAAGAGAGAGAAATAAGTAAGAGAGATCCTAGTGGTCATTAGTGGTCATTTAGCAAGAACAAACCAGATGAAATAGACGAAATAACAATTCCAGGGATTTAAGGAGAGCAAGACTGTAAGATCTGTGCCTAGGTTACATGCCGCTTTCATATCTATCCTTGTTTTCCCCCTATTATTGGAGGGAGAACTGGAGAACTCAGAGCATTAGCGAAGAGTCACAATGACTGTGTGGATGAGGGTGAGCACGCTGAGAGGGAGGAAAAATTTCCTTTAATGCTACTATTTGGAATCTAAGCTAGATCAATCTTGGTCTTTGTTTCTGTTTTCCTTAGAGGTGGAAATGATGAGTTTGGCAAAAAACAGGGACTTGGCCATGTGAACTTACCCCTGCTCAGAAATGAGATTATTGGCACAGCTGGACAATGTGAGGAAGGCTGTCCTAGTCTCTGCCATATCAAGTATGTCAGGCAGAGCATGGGGGCAGCAGAAACTAAAGAAACAAAAAGGAAGTGAGTTGCATGGGCATGGAGAAGCGTTATAAACACCACAGGGTCACCCAGTTCCACATTCTGAATATTTTCAGTAGCAGCGGAGGCAATCCCACCAAGAGCATTTGGAGGTTTTTGTAACAGGGGTCATCACTGTGAGAGGTGTATTATCCCTCTGTTGGCAGAAGTAATATGCAGCATCCTCAGATTTCATGCTATTAATTGTCAGGGTAAAATCTATCCCATACCCACTGCCACTGAATTGAGGTGGGATTCCAGAAACGAGAGTAGTAGCATCTTTAATAATGAGTTTAGGAGCTTCTTCTGGCTCCTGTTGGTACCAGTTCATATCATCATCAGTGTCTTGGCTGGCTTTGCAGGAGATGATGACTTTGTCTCCTGGAGTCACTGACTCACTCGCCGGAGACTGAGTGAGTATCATTTCTGCCCTGGCATCTGATTATGGAGGAAAGTAAAAAACATAAATCAATTGCATCATATTTGGAGAGAATGAGGAAAATCAATTCTTCATGAAACTATATTTTTGTGGAGATGTGGAGAACCTAGGGACATGGGGAAGAGGAATTGTTTCATTAACCAGAGATCCAGAGGAAGAGGAAGCTGAGGAGCTGAACCTGGGAGGCCGTGGCCTTGGCCCCGACCTGCAGGTAGTAGTTGCCTAATCAGTTTGACAGCATATGTGATAACTGCAGAGATGATAGGGGGTTATATAAGGAAAAAAATGCGAATTATATGGTACATGATAAGACATGGGGAGAGAGTGCTTAAATGGCAGAATGTGTGAAACCTAACCCATGAGATCCACATGGTTTTATCTTCACAACTGTGCACACTCAGAATGTTATGATTAATGTAACCTCTTGGGCACACTGTTATCATCTTTCCCTTTCTTTGCTTTTCTGCAACAAAACTCATCATTCTGCAGGCTTTAGTGTTATATCTTCTGTGGTTCTGATCCTTAGTACCTACCAGTGGTAGACTCCATGGTGATACTCTTAACATTAGCAACAATTACCCACTCTTTGAGCACCATACCCAGGATCCTATTCTGTTACTCTCAGTGAAATCTGGGGTGAGAGAGGCTTCACTTGAATACTGCACACTCAATTCCCTGATTACTGGAATCAGATCCAGCTGAAAAACTGGAAAACAGATCCAGCTGCATAACTTATAGGCCCCATTGGGCAGGGGGAAAATGCAGGGCTGCTTGTTGAAACAGGAGGAGAATTCCCTTTAAAATATTTTATTAGTTTTAAGATATAATAATAACATGAGTAGCAAGATAGACTTCATATAATTCAAGATGTCTATTGATACATTCTATCACTGTCTCTTCCACTACAAGAAAAAATATTGTAAATAGTTTTTCTCACTAATAATTGATTAATCTGAAGCTTCATGTGAAAATAATGTTCTTTTTTATCAAATATAACAATACGTTTACACTTAATTTTTACCTCTAATACTGTGGAAATTTGTTTTGCATTGTTGTAGCAGTTTTCAAAACTGGAGAATCTACTCTTTGAAGAATTCTAATAGCTCCCTGATATATTTTATTACAGTGTTCCTATGAATGCTTTTATTTGTGTTTATTGCCTGAGCATCAGCAGGTCCTGTCCTGGTGCTCAGGCTGGAGAGTTAAAATTAATTACACTTCAGTTTAATTGCAATTTATTAAGCCACACAAGTATATGAAAACAGTAGTGCTTAGAATTTTGATTAATAGCTACAGCTAACAGAGCATATTCTATGTTCCTAGGCCCCATACCAAGCACAACGTCTCCTCTATGCTTCCTATCAGGTCTGTGAGATATTTTTTTAATCACCCCTTGAGGATCACCTGGTTGATATGTTAAATAAATTGCAAGTTCAAACATCTAGCTAAAAGACAAGTCAGAGTTTAGACGTAAGTTTGTCTGATCGCAAACTCCTTGGCATGCAGTCTGTTTACAGTGATGCATGATTGTCCTCAGATTTGCCTATGTTTTCCTTTCTCATTGTGTGGACCTTCTCAGTGTAATTCCACACTTTATTTGTAACATTGTGCTGACTCAGTCTTCCTCATCCTTCATAGTGTCTATAAAAGAGAGAATCACAACCGATTACAAACTAGCTGTCTACCCTGACAAATTAAAGCCAATTTTAAAACTTTTTATTCTACATGACTCCCATCCCAACCTTTGAGGTCCCTTGTGGTATCAGAGGCAGTGGATGCCACACAGATTTCTCACTCCAATCAGAATACCAGGTTGATACAGCTGCAAGTATTCCTGTCAACATGACTGAACCTTCCTCCCATAGAGCTTCAGTCCTCAACAAAATTCTCCTTTGAGGTGGATTCAGCACCTTAGGTTCCGGCACTCACCTCTCTCTGGTTTTGGAAGCAGTGCTATGAAGCTTTTCAGATGCTGATTTTCATGTGAAATACTGTCGCTCAGCCTCTTTCTAGATTTTTTGAAGATTACAGCCAATGTATTAGATTTTGATTTTGATTTTCTTCCCTTACATTTCTCCTTCCCAAAACAACTATCCAAGTCATCCCAGAGTGTCATTTCTTTATTCTCCAATGATTGCCTACTCATGATTCTGATTAAATATGAGCATGGAAGTAAAATAGGAATAAGACAGTACTAGTTTCCAAGGCAACAGGTCACATGACCCCACTGATAAGACAAGAGACAGTAAGCAGCAGGTACCAAGCAAGATCTTGCTGATAAGACAGGATACAGTAAAGAAACCAGCCTAAACCAGCTAGAACCAAGATGGTAATAAAAGTGATCATCACTGTTCATTATATGCTAATTATAATGTATTAGCATGCTAAAAACCACTCCCACTCCCACCAGTGTCATGACAGTTTACAAATGCCATGGTGACACCTGGAAGTTACCCTGTATGGTATGGACTGGGGAGAAACTCTCAGTTCCAGGAGCTCTCCACCCCTTTCTCAGAAAACTCATAAATAATCTATACCTTGTTTTGCATATAATCAAGAAATATCCATAAAATAGTCAGCTAGTAGCCCCCTCCTTTCCCCACCACTCTACTCTACCTATGGAGTAACCCTGCTTTGCCTATGGAGCAGCCACACTTTTATTCTTTGACTTTTTAAGAAACTTGCTTTTACTTTACTATGTTGGCTGACTCTTGAATGCTTTCTTACAGTAAGCCAATAACTCAGTTGGTCTCCCAGGCTGAGTCTCAATTTGGGGTTCACCTACAACAGAAAGTCTCACAATTCTGTGTTTCAAAAGTTTACTTACTGGTTCTGTAATTGAAAGGCTTGGAAATTACTAGCCTTAAGACCCTTTGTAAGATCAGAAGAAAAAAGAATGAGACTAAGACATGCTTTGATGAATCCGATGTCCCTACCCAGGGCTCACATTATCTAAATATGTTCTGCTTCATATTTTCTTTTATAAGTCTAAATATTTTGTGTTTTATATTTAAGAGTTTAATCCATTTGGAAAGTATTTTTTGTGTATGTTATAAAAAAAATCTGATAGCATTTTTCCCATATGAATAAGATACATTGCCTAAAATTATTTACGAAATAGTTCATTCTTTACCCAGTGATCAGCAATACACACATGGACACACACACACACATACACACACACACACCTGCATTAAAATGCATCCAAATGGTAATGTCAGTGGTTGACTTAGTAGAATAAAGTAGCACTTAAATTTTCTATTTCAGCACTTCTGTTATATTCTCAGTGGTAAAAAGGCAAAATGTGTCTCTTCCCATGAAGATGAATTATGACTTCTCAGTGCCTGAAGAACAGCTAATATGTACCTCTGGCTTTTCCCAGTCTAGTGATAGAATAGTGCTGAAGAAATATCATCTGGATAGAAGGTGGGCGGAAAAGATCTGTTGATTGAATTAAAAAATAAAATATTTCAGGAAAGCAGCTATGCTAGAAGAAAAGTGCTGATAAATTCTCACCAGAAGCCCCGGTACTTGACTGACTAATACAGCTCTGAGTGGAGCAGGAAAGCAGCAGAGATGGAAGGGAAAATGCAAGGACTTGGAGAAAGAGCTAGAGCTCTTTACTAGGCAATCTAGGTGACCGGTCATTAAGAGGATTTCAGAAAAGAAAACGGAGACAAAATCAACCGCCTGAAATGGTCCATGGCCCCATGCTCTGTCTTCCACTCTTTGCCCAACAACCAAGTGCTACAGAGGATCTGCTAAACAAAGCCCCTAAGGACACAGTGCTCAGGCCCAATTCTGAATGGTGGTGAGGGAAGGTAATCATAAAATGTATCCAGATGTATTTGGAAAAATCAGGGAGAATTCTTGTGCAATATTTTGAAAAATATAAGATTGAATAGAGTAATTCCATCAAAGATAAGTAACTTTAAATGAAATGGTACTGCAAAATTGCAAATGCATCATGGGGAAGAGATCTGTGCCTGGTGAGAGAACATAGCAAGAAAATGGCAAATTAAAGTACTATTTTGAAAAATACAAAATTATTTTCTGCAACAAATAATTGTACATTTAAAAGACACCAAAAAACTCACATACAATTTATAACAAAAGTGAGATATTTAACAGGAAAATTATATTAAAATAAATTTATCAGGCTATAGGTTGAAGAAAAAGAAAAGCAGAACTAGGAATCATAATATAAATGAAAAAAATGTAATCAGAGTAGGAAAAATGAGTCAAGGACACATAGGGCAAGCTTAGTAAAATATTAGAATTCATGGAGTATAAATAAAACAGTGGAATCAATTACAGAAGACATTATAGAAAGGTTATACAACAGACCACCAATATATGTTGATCATGTATTTTATAAAGAAGAAAAGAGATCCAGATAAACACAATCAGAAATGACAAAGAGGACATTACCACTGACCCCACAGAAGTACAGAAAACCTTCAGAGACTATTCTGAATATATCTATGCCCACAAGCTAGAAAATCTAGAGGAAATGAATAAATTTCTGGAAATATACAACCTACCAAGACTGAAGTAGGAAAAGACTGAATCCCCAAACAGACCAATAATGAGTTCAACTGAATCAGTAACAAAAAGCCTATCAACCAGGAAAATTTCAGGACCAGGTAGTTTCACACCCATATTCTACCAAATGTATAAGGAGGAACTGGTAGCATTCCTACTGAAACTATTCCAAAAAATGGGAGGAGGGACTTGTTTCTAACTCATTCTATGAGGCCAGTATCATCCTGATAACCAAAACCTGGCAGGAACACAAGAAAAAAGCAAACTTCAGGCCAATATCCTTAATGAACATTGCTGCAAAAATATTCAACAAAATATTAGCAAATCAAATCCAGCAGCACATCAAAAGCTAATCTTCCACAATCAAGAAGGCTTTATCCATGAGCTGCAAGGTTGGTTCAACATACACAAATCAATAAATGTGATTTACCACATAAACAGAACTAAAACAAAAACAATATGATTCATCTCAGTAGGTGCAAAAAAATCTTGCAATAAAATTCAACATCACTTCACATTAAAAGTCCTCAACACACTATGCATTGAAGGAACATACCTCAAAATAATAAGAGCCATCTATGAAAAACTCAGAGCCAACATCATGCTGAATGTGCAAAAGAAGATAAACAAATGGCCAACAAACACATGAAAAAATGTTCAACATCACTAATGATCAGGGAAATGCAAATCAAAACCACATTGCGATACCACCTGACTCCTGCAAGAATGACCATAATCAAAACATCAAAAAACAGTAGATGTTGGCGTGGATGCAGTGAACAGGGAACACTTCTACACTGCCGGTGTAAATGTAAACTAGTATAGCCACTATGGAAAAATAGTTTAAATTTAAAATTGAGTACAATTATATTAAATTTTAAAATCCAGGACCTCAGATGCACTAGCCACATTTCAAGTGCTCAATGGCCACGTGGGTTTAGTCACTAGACTCTAATGCTACTATGATGCTTATCACAAATGCAGAATATTTACATCGTTGCAGAAAGTTCTATTGAACAGTGCTATTCAAGAAGATTTCGTGATAACTAACGAGAGTTTTTGAAAAACATAATAGAAGATTTTCAAAACTCAGGGAGTGGAAAGAGATAGGACAAGAGAAACTCTGTGCTTAAGTACTAAATTTTAGAAATCTACATTATTTATCTGTCATTGAATAAGTGATTCACTTCTTGTAAACTCCTTTGATGAGCTTCTCTTATGCAAGATGTAATTCTTGATTTTTCTATGATAAAGAGTACCTCTTGTTCCAAACTGTGTCTATGCTAGGAGTCCTTCCCTGTGTAGACAGACATCTAGAAAAAGCAGAGTTTATATTACTTCTGGCAATAAGACAGCCAGTGACCTAACAGAGTCTCACTTTTAGGTCAGTGGTTGAGTCATGGCACCAAATGGTCTTGTCAGGCCACAAAGCCATAGAGGAGAAATGTTTCTATGAAGGTGACAGTGGCCATCAGTGGGCCTAGTGAACAGGGTTGTAGGGACAGTGAGATGGACAACTGGAAAATGAGGTTAAGTCTAATTGGAGAGGGCTGACCTGTGGCTGCAAATGACCTAGGCCTACATTCCATAGTTAGGGGTTGAAAGGGTAAGAAGAGAAGTGACTGTAAGAGATGGAGAAGGAGCTGTGCCAATGTCCAGAGGAGACTCAGGAGAGGGACATGTGGGAAACAGAGAATAAATTCATCCTGGTTCCTTCTGCTTTTTTCGTGTGACTGCTCCTATCTTTGAAGTGTTTTCTATGCAAAATATTTAAGACCACAAGGGGACAAGAGAGGTCTCCAGGCAGCCTGTGGCCAGTACCGTTAAACTGCTTCTCACATGCTTGTGCATTGACTGTGCTCAGCTGTTCCTGCCAGATGAGCTCCTGTGTGAGGGGCCCAAAGGGAGGCTGGGTCTGTGGGCTTGCCCTGGTAGGGAAGTTAGTGTTCAGGGCTCAATCACTGTGGGAGGACTCTTCAGAGTTTGAAGACAGAAATAGGTTGCAAAGTCCTCTGGCTCCAGGTCTTCAATGGTGAGAGTAAATTCTGTCCCAGATCCACTGCCACTGAACCGGATGGGCACCCCGTCGACTTGGGTGGAAGCACGGCAAATGAGAATCTTAGGGTTCTGCCCAGGTCTGTGCTAGTACCAGGATAAGTATTCCTTCCCGTCCGTGTAGAGGAGCCTCTCACTGGCCCCGCAGGGAGACTTTCTCTCCTAGGGAGGCGGGCAGACACTCTGCAGCCTGGGTGAGCAAAATCTGCCCATTGGAACCTGAAATCAGAAGCACACGGGGTTAATCCAGAGGTGCTGTGAGATCCTATTAAAGCTGAAATGTGCCCACAAGGGTGAGGACAAACCCTAACCAAGCCTGTGGCATTAGTGGTATTTGTTTCTTGCCCCTCCCAACACCACTCTTCTCAGGGAGCGCGAGGAACACCCTGAAGGAGCTGTCCACAGGGACCTTATCTCACCTGGAACACAGAGCAGCAGGAGCCCTAGGAGCTGGGATAGCACCATCTTTCTGCCTCTCACCAGCCTGACTCTGACAAAAGGCTTTATTTATTAGGCTCAGTCACAGGACTGTGCCTGTGGTGGGGTCAGTGAGGACATTTATGCAAATCCTCATCCAGGATGAAGGCAGGGCTCCTGAAATTCAAGGTTGTGGTCACACCTGGTGATGCACCAACCAGAGCATCCTCTGGGCCACCTGCCCTGCCCTGCCCTGGGGATGTCATGATGTGCCTGTGCTTGTGGTTATGTGAGCTCCCCCCACAACACCCAGTGTAAACAGACATTTGGTAGTGACAGGGGTGCAGTTCCTGTGTTCATAATTCCCCAGCAGGGCCCTACATCACCTCTAAGATATACCATGGTACCGCCTATAAAAGAACAAGAGCAGTTCTCTATGAGGCATCGGACAACGCCTGTGTCCCTGTGACTCAGAAATACGAGGTCAGTTGTCCCCAGGTGTTGCTTTGCTCCTTTTCCTGTGGACATTTATTGGGTGCTAAGCTGTGATTCCAGAACAGTAGAATGGCCGACTCTTCTTTCTCGACTTATCCTCACTGTAGACTTAGCCCCTTGGTTGTTTAGCTATTCATTAAACAAGCTGAATCGTGAGATGAACTCAGACAAAAGCTTTGTTATCTTCTCCCGTGGTGCTAATTTCCATCTGAGGGGTCATTTTTCTTGCCCATTGGATGAAATCACCAGCAAATCTCACACCATTTTTGGTGAATCTGAAATAATACCATCATATGGACATTTTTTGTCACAGTCAAGTCTTCCTTGGGTGTGTGGTATTGCTTGCCCCCCTGAAGAAGCACTGATCTTCCGCTCCCTCCCCTCCCCCAGCGTGGGTTCCTCATGGGCTGCTGTCTGAGGTGGGGAGGGGCCAGGTGGCACCTCTCTCCTGAGCTCACTTTCCTTGCACGGATCTCACTGCCACCAGCTCCCTCAGTGTGAGGAGAGTAGACAACTTGTTCCAGTGCTGGGAGTCACTGCCTCGCTTAAGAAATCCACCTCTCATCATTGGACTCCCACTCTGCAGAGCAGCACTTCAGCCAGCCTCTCCTTTAGTTGCCTCAAAGAGAAAGAAATCTGACACAGATCTCCTGTGTTCATGCCAAGCTTCTTTCTTTTTTTTTTTTTTTTTTTGAGACAGAGTCTCACTCTGCTGCCCAGGCTGGAGTACAGTGGCACAATCTTGGCTCACTGCAACCTCCGCCTCCTGGGTTCAAATGATTCTCCTGCCTCAGCCTCTGGGGCGTAACTGGGATTACAGGTGCCTGCCACCACGCCCAGCTAATTTTTGTATTTTAGTAGAGATTGGGTTTCACCATGTTGGCCAGGCTGGTCTTGAACTTCTGACCTCAAGTGATCTGCCCGCCTCGGCCTCCCAAAGTGCTGGGATAACAGGTGTGAGCCACTGCGCCCGGCCTCATGCCAAGCTTCTAAAGACACATGTCATACTCCTCAAGGAGTCCCAGAGTGGGAAGGTGAGACTCAACACTAACAGCTGCCTGAAGAACCCTTTCCTGATTTTTAGCCGTTGATCACCTTAGTGTCATTTCTTTATAATATAAAAGTACCAAAGTCAAAAAAAGTGATCTTCAGAAAACATGAGGGAGCATCTAGTACTTGGAGCCTCATGAGAAATAAGGCTGACAGAGTACCATTTTGCAAGGAGGAAAAATATACTGAACTTAGAGAGTTTATAGAAGGACTAATGTGAACACTGGACGTCGAAGAAGGAAAGTCTTGGACCCCTGAAGTCAGTTCCTAAGGGGAAGCAGCCCTGGAGGTGAGGGTGTGTTGCAACCTTCTGGGCAAGAGAGGTGTTTAATTCCTGCTCCTCTGGAGCCTGGCTGTCTCTTTCCCAGCTCCCTCCCTCTCTCAGCTCCACCCACCAACTCCTCAAGAACTACCTAGAATATGTTTTCTCTGAGCCTGTCTCAGCTACAAGTGGTATCTAACTCCTGGCTTTGCACTGCCTTTCAGCTCCTCCTTCTGCTACAGTCTGACAAATTGTCTTCCTAGACAATTCTGGTCAAATTTCTATGTGGAAAATATGTGACTACCAATTAATCTCCATCATCCATCTTTGACATATGTTTATACTAGCCCATGTCATAAACCCTTGGTAAGTCTTTACATTGGCTAAGCCTGGGTCAGGTGACACTTTTCTCCCGGAAGTATATCAATATTTTCAGTTCCAATATGTGGTTTATAACTTAAGCACCACTACTTCAATAACTGGCCTAGTCTGGTAATTCATAATGATATGTGGGCAGAGAATTTCCCTCAGAAATGGGCAGATACTTTTTCTGGCCTGCATTTGTAAAGGCCCCGCCTAGAAAACCATAGAAAGTAAACTTTCTCTGATATGTCGTCTCAGTTTTTCTTGTTCCTGGCTTTTATGCTATTCTGTCTAATATCCCCAGTGCCATCTAGTCAATTGCTCTCCCACATACACCCTGTGTTATTATCTTCATAGCATTTATCTCTATCTGACATTGTAGGGAGAATTGATTAGAAGTGAAATTTGTTTCATTGGAAGAGGGAATAGTCAGAGTTAGGGTTATGTAGTAGAAATAACATAGTTAAATTATTAAAATGGGAATGTGATAAGGTAAATGAGATATGTAATAATTTAATAATACATTATTAAAATGGGAATGTGATAAGGTAATAATCCAAGCAAGGGAGAGTGAAGGTGACCATATGACTCTGAAATGGCTGACATTGCTGTGGACCCAAAAGCAAGGTACTAAAAATCAGAGCTGATCATGTGAAATGGAAGGTTCAAGAGGGGCCACAGATACCTGCCTGCTTCTTGTTTCCACAGAAACTGGGCCCTCATTTCATGAAAACTGGCTAGATAGAAAAAAATAAAATAACTTCACTTACTTATCAGGGCATGAGAAATCGCATGTGGTTTAACTAGTCTCTGTTTGGAGTAAGTTGCTGGGAGCCACTTAGGAAGGTGTTGTGCAGAAGACAAATTATTAGCTCATGAAAAATGATGTGGGTAATGGATACAGGGTAGACACTGGACCTGTGTGCTGGAGAGCTGTCCATTTGCACAGGGATGTCTTGGTGCCTGTACCTAACACAACACAGTAATACATGCATCCTTGTTGTCTCCGTTTCCTCAGGGAACTCCAAAGGGAGCAGGGAGGAATAGTTCCTGGCCCTCCCAAGTTTCTGACTTCATAAACATTAAAGTCACAAAGGAAGAAACAGGAGTGGGAAGGCAGGAACTGCAGGGATGTTGGAGCTGTGATTCCCAAGGGGCTGTCATTGATAATATGCTCTTAAGGGAGTTTTTCTAATTATTTCTTTTAAATTTATTTCAAACTTACAGATAATTGCAAAACTAATTCGGATTTTTTAAAAATTTCTTTACCTAGCTCCCAGTGATTAACATTTTACTGTTGGTAACAATACCCTCTCTATACACTTTATATGTAGATATACATTCTTTTTTTTTTTTTTTTTTTTACATTTTGGTAAGGTTTTTTATAATTTCAACTTCAACTTGTATTATAGATTAAAGGGTACATATGCAGGTTTGTTACGTGGGTATATTGCATGACATTGAAGTTTGGAGTAGAAATGGGAAGGCCAAGGTTGAGGAGGTGCATCCAGTGAGAGCCATCTTGCCAGTGGGGACTATCTATGGAGTCTTGAGGTGGCGCAGGGCATCATATGTCAAGGAGGCTGAACATTCTAACTCAAGTCTCTCCTTCTCTTATAAAGCCACTAATGCCTCACTCTCATTATCTCATTTAATCCTAATTACCTCCCAAAGGTACAGATGGCCAACAAATGTATAAAAAATGTTCAACATCACTAATGATCAGAAAAATGCATGCCTTTTTGTGGCTGATTAGTATTCAGATATAGATATAGATATAGATATAGATATCTCACAGTTTCTTTATCCACTTGTTGATTTGTTGATTGGTGAGCATTAGGGTTGGTTCCACATTTTTGCATTTGCGAATTGTGTTGCAGTAAACACGTGTGTGCAAGTATCTTTTTCATGTAATGACTTATTTTCCTCTAGTTAGATACCCAGTAGTGGGATTGCTGGATCAAATGGTAGTTCTACTTTTAGTTCTTTAAGGAATCTCCACACTGTTTTCCATGGCAGTTGTACTAGTTTACATTCCCACCAGCAGTGTAGAAGTGTTCCATGTTCACTGCATCCATGCCAACATGTATTATTTTTTGATTTTTTTATTATGGCCATTCTTGCAGGAGTAAGGTGGTATTGCACTGTGGTTTTGATTTGCATTTCCCTGATCATAGTGATGTTGAGCAGTTTTTCATGTTTGTTGGCCATTTGCATATTTTCTTTTGAGAATCGTCTACTCATGTCCTTAGCCCTCTTTTTGATGGGATTGTGTGTTTTTTTTTTCCTGCTAATTTGTTTGAGTTCGTTGTAGATTCTGGATATCGGCCTTTTTTCAGATGTGTAGATTGTGAAGATTTTCTCCCACTCTGTGGGTTGTCTGTTTACTCTGCTCACTGTTCCTTTTGTCATGCAAAAGCTCTTTAATTAAGTTCCAGCTATTTATTTTTGTTTTTATTGCATTTGTTTTTGGGTCCTTGGTCATGAAACCCTTGCCTAAGACAATGTCTAGAGGGATTTTTCTGATGTTACCTTCTAGAATTTTTATAGTTTCATGTGATGAAAGAATTCAGTAACGTTTCCAGATATAAAATTGATCTACACACATCAGTAACTCTGCTGTACACCAACAGTGATCAAGCTGAGAATCAGTTCAAGAGCTCAACTCTTTTTACAATGGCTGCACAAAAAATTACTTAGGAACATACTTAACCAAGGAGGTGAAAGACCTCTACAAGGAAAACTGCAAAACACTGCTGAAAGAAATCATAGACAACACAAATGGAAACATATTCCATGCTCATGGGTTCGTAGAATCAATATTGTGAAAATGAGTATACTGCCAAAAGTAATCTACAAATTCAATGCAATTCCTATCAAAATACCACCATCATTCTTCACAGAACTAGAAAAAACAATTATAAAATTCATATGGAACCAAAAAATAGCCCACATAGTGAAAGCAAGACTAAGAAAAAGAACAAATCTGTAGGTATCACACTACCTGATATCAAACTATACTATAAGGCCATAGTCACCAAAACACCATGGTACTGGCATAAAAATGGGCACATACGTCAATGCAACAGAATAGAGAACCCAGAAATAAACCAAAATGTATACAGCTAACTGATTTTCAACAAAGCAAACAAAAACATAAAGTGGGGAAAGGACACCCTATTCAAGAAATGGTGCTGGGCTAATTGACAAGACACATGTAGGAGAATAAAACTAGATCTCCATCTCTCACCTTACACAAAAATCAACTCAAGATGGATCAAGGACTTAAATCAGTCTCTTTATTTATTACTGGTCTGTTCAAGCTTTCCATTGCTTTCTGATTCAAACTTGGTAAGTTAGAATTTCTAGGCTTTTTATCCATTTCCTCTAGGTTATTCAATTTTTTGGTGTATTATTGTTCATAATAGTCCCTTATGATCCATTTTATTTCTGAGGCATCTGTTGTAATGTCTTCACTTTGATTTCTGATTTAATTGATTTGTGTATTCCCTCTTTCATTCTTAGTTCAGCTAGGAGTTTGTTGATTTTGTTTATTTTTTCAAAGAACCAACTCTTGTTTTAATTGATTTCTTTCTATGCTTTTTCTGTTCTCTATTTGACTTATTTCTGTTCTGATTTTGTTTCTTTCCTTTGCTAATTTTGAATTTAGTTTGCTCTTCTTCTTCTAGCTCCTTGAAGTGTAATGTTTGGCTGCTGACTTGAAATCTTCCTTCTTTTTTAATAAGAATTTATTGCTATAAATAAACTTCCATCTTAGAAGTGCTTTTGCTGCATCTCATGGGTTTTGATATGTTGTATTTCTGTTGTTGTTTGTCTTAAGATATTTTTTAATTCCTCTTTTGAAATTGGAAATAGAACTGTCATGCAACCCATCAATCTATCTTCTGGGTTTGTATGCAAGGGGGATGAAATCATCAGCTTGTAAAGATATCTGCACTCCTATGTTCATTGCAGCATTATTCACAATAGCCAAGATATGAAACAACTTAAATGTCCATCATCAAACAAGTAGATAAAGAATATATAGTTTATATACATAATGGAATATTATTCAGCCTTGGAAAAGTATGAGATTTTGCTTTTTGCCACAACACAGATGGACCTGGAGAACATTATGCCAAGTGAAATAAACCAGGCACAGAAAGAAAAAAAAATTGCATGATCTCACTTAAATGTGGAATATGAAAAAGGAAGATACTCAAAATATGCATAGCTAGAGAATGAAACAGTGGTTACCATGGGCAGGGAGCAGAAGGAAAGGGGGATATATGCAGCAGATACGTAGGATAAACAAGTTTAGATAGTTAATAAAATTGTATTTTATTGGAGACTTTTGTTAAATAAAATGTAGCTGCCCTTGTCACCAAAAAATGTGAGATGATAAATTTGTTAATCTGCTTCACTATGGTAACCATTTTACTATCCACATGTATCCCATAACATCATGTTGTAAATCTCAAATATATATAAAATTTATTTTTAAAAACTTAGTGTAATAGCTTAGTGTTTGCTATATCTTTCTTATAAAATTATTAGATTTTATAACTTGTTATTTTAAATTTACTTTTACTTAATTATAAGTACATACTCTTAGTCACTCCTCCATGCATTAAAATGTCTAACTTCATCCAGTGTGCATGGTAAATTTTTGGCAACCAACAAAAGGGACAGTAAAGGAAGAGAGAAAAAAATCAGAAAGGCAACAAGCTCTAGCAATACTGAGACATTTTGTGTTTCAGACTGATTATGAAGTTATGGGTTTTTTTCTATTACATATTTAAAGATTATTTTTAATTTGTTATGAACTTCATAGCTCTCTCTTCATTCACTTTAACTATTAGTGACTTTTAACAAGGAGGCCAAAAGGTCATCATTCTTTTACCTTTGTAGAGACCAAGAAAATTTATGCAGAAAAGTTTTTCTTTGTTCCCACTAATTTTTTTCCGACACTTAAGTCATTTATTTTTTCAATAGTATTTCCTAACTGGTTCTATTATAAGAAATGTAGGCTAGAAGAAATATGTTAAACTCTGTCTTTAATTTCAGAAATTTTGATGTGTGTAAACAGCTTGCATTTTATTTCACACATTTTCTACTTCATAAATCTTTGACAAGTAGATTAAAACCTTAACATCAATATTTCCTAACTTCTTCAATATTTCCTAATGTCATCAATATTTCCTAACTTCTTCACAGCTGGGAATGCATCATGAATATATGTAAGTGTGTGTGCTGTGTTTACGTGTATGTTTGTGTGTGATTGTGTGTGCATAATTCTTCCCTTACCTACTGGCAAGGACACTCAGAGTGAGGACCATTCCTAGTGACTGCTTCTCACAAGCCATTTAGCTTTCCCCAAGCACAGAGGAATTTGCCTTTGTTTCTCATGTAGGTTTTAATTTAGCCTTTACCTTGGACCATGAACTGACCCTGTCTTTATTTAGACCATTTTTCCAGGAGAGAGGACCGCTAACATCTGCCCAGTCAAGGTCAGGAGCAGCAGTGTTGGTGATACCTGTGAAACTAGCAACAGGAGAAACAAGTTCCTAAGCTCCTGATCCACTTGTTACCCAAGAACATCTCTGAGGTCTCCAACCACTTCTGTGAGAGTAGGTCTGGGCACATTTCACCCTCACAGTCGGCCTGTGGAGGCTAATGGTGCTTCCAACTTAGCTCATGGCCAAGATGATACTGAAATCTTGGACTTGAGATGAAGTTTGGTGAGTTTCTGCTCTTTTCCTACCACAGGTATTTTCCTAATATGTGTCAACACTCACAAGATTATGGCTGAATAGAACGCTATAAAAATACAAGTAGGAACAGATCAGCTTTGAAAAGGTCATGGGTCTATCCCTTCTGTATTTTTGGCTAAGTTGTCTGATAGTTGAGGGAACTCTGGGCAAAGTGCTCTATAGGAGACAGAAACGAGCTGAGGACCTCCTAAACAGACCTGACTCATGCTGCTGCCTGCGCATTTGATTAAGGTCCCAGGGGTTTCAGATGCCCAATATGGATGTTTCTTTCTATGTGGGACATCACAAGACAGTTCAAATTGTTATCTCATTCTAAAGAAAAAATGTTTTTTCTTTCATTTCTTCTATTTTTCTTTTTTTATTTTAATTTAAGTTCTGGGATACATGTGCAGAATGTACAGATGTGTTACATAGGTGTACGTGTGCCATGGTGGTTTGTTGCACATATTGACCCATCATCTAGGTTCCCTCTGCTCATCCCCCACCCCACCAACAGGCCCCAGTGTGTGTGTTGTTCTCCTCCCTATGTCCATGTGTTCTCATTGTTGAACTCCCACTTATGAGTGAGAACATGCAGTGTTTGATTTTCTGTTATTGTGTTAGTTTGCTGAGAATGATGGCTTCCAGCTTCATCCATGTCCCTGCAAAGGACATGATCTCATTCGTTTTTATGACTGCATAATATTCCATGGTGCATATATACCACATTTTCTTTATCTAGTCTATCATTGATGGGCATTTGGGTTGGTTCTATGTCTTTGCTATTGTAAATAGTGCTGCAATAAACATACATATACATGCGCCTTTATAGTAGAATGATTTATAATCCTTTGGGCATAAACCCAGTAACAGGATTGCTGGGTCAAATGGTATTTCTGTTTCTAGATCTTTGAGGAATCGCCACACTGTCTTCCACAATGGTTGGACTAATTTACATTCCCACCAATAGCGCAAAAGTGTTCCTATTTCTTCACAGCCTTGCCAACATCTGTTGTTTCTTGACTTTTTAATAATTGCCATTCTGACTGACATGAGATGCTATCTCATTGTGGTTTTGATGTGCATTTTTCTAATGATCAGTGATGAGGAGCTTTTCTTTCATGTTTGTTGGCTGCATAAATGTCTTCTTTTGAAAGTGTCTGTTCATATCCTTTGCCCACTTTTTCATGGGGTTGCTTGTTTTTTTCTTGTAAATTTGCTTAAGTTCCTGGTAGATTCTGGATATTAGACCTTTGTCAGATGGGTAGATTGCAAAAATTTTCTTCGATTCTGTAGGTTGTCTGCTCACTCTGATGATAGTTTCTTTTGCTGTGCAGAAGCTCTTTAGTTTAATTAGATCCCATTTGTCAATTTTGATTTTTGTTGCAATTGCGTTTGGTATTTTCGTCATGAATTCTTTGCCCATGCCTATGTCCTGAATGGTATTGCCTAAGTTTTCTTCCAGGGTTTTTATGGTTTGGGGTTTTACATTTAAGTCTTTGATCCATCTTAATTTTTGTATAGGATGTAAAGAAGGGCTATCAGCTATTTCTGTTATGCAAATTCTTTGTATATCCTAATTATAGATAACATTTCAGGTGAGATCCCATTATACATTTACTTCACATAGCTCACACCACCTCATACTCTTCTCTGGGTACACCTAACACATCTATGTTCCTGCTATAGACCTGTCAGCAGACAAAGCAAATTAGGAAGGGCTGATTTATATGCAGACAGCTTTAAAATGCTCTGGAGTTCCCAAACATTTATATATGGTCTATGGGACCCTTGTTCTCCACTGTATCTCCCTGTGCCAGAGTAGGTGCTCAATTATTATTTTAAATAAATACATGAATGGCATTAGTTAGCAAATCATTTTCATAAAGGCACAAAAATTATTCTGTTCCAAACATTGAATTCTATTCATTCATGCGAGATGTGAGGACTGGAAGGTAGTCTGTCAAACACAAAATCACATCCATCATCAGCATGGAGTGAGATTTCTCAGTGTTGATGTTTGGAAAGCAAATAGGAGATGTGGCTCTGGAAGAATGGTCAGAGAAATGACTTCTTGCTGGCTTTGAAGATGGAGGAGTGGGGCTACCAGCTGAGGAATGCAGGAGTCTGGGGGCTGGAAAAGGCAAAACACAGATTCCCTCTTACACCTCAAGATGAGAGCGCAGCCCTGCCAACACCTTGAGTTTAGCCCAGTGAGACCTGTGTTAGACTTCTGATCTTCAGAACTGTAAAATGATACATTCCTAATGTTCAAGCCACTGAGTTTGTGGTAAATTGTTACAGAAGAAAAAGAAAGCTAATACAAAGGTCTTTATGACATTTTTCTTTTCTTTTTATTTTTCTTTTTATTTTTTGAGACCGAGTTTCGCTCTTATTGCCCAGGCTGGTAGTGCAATGGTGCAATCTTGGCTCACTGCAACCTCTGCCTTCCAGGTTCAAGTGATTCTCCTGCCTCTGTGTCCTGAGTAGCTGGGATTACAAGCAACTACCACCACGCTGGGCTACTCATTTGTAATTTTAGTAGAAATGGGATTCACCCTGTTGGCCAGGCTGGTCTCGAACTCCTGATCTCAGGTGATCTGCCCACCTTGGCCTCCCAAAGTGCTGGGATTACAGGTGTGAGCCACTGTGCCTGGCTCTTTATGACTTTTTTAAATAAGGATCTTCCATAGCCAGGAATCTAAGAGACACTGAGTCCCTTAATCTTCTGCTGGGCTCTGCAAACCTTCCCGTAAGTTAGTTAGGACACAGTCTCTCAGGCAGATACAGTACATATTCTAGTCCAGGGCTATGTGAGGAGGAAGCAGCAGGTGAGACTCTGAGAGGAGGACTGTGTTCAAGGCTGAAGCACTGTAAAGGAGTGGAATGTTCCTGACAATTATAATGTTACATCTTGAGTCCAAGGCTGCTGATAGTGGGAGTAAAAACTGTCCCAGATCCACTGCCACTGAATTGACCCAGGACTGCAGATGCCCAGGTGGATGGATGCCCAGGAGGTGAGCATGTTAGAAGCCTGTCCCAGTTTCTACTGCTCTGACTGGACATGCAGCTGATGGTGATCCTCTCTCCTGCAGACACAACCATGGGGCCTGGAGACTGGGTTGTCATGATGTCCCTGACGTGCACCTACAATCAAGAATGATCATACACATACACACACACTTTATCTTATACACATTGAAATATGTCACTTACAAAACAATGATATCAATTACTGTCTAATGATATTAAATGTCAGCCCATAATTGAATATACTTTGAAAATAGTCATTTTTTTCTCATTACATCTTAAAATTCCTTTTTGTCTCTACACAGATGTTACTCTGAAGAAGCTATGGCAATTTTAAATTCTGGAGGAATTTAAAACCAAGACCCAGAGTAACCGGGACATCAGGACCTAGGTCTGAAGCACCATCTTGCTGCCGCTGCCTGTGTGATGCAGCTTAGTTCATATTTCAGAGTTCTCGCTTACAAAATTTGGTCAACTAACCTGGGTCTGGAGGGTCCTGTGCAAACCAATCAGAGAGTTTGGAAGCAAATTGCATGGGCAATGGGCTGTGAAAGTATCCAACATAAATCAAGACCCAAAAATACCATCACAGAAAATGTAATTGTGTGACTAGAAAAGACACAAAATTCAACTTAGAAACTATGATAAATTTAGAAGCTTAGTACACACCACTAAGTAATCTAATGAAGACTTTAGTCTTAAATCAGGAGTATATTTAAATAGGTTGAGTTTCCAGAAAGAATATGCTACCTTCCTCAGATCAACAATTCTAGTGAAATAACAAAACATGCTAAGAAGAAAACAAAACAACAAAGGAAGGAAGGGAGGAAGAGAGGGAGGGAGGGAGGGAGGAGGGAAGGAAGGAAGGAAGGAAGGAAGGAAGGAAGGAAGGAAGGAAGGAAGGAAGGAAGGAAGGAAGGAAGGAAGGAAGGAAGGAAGAAAGAAAAGAGGGACAGAAAAGAAAAGACAAAAATAAAATGACAACTTTGGGCTCAAATTTTTATAAAATCTGTAACCAAAAAAATGTCTCATCTCTAAAGCCACTTGTATCCTGAAGGTACTTAAGAACAATGCAAATGGTGCTAAGGAAAAATAAAAGGGGAAAGCATATTGATTATATGGAGAAATTAAAGACAATTTGGTTGTCAATAATGTTTCTGGCTGAATGCTAAAGTTTTAAGATCAGTTAAATAATTTGAGACATAGCCCTGAAGCCAGATCAGTTAAATAATTTGAGAAACTCTAAGATAAATTCAGAAGCTTACTACACACCACTAAATGATCTAGTGAAGACCTTTGGTTTTAAGTCAGGAATATATTTAAATAGCTTGAGTTTGCAGAAACGATAGACTGCCTTACTCAGATCAACAATCTGATCTGGCTTCAGGGCTATGTCTGGGCCAGAGCAACAGAACACAGGCCCAGAATTCACTCATGTGGAAAATCTTGTGCGACCCTAATTTAAGCTAGGGGCAAGAGGGGCTCTAATCTTAAAGTAAGAGTGAACCAAAGAGAAACTGGAAAGTCTGCTTTCCACAACTGCTAGAAACTGAAAAGAGGGTTCCAGGTTAATTGGGAAATGGAGAGAAAAAACCACACACGATTTCCTTAGAAAGTAATGGCTGCAGATCAACACTTCCAAGGATTTTCACTCCAAGAATGCATGTCCAAGAAGGATCTAGAGCTCTCCAGTCTTGAAATTGCTTTAAGATAACTTTTCTGGTGTGGCATCCAAATGAAATGTCCTCTGGAGGAGGGCACGACCATGTTAAATTTTCAAGAAACTTTACAAATAATTTTCTAAGGGCCAATAGACCACGAAGTCAGAGATTCTTCATTTTGAAGCACAATACAACAATTGGAGAATGAAGGAGAAACAACAGAAATAACAAAAGAGCAAAGTCTGCCTAGATTTCATATTTGGGATCATGAAAGCATATTTAAGGAAATGAGTAACAAACTTGCCATTATGTGCAAAGTACAAAAAGCAAAAAAGGGAAAACAAGAATCTCTTCAACCAACTGGATTTAATTGGCATTGAAAGCTAGTTTGGATCCAAATAAAATTATTTAACTTATCTTAAAACTTTAGCATTCAGCCAGAACGTTATTGACCACCAAACATGAGTTTTAGTTTCTCCATATAACAGCATGGTTCCCCTTTTATTTTTCTATAAATGGATAATTTAGGGGAACTTTTCTCATATAGAATATTTAAATGAATTCTTATAATCTGTTTCCAATTTTACCTACGTCTGCTAGGATACCATAATATGACATAGTCAAACTGTCTGGGCTGAGGAGGTTCCTAATTTCTGGACACGAGGACACTAAAGATGAGTAAGATCTGCCCAGGTAGGTTTCTAACAATTTATCATATTCTCTAGATTTTTGTTAGATTTTATGATTTTACTTTGTGACTGTTCCTATGAGCTCGAAATTCATTTCCTTTCATTTATTTACTATTACTCACTCTGATTCGGCCGATGGAGGGCAAAGTATTGAGGGCCCAGAAAAGTCAGGAAAGTGAACATACCTGCTTCTCATGTTGTTTAGAGAGGATGTATACACTCAGAGAATAAGTACATTCACCGAGCTTTTCCTGAGCTCTCTGTTAACTAGGATATTAATCTGTGTATTTATTCTTTTTTGTTGTTGTTGTTTGGTTGATTGGTTGGGTTTTGTTTTTTGTTTTTTGTTTTTTTTGAGACAGAATCTCGCTCTGTTGCCCAGGCTGGAGTGCAGTGGCACGATCTTGGCTCACTGCAAGCTCCACCTCCTAGGGTCACACCATTCTCTGGCCTCAACCTCCCAAGTAGCTGGGACTACAGGCGCCTGCCACCACGCCCAGCTTTTTTTTTTTGTATTTTTTAGTAGAGACAAAGTTTCACTGTGTTAGCCAGGATGGTCTCGATCTCCTGACCTCGTGGTCCATCCACCTCGGCCTCCCAAAGTGCTGGGATTACAGGCGTGAGCCACCACACCTGGCCCAATCTGTGTATTTATTCTCAAGTGTTGGGTTGCAAATTATAGTTACTTAGAGAAAGTGACTAACCTCCATCACAGGTGCCTCTGGACTTAGGATTCCACTCCAACCAATCTGCAGATAAGAAAGCTACTTCAGCTGGCTGGGATGATGTCAATTTTCATGCAATAACAAACTCTCACATTTAATAAGAAAGAACCTCCATTGGGAACCAGATAGGGAACAGGCTACTGAATGTTTCCAAGTTTGTCCAAATCACTATGCGTGTGATGTGTTTGGGTTGACAAAGTCTTTAGCTCAAAATCTACAGGATGTGAAACCATATCACTTTCTCCACCCCGCAAACACTGACTCCACCAACAAGTCAGTCTTCCCAGGTGATAAAAATCACACAGTGGCTTCCAGTTTTACTGACTCCAAAATAACAGATTCTCGCAACAAGACGAAACTACAATAAAACTAACCTGTATTAGTCCTTTGTCACTTGGTTGACGATGGCAGCTGGACAGTTTTGTTGTCTGGCTCACAGCATGATTTCTTAACGAATAGTAGACAGAGGTTCTTCTTTAAAAATAAGACTATCAGACTTTTTATCTACAGATAATATAGAAAAATTTCAAAGCACTTTTCTAAGAAGACAATTCTATAACATTTGTATTTTCTGTATATTTCAAGGCAACAAATCATGAAATAAAACCATCAATCAGAACTGGGGACTTCAAGGGTATTAATTTCACAAAAACTAGGAATATTCTCTTAAATTCAAGCATCTATAAATACTGTGTAAAAGTAGCTTTTTCAAGCTGAATTGAATTTACTACTATTTAATAGAATAGTAGTAAAACAAACAAACAAAAATCTCCATAGAATTCTTTCTCAATTTCCCCAGACAAGCTTCTGTATTGGATAGGAGGTGTATACCTTTCCTAGAGCTGTTGTAACAAAGGATCACAAGCTTGGTGACCAAAAACAACACAAAGTTTTGTTCTCACATTTTTGGAGGGAAGGAGTCTGAAGTTTATACCTTGACCAGTTCTGATCTAGGCCCCTCTTCCATAGTGACCATTCTTGATGACAGTCCAAGGAAAGACATTGAAAGAATTGATTCAATTCCTGCTGTTCTAACATATCAAATCTCCTTTTCAACTGTGAACTCACGACTGTGGCTATCCAACTACATGACAAGAAAGAAAGCATATGGGAATAATTTTCTGTTACCATTCACAAAAAGCATATAAAATAATCCCTTGTTCATTCTGTCCTACTGTCCTGGGAAAATTCTTTCCTTAAGAAATCTTTTGATTAATGAGAATTACTTCCTTAAGAAACCTTTTGGCCGGGCGCGGTAGCTCAAGCCTGTAATCCCAGCACTCTGGGAGGCCGAGACGGGCGGATCACGAGGTCAGGAGATCGAGACCATCCTGGCTATCACGGTGAAACCCTGTCTCTACTAAAAATACAAAAACTAGCCGGGCGAGGTGGCGGGTGCCTGTAGTCCCAGCTACTCGG
>NW_012120966.1:106102-111807 GCF_000951035.1 Colobus angolensis palliatus
TCGGGAGGCTGAGGCAGGAGAATGGCGTAAACCCAGGAGGCGGAGCTTGCAGTGAGCTGAGATCCGGCCACTGCACTCCAGTCCAGGCGACAGAGCGAGACTCCGCCTCAAAAAAAAAAAAAAGAAAAGAAACCTTTTGATTAATCTGATATAGATGTATAAACATATATACACACATATATGAATTATATATATATACATATACACACATATACATGCTATATAATCTCTATATAGAAAGATTTTATGCATATATATTTTATAAATATACACACGGAGAATAGAATATCCACCAGTTTATAACAACTAATTACAAGAAATTTTATATTCACTATCTGAGGCCTGAAATCCTTTCCCTGTTACCTCTACCTTAAACAAAGTTATTAACTCTCTAGCTTAAAGAGGCAGATGTATTTTTCCCTGCCAAGTTTTCTTGACTTGAGTGCTGTCTTGAAGTTTAATTCACTATGTTTAGGAAAAGACCATTTCTAACACTTGTTCCTAACATTCTTAAACAGTTTATCTGGTAATAGCAGATACCAGACAACTCTTGAACTAGTTCAACTCCATGCTGTTATTAGGAAAAAACTGTGAAGATCAGTACTAGACAAGTTGGAAGCTGTTTCCGTCTTCAGACTAGCTGGAAAGGAGCCAAACAAGGTGGCAATCCCAAAGATTGACCTAAACAAACATCTCCATATTGTCAGATCTGTGATGCTTTCTTAGAGGGGCAGGACCACATGCACTGTGTCCTCACCACAAATCTAGACTTTCACAGTGGAATCCCTCTGCCCCCTGCTGCAGGGGGCATGGACTTAATCTCAATATGCTTTCTTCCAAAGACAGAAAATGCTTGATGTCATTTTGCTCAAAAAAGAGGACCGCCACCCTCCCCTTGGCTCTTTCCACACTGCTGCACCCACCAGGGGATTTGCATATTGTCCCCTAGGGAGGACTTTCCCTTGTGAGTCTGAGATAAAAGCTCAGCTCTAACCTTGCCTTGACTGATCAGGACTCCTCAGTTCATCTTCTCACAATGAGGCTCCCTGCTCAGCTCCTGGGGCTGTTGATGCTCTGGGTCCCTGATAAGGAAAGAAGGAGACAAGGAACAAGAATGGGGTAGGAGGGTGAGCTCTGGGGGACCCACAGACTCCTACATGTGTTCTGTGCACGTGTCAGATGTGCATGTTACTGTCCTCCAGGATGGGGCATGTGATGTTTAGATCTGTGAATGTGTGGAATAATCCAGAAGGAACAAGGACCTGTGCTGTGGGAAAGACTCTGACACACAAAGAGGAAGATGACGTAGGAAAACTCTGGAAGTTCGTATGTGTCTTGTAAATATCCATTCTTAAAAAATTAGGCATTTAGAGATGTAAACCAAATCACAATCACACAAAAATGATATAGCCTGAAATAATTCACAAAAAATTATGAAATAATGAAAATAACACATATTTGTATATAACCTTGTACTTTTCTCTCAATGTTTCAGGATTCATTAGGGTTACTGTGATGACCCAGATTCCACTCTCCCTGCCCGTCACCCCTGGAGAGCCGGCCTCCATCTCCTGCAGGTCTAGTTAGAGCCTCCTGCATAGTGATGAATACACCTATTTGCATTGGTACCTGCAGAAGCCAGGCTACTTTCCACAGCTCCTGATCTATGGTGTTTCCAACCTGTTCTGGCTCCCAGACAGGTTCAGTGGCAGTGGGTTAGGCACAGACTTCACATTGAAAGTCAGCAGATTGGAGGTTGAGGATGTTGGGACTTATCACTGCTTGCAAGGTACACAATCTCCTCACACAGTGATACAGTTCCAAACCTAACCTTCCCTGCTGAAGTGGCTCAGCTCCCCACATGTGCTGCTTCTCCAGGGAGTAATTTAACAGAATCTCTGAGTCTATATGAGGGAAAGATGTCAAAGAGCTCAGGGAAAGAGCTTACCCCTGAGGGCTAGGGTGATGCATGCCTCAGCTTCAACTCAAGGACCATTCATTCAACCTCCTCAGCTGCAGCTGTTTGGCATGGCAGTACCAGGAACAGAATGGAGGCATTCAAGCAACCAGAAGTGATAGATGAGAAAGCCTAGTAAAAGCTCATACTCCTCCTCCCTGCCTTGTGTACATTCATCAATTAAATTCATTCAGCCTGAGAGCCACATAATTGCAGCTTATTCATGACAACGCAAAAGTGAGACTTTTTTGTTTGTTTTACTTGATTAAGCAGGTGCTAGTGTGCACGCATGATAATATCTGGTGACATAAGACACTTTTTCTCTCCCACCTCCCACTTTTCACTCCCACTTCATTTACCCCACTTCTCCCTTTCCACTTTCTTCTAGCACAAGTCCTTCTCCAGTGCAGGGGCAGGCACAGCATTTTATACTACTGCCTTCCAGGGAGTAGCAAAGGAAAACTATTTATATTTTTTATTTTGAGCTGCTGGATAGAGTTTGTAAATCTCTTCAAACACAAAGGCCTAGTGCCAAAGAGTCTTTGAACAGTCTCAGTCACAGACTTGGAATAAAAAATTTTTTCAATTCCAAGCTGCATTTTAAAAGTAAAACACCAAGTCTGGAAGAATTAGAATTCATAAAAATATATGCTCAATACAAGATTATAGAAAAGCTAATATCTCTCCCTCCCCCCCAAACACACACACACACACACACACACATCTGGCTTTGGACATAGGACAGTAAATAAGAAGATACAGGGCACATGGTAGAGGTCAACTGTGGGCTCAAGACCCAGCTCTGTGGCTCCTAAGTTGGATGTTGATGCTGGTGGGTGGGGTTTGAGATGTAAATCCAGGTGTGAGCTCTGAGGTATTTCTTAGGAAGAATCACAGAGTTGAAGGAATGCCTTCCTGGCACTCAAGACTGTGCCCTGAGCCACTGCAAGCTGATGGGAAAGTGGAGCATCACACAGGGCTCTCAGTCTCAGAGATTCAATGGTTAGTAAAGTTCCAGTCCAAATGCACCTCAGGTCATATCACACATTCTTGTTTAACACAGTAGAGTATAGGTGAGCTGCCAAAGGTTGAATTTACCTTTATCATACACCTGAAAATGATCTGAGAGAGAACATCGTTCAGATCAGACCATGTAGTCAGGAAGTAGATTATGTTGACCAAAAGGCAGAGCTGGGTCTGGGAAGGTCAGTAGGAGATTCAGTGGTGGGAGCCAAGGGCCATGTCTAAGAACATATAAGGGACAATTAGTGCAGCATTAGAGACAGGAAGCCCCATGAAACTGTGAGAAGTTTCACACTGTCTTTCAGGCACACCCTCTCAGCTGCCTTTCTCACCCGAGACCACAGCAAATATACCAAAGAGAAATCCAGCCCGGTATTACGAGTTCAGCTCCTGACAATCTATTAAGGCAGCTCCAAGCAACTGCCAAACTCAGCTGGATTCTCCTCCCAGTAGTGTACCTCTGCCTGGGCCAACCCAGAAATCCTGTCAACACTCAACTTCAGCAAACTTCACTGCAGAATTAAGTGAGATAGCAACAAGCCGGGTTCTGTTCAGAAGCGCAGAGTGAGAAGTTTCCCTGTGCCGTGCAGGGGCTAACAATGGACACCCAGAAGGACGTTCAACCCCCAAAGCAGAAACCAATGACATACATATGTATATACATATGTATGTCATGTATATGTATATCTATATATGTATATCAATAACTATATATGGAGAATGTCACACAGATAATGAAATAAAATACAGGGATCCAATCAGATTCAGAGAATGTGGATACAAAATAACATACAAGAAAAGGGCAACAAGATTGGCAGTTTTTGATGCTTGGTGAAACCTGGGAATTCAAAGAAATGTCTTCACTTATACTTGGATTTGTCTTCTCAATATTTTTCATTGTTGTGTAGCTTCAGTTTTGGGTAGAGCAGTTCCCCCTTATCCTCAGGGGGTGTGTTCCAAGACACCCAGTAGACTCCTGAAACCTCAGGTAATGCCAAACCCTTTATACACTGTTTTTCCTATATATACATACCTATAATAAAGTGTAATCTGTAAATCAGGCATAGCAAGAGATTAATAACAATAATAAAATAGAACAATGTTAACAACATACTGTAATAAAAGTTTTGTGAATTTGGTCGGTCTCTCTCACTCTCAAAATATCTTCTTGTACAGTACTCATGTGTTTTAGACTGCAGTAGACTATAGGTAACTGAAACCACAGAAAGGGGATTTTTGCATGGGGGGCACTAATATACTTAGGAATACAACTATATACATATGATTTCATTTTTAAGACCATATTGCATTTAGGTATCTACTAATATATAAAGCAATGTTTTATTCCATTACATGGCTTTTAGTTTTATCATATATGTAACTGGACACACAATAAAGTGTAAAATTGTTTCCCCCAACCACACTTTTACTCAAAACTTAGAATCATCTGCAGTCCTTGGTTAAAAATGTGTTTTTCTAGAACCTTCTGCTGTTCTGATTAAATAAATTCCGTGGAAACCACACACACACACACACAAACCTAAATGAGAGCTCAGATTTATCTCACCTACAGACGTCTCTTTCTTCTCTAGAATTTTAGTTCATCTGATCTTCGTGTCTTCTGTAGCTCTCCGATGTCATCATACACATGAATTTTTAGTTAACTTTTTGTTTATTTCTGCATTTATAGCAACAGCTATGGTGGTATTCTAAGTGGAAGTTCTTTCATTTTTTAATTAAATTGTAATATACAGATGTCCACTTCTGTATTATAAGACATTAAGGTCTATGTCAATCAATAAATACATATGACATAATCACATAAATGCATAAATGCTGAAAATTTTTAAAAACTAAAGAAATGATAGTGATGATGTCAGTTTATAATATTAGATAATAAATAGGATTTTCTTATACCAGTAATAAATGTCTAGAAA
This sequence comes from Colobus angolensis palliatus, assembly GCF_000951035.1. Classification (NCBI taxonomy): domain Eukaryota; kingdom Metazoa; phylum Chordata; class Mammalia; order Primates; family Cercopithecidae; genus Colobus; species Colobus angolensis. The sequence goes on from NW_012120966.1 coordinate 111,020, forward strand.
TATATGTTTTAAATATACTGCATTTAAAAGTTTCTCTTTTTTTCCATAAGGGGTCTCGCTTTGTCACTCAAACTGGCCTCAAACCCATGAGCTCAAGCCATTTTCCCGCCTAAGCCTCTCATTCCTAATACTATTTGTGATTTAATAACAGAACACATCAATTATGGCATAATGTTGCACTAAAGTTAATGAAGGTTTGAATTCACAACAAAATAATCCTCCTTCTGCCAAAGGGAATAAATTGTATTTGAGATGCTGCCTATCCCAAAGTAAGATCTCCCATGGTGAGTACAATCAAAATTTCAATGACAATATATATCATACTTCAATATATAGAGAACAGAAAGAAAACTTAATTATTTGATTAAAAAATCATTATCTCAGCTGGGTGCGGTGGCTCATGCGTATAATCCTAGCACTTTGGGAGGCCGAGGTGGGCAGATCACTTGAGGTCGGGAGTTTGAAACCAGCCTGGCCAACATGGTAAAACTCTGCCTCTACTAAAAATACAAAAATTAACCAGGCTTGGTGGTGTACACCTGTAGCCCCAGCTACTTAGGAGGCTGAGGCAGGAGAATTCCTTGAACCCATGAGGCAGAAGTTTCAGTGAATGGAGATTGCACCACTGCACTCCAGCCTAGGAAACTGAGTGAGACTCTGTCTCAAATAATAATAATTATTATTATTACTATTATTATTTTCTCAATAATTAATTTACAAATATTTGAAGTCACAGAGAGACAAAAAATAATAGAGCAGAAGGAAATACAGTTGGAAAAAAAACAGAC
>NW_012120966.1:112452-112889 GCF_000951035.1 Colobus angolensis palliatus
CCATGAAAAGGATGAGTTCATGTCCTTTGCAGGGACATGGATGAAGCTGGAAACCATCATTCTCAGCAAACTAACATAGGAACAGAAAACCAAACACCGTATGTTCTCACTTATAAGTGGGAGTTGAACAATGAAAACACATGGACACAGGGAGGAGAACATCACACATCAGGGCCTGTTGGGGATGGGGGGCTAGGGGGCGGATAGCATTAGGAGAAATACCTAATGTAGATGACGGGTTGATGGGTGCAGTAAACCATCATAGCACGTGTATACCTATGTAACAAACCTGCACGTTCTGCACATGTATCCCAGAACTTAAAGTATAATAATAATAATATTAATAATAATAAAAGAAAGAACTGCTTTTAAAACCTGTATTGCTGTGGATAAATAATTTCGTCCCCCAAGAACTGAATTTTTGAACTAAGTGTTTT
>NW_012120966.1:113404-120311 GCF_000951035.1 Colobus angolensis palliatus
TAACAGACACTCAGTATCATACTGAATGGGGGAAAAGTGAAAGCTTTTCCTGAGAGATCTGGAACACGACAAGGATGCCCACTTTCACTACTCTCATTTAGCATTGTACTGGAAGTCCTAGCTAGAGCAATCAGACAAGAGAAAGAAATAGAGGGTATCAAAAATTGAATGGAAGAAGTGAAATTATTCTTGTTAGCTGATGATATGATCTTTTATTTTGAAAAACCTAAGGACTCCACTGAAAAACTATTGTAACTGAAAAACCAGTTCAGTAAAGTTGGAGGATACAAATCAACATACAAAAAACAATAATATTTCTATATGACAACAGTGAGCACTTTGAAAAAAATTAAAAATAATCCCATTTACAATAACCACACTAAAATACATAAGAATTAACCAAACAAGAGAAAGATCTTTATAATGAAAGCTATAAAATACTGATGAAAGAAATTGAAGAAGACACCAAAAATGGAAAGATATTTCATGCTCATGGATTAGAAAAATCAGCATTGTTAAAATTTCCATACTACCCAAAGCAAACTACAGATTCAATGCAATCCCTATCAAAACGCCAATGACATTTCTCACAGAAATAGAAAAAACAATCCTTAAATTTATATTAAACCTCAAAAGACCCACAGTGGCCAACGTTATCTTAAGCAAAAAGAACAAAACTTCAAGAATTGCATTACCTGACTTCAAATTATACTACAGAGGTATAGTAATCAAAACAAGGTGGCACTGGCATAAAAAGAGACACATAGACCAATGGAAGGAATAGAGAACCCTGAAATAAATCCACATACCTGCAGTGAATTCATTTTCAACAAAAGTGTCATCAATTGACACTAGGGAAAAGAGTCTCTTCAATAAATAATGCTGGGAAAATTGGCTATCCATATGCAAGAGAATGAAACTAGACTTTGATCTCTCACCATATCGAAAAAGCAAATCAAAATGGATTAAAGACAAGTCTAAGAACTCAAACTATGAAACTACTACAAGAAAACATTTGTGAAACTCTCCACATCAGTCTGGGCAAAGATTTCATCAGTAATACCCCACTAGCATAGGCAATCAAAGCAAAAATGGACAAATGGGATCACAACAAGTTTAGAAGCTTCTATACAGCAAAGGAAGCAATCAAAAAAGTGAAGAGCCAACCACAGAATAGGAGAAAAAAGTTTACAAGCTATCCATCTGACAAGAGATTAAGAACTATAATTTATATATAAGAAGCTAAAACAACTCTATAGGAAGAAGTCTAATAACCCAATCAAAATTAGGCACAAGATTCGAATAGATGTTTCCCAAAAGGAGACATACAAATGACAAGCAGGCATATTAAAAGGTGCTCAGCATCACTGATTATTAGAGAAATGCAAATCAAAACTACAATGAGATATCATCTCGCCCCAGTTAAAACGGCTTATATCCAAAAGACAAGCGATAACAAATGCTGGCAAGAATGTGGAGAAAAGGGAACCCTTGTACACTGTTGGTGGGAATGTAAATTAGTACATCCACTATGGAGAACAGTTTGGAGGTTCCTCAAAAAGTTAAAAATAGAGCTACCACGTCCTTCAGCAATTCCACTGCTGGGTATATACCCCAAAGAAATGAAATCAGTATATCAAAGAGAGATCTGCACTCTCATATCTGTTGCAGCACTATTCACAATAGCTAAGATTTGGAAGCAATCTAAATGTCCATCAACAGATGAACAGAAAAGGGAAATGTAGTACATAAACACAATGGAGTACTCTTCAGCCATAAAATAGAAAGAGATCCTGTCATTTGCAACAATATGGATGGAACTAACATCATTACGTTAAGTGAAATAAGCCACGCACAGGAAGACAAACATCACTTATTCTCATGTATTTGCAGAGTCTAAAAATGAAAACAATTGAATTCATGAACATAGAGACTAGAAGGATAGCGACCAGAGGCTGAAAAGAGTAGCGGGTGGGGGTGGGGAGTAGGGGGAAAGTGGGGATAGTTAATCGATACAAAAAAGTAGTTAGAAAGAATAAATAAGTCCTACTATTTGCTAGCACAACAGGGTGACTTTAGTTAATAATAACTTAACTATACAGTTTTAAATAACTAAAAGAGTATAATTGGATTGTAACACAAAGAATAAATGCTTAAGGGGCTGGAGACCCCATTCTCCATGATGTGATTATTACACATTGCATGCCTGTATCTAAATATCTCAGGTACTCTACATATATATATGTGTGTGTGTGTGTATGTGTATGTATATGTATATACATACACACACACCCCTGCTATGTACCATGAAAATTGAAAATTAAAAAATGATAAATAAGAAAGTTGGCAAACTATTGTAAAAGGCAATGAAAAATGCTGTCACATATTTCTAGAGTAACAAAAATTAGAAAATTGCATATGAAAGTATTAATATGATGGAAAGAAACTGGGGGTGGGAAGGGCAAAACAAAAGGAAGTAGAGTGAATAAGAATTTTCAGCGACATTGACCAGATGGGTTTTGTTGGAAAACAGGGTCTCTGGAAGGAAAAAGCTACAGAGGGACACTACCTTCTATGTGGGAGGCTATGAACAGAAAGGATCAAGGTTTAACATTGGGAAGGATTGCAGATGAAGGAAAAAAAAAAAAAAAAAAAAAAAAAAAAAAAAAAAAATTAGGAATCCAAGTAGAAAGTTTCCAGAGTCAAGGAAGCACACAGAAGAAACAATTCACCCGTCATCACCCGTCAGTGTGGAAAATTCAGTGAACCCTGGTCTAGAAAGTAAAGATAAATCTATTTGGCTCGGTCATGTGATGTGTCAATGTGAAACATGAAGGTTCCTGAAACACGAAAACTCCTGACAATGTCTCTAAGGGATCTTTACAACATTTTGCTTTAATAACCTTCCACAGAAAGAAATCCAGAAAAAGCCAAATCCCTTAATTTTATCCTGGGCCCTGCAAACCCTCCAAGGACTAAATCAAGAGAGTGACCTCCCCGACACACAGAGGAAGCACGCATGTGTGCAGAGGAAGCAGCTGCTGCAGCAAAGACCCACTGGCCCAGTGCATGGGGAGGAGGTTTGTGTTCGAGGCTGAAGCACTGTGAGAGGAGTGCTATAATGCTGCTGACAGTAATAAACTGCCACATCTTCAGCCTGCAGGCCACTGATGGTGAGAGTGAAATCTGTCCCAGATCCGCTGCCACTGAATCGGTTAGGGACCCCGGATTCTCGGGTAGATGCCCAGTAAATGAGCAGCTTAGGAGCCTGTCCTGGTTTCTGCTGGTACCAGGCTAAGTAGTTCTTATTGTTGGAGCTGTATAAAAGACTCTGGCTGGACTTGCAGTTGATGGTGACCCTCTCTCCCAGAGACACAGCCAGGGAGTCTGGAGACTGGGTCATCACAATGTCCCCATAGGCGCCTGTAATGGACAATGATTATACATAAACTTACACACGCTTTCTCATATATAATTGAAATATGTCATTTAAATGTGCTTTCTAGTAGTATTATAAGTCAGCACACAATTGAATCCATATTGGAAATAGTCATTATTTCCAACTATATCTTAATTTTTTTTTTTTAATTTCTACACAGATATGACTCTGAAAAGACTGTGGCACTTTGGAAATCCTCACCAGAGATCCAGAGCAACAGGGAAATGAAGACTTGGGTCTGCGATACCATCTTGCTGCCCCTGCCTGCCTGTTGTAGCTCAGTTCACAATGCAAAGGTCCCGTTTATAAAATCCGAACAGCTGGTCATGGCCTGGAGGGGTCTATGCAAAAATGATCAGTAAGTACAAAAGCAAATTTCATGAGCAGTGACTTATGAAAGTATCCAATGTAAATCAAGAGCCAAAAATATCACACAGAATATGTAACTATGAATAGAAAAGACAGAAGTCAACTTCGAAGCTCTAAAACTACAAACTTCTAGATGATCTAATGACTAGGACTACCTAGTAATTTTCATAGGGGCATAAATGTTAAACACCTTGTGCATCATAGCAGAAGAGAAAGCATTCCCAATTTCTTAACTGCGTTTTACCTATATTAATCAGTAATATGCTGGCTTTTACCTGTGTTAATCAATCATAATAAACAAATTCTCAATAAATTTTATTGATACTCTTCAATGCCTGCTCAGCAACATTTTCCAAAGGCAGCTCGGGATATTAAATAACTCATTACTTTCGATATGTTCCATTTGCTCACCTATATGTCCCAGCCTCCTTACAGATGTAATCAGTTATGGCCAATGATATAGGCATGGAAGTAACATACATCCCTTGCAGATTGAGGCAGGAAAAAGAGCACGTGGAATTTTCCTGTCTATCCTTTATCTACAGAAGCAACTTAAGAGGCCATGTGCTCCAAATGGTGCGAATACAAGATGGTAGAGCCTCTGTCTGCCTGGATCCTTGAGTGACTGCATGGCCCTTGTGAAGAATGTAGCAAGAGCAAGACATAAGCATTTGTTGGTGCTAGACCATGAGATTTGGGGCAATGGTATAACCTACCCTATTATGGATAATATAAATACATAAAAGACAGAAGAGAGAGAGAAGTGAGAGAAGACTGTGAGAGAAGTGAGTGAGAGAAGACTGTGTTTTGTTCATTTCCTATACTCCTATATCACCACAGGATCTTGTGCCTTCTGGTGATCACATTAATGTTCTACAGCTCCAAAGAAGAATGCTTGCCTAACGTCTCCATTCCAATGACTTACAGACTAAAAACCAAAAAGAATCGTAGAAATTATCTATCGCATTATTTGGTGTAAGGAAATCTCTTAGAGGGCACAGATAGAAATGTCTCAACCCGGGTCACTTATTTAGTTTGTGGCAGAGCTGAGGTTAAAACCAGGCCTTTTGACTCCTAATTTTGTGCTCTTTCCACCTTCTCATATCACTTCTGCAACCCAAAGTCTAGCAGAAAAGGCTAAAATAAGACATATGCATAAATCTGCTATTATAAGTCAGTGTATTTGATCAGACTCTTTAAGATGGGGCTTCTCATGGTTCACAATAAGCTGCAGAGGGAAGTGAATAACTGCCTTCTTCTCCCCCACTGCTATTTGTGCAGTTTGAAGCTTATCTTTTAAATCATGTTTTCTTCTCATAGTAAATATTACAACTTGTGCCTTTTATGTGTGTGTAAATTTTAATATAATTTTTTTCCATGAAACATTCACGTAAAATGGACACTCTAAAAAGACGTTTGATAAGGTTACATGGCTTCACATTGCCCCCGTTACACCATCTTGTGGAGCTACAGATTCACCTCACCCAGATTTGAGAAAAGTAATCAAGAAAATGACTCACATGAGCAATGAGACCAAGTCCATAAACAGTCACGTCATCGGCGCACGCTCCAGCCTCATGCTGCCGAGCATGTTTTGGGCTTATCCCTGGACTAGTTTAGTGACATGATCAAGGGTACATTTTCCACCTGCATAGCCCCATCCTGGATCTACAGCCTTCCCTGTGTCTTTGTGAGCAACCTAGTGCAAACTCAAAGTGTCAGAGACAGATCTTAATTAATTTAGAAAGTTTATTTTCCCAAGGTTAAGGAGAAGCCCATCATAAAGTCTCCGGAGGTCCTGACTATACGTGCCCAAGATGGTCGGGGCCCAGCTTGGTGTTATACATTTTAGGGAGACAAGAATCATCAATCATTATGTATAAGCTGTACATCACTTCGGTCTGGAAAGGCATGACAACTCGAGGCAGGGAAGGGGACTTCCTGATGGGGGTGCATTATTTTCAGTCTCTGATCAGCCTTTCACTGAATATACAAGTCACATATGAAAGGTGGGTAGAGAAATACTCATCTATGCCTTAGTCCGGCTTATTGAAACAATAGGGCAGAAGAAGCAATGCATATGCGTTTGTCTGAAGTGAACAGAGGGATGACTTTGAGTTCAGTCCTTTCTTTGTCCACAAAGAATTCCCTTGTGGGAAAACTGTGAGGGAGCTATGTAGCTTTTTATTTTTGTAGCTATCTTATTTAGGAATAAAATCTGAGGCAGGTATGCCTGATGCAGTTCCCAGCTTGACTTTCGCTTTTGGCTTAGTGATTTTGGGGTCCTGAGGTTTATTTTTTCTTTCACATTAGTATAACTACTTTTCTTTTTCTAATTCCTTTTCTAGTTTTATGTGTTACAGCTGACTTTTGTTACTTGCAAAAAGAATTCTGACTAACACACCATCCAACTAGAAGGCAGTTCTATGATACGATGATAATGAATCCTTCAGAATCTAGTAAACAGAATTATCTGCAAAAGAGGTGGGTGCCTTCTTGGGGAATTTCTCATGGCAATAGATGGCAACTGATCAAAGGATTTATGACCAGACTGAGCTCTCTTTTATCTCTTCTATTACTCACCAAGACCTATTAGGGTTTGTACTCCACAGGGACCCTAGTTTCTAAGTTCTAGGGTTAAACAGTCCACTCACAGGCCCACCACACCATACCCTCCTGACATCTGGTGAACAGCAATAAAATTGTTTCTTATTCTGAAAATCCTCCAATATTTCCACCATCCCCAGAAAGCCAGTGGAGGAGGAGAGAAAATGAATCGTTCCATTAGAGGACACAATATCTGTTACATTATTCTCGGCCTTTGAGATACCTTACAAAACAAATACAAAAAAAAAAAGTCCCAATTTAACATCTTTTAATAAATCTTTACAAACCAGAACATACCTCCTTTCTTAATAGCAGTCAAGAGGCCCAGTGGCAGCTGTGGTGAAAAGTGTCAGATTCTGGTCATGTTTCAAAGGTAGAAAAAATAGCATTTGTTAACATATTGGATGTGAGGCATGGGAGAAATGTGAAATCAAGGTGGTTGCAAGTGCTTGAACCTGAGCAACTAGAGAATTTGGAAGGACATTTTCTGAG
>NW_012120966.1:121916-130873 GCF_000951035.1 Colobus angolensis palliatus
GGATCACTTGAGGTCAGGAGTTCAAGACCAGCCTGGCCAAAATGGTGAAACCACATCCCTATTAAAAATACAAAATTATCCAGGAGAGGTGGCAGACACTTGTAATCCCAGCTACTTGGGAGGCTGAGGCAGGAGAATTGCTTGAACCCAGGAGGTGGATGTTGCAGTGAGCCAAGATTGTGCCAATGCACTCCAGCCTGAGCAACAGAGCGAGACTTCCATCTTAAATAAATAAAATCTGGTAAAATAAAGCAGTCTCTACTGATGTCTCTTTATTCACTAAATAGACCCAGAATTGACTTAAATTCTGATTTTTTTTATCATGGATTTTTGCATTAATTTTGATTGCTTAAATATTGCATTAAAATATTCTTTATCTTCACTATTGAGTTTGGGGGACCTCCTTAAATTTTATGACCAAGGCAATGCCTCACTCATCTCACCATAGTCTGGGCCACATATCAGGGGCTCCGATAGCAAGCAACCTGACTGTTGAACAGCTAAGACTTCTCTCTTCACTGTGAAGACCAGATGGGCCCTGCAAACAGTGTAATCTGTACATGAAAATGCATGAGATTCCAACTACAACTAGGAACAAAAGACTGTGATGGTGAAATCCCGGGCCTCCAAGCCCCAGGTTCCTGAAGGGAAAGAGCACCCCAGGTTCTGACCAGAGGCCAGAGTCATAATGAAGATGGAACATGAGCTTGACATGGAAGGGGTGGTAGCACCTGACTCAGAATGAAGAGGCTTTAGGTCCTGAAGGAAGAGCTCAATGCATTCAAAGATTAGAAGGGAGGTCCCAGTCATAGGAGCAGGGAAGGAGAGAAGGCCCAATAAGAAACACAGTTAGACAGGAGGGAGGGGTCAAGGCAAGATCATACTGGCAACATCTAGAGAGCTCATAAAAGTCGCAGTGCCCAGTCCCCACACGGACCAGGCTCTTCAGAATCTCTAGACACCAATTTGGGCACCAGCAGTTTTCAATGTTCTCCAGGAGTTTCTGTGCATAGTAGCTAAGGGTGAGAACCACAGACATTGGCCTAGGGATCATGACAATGAGTTTCTAAGTGCAATAAGAAACTTTCAGAGAGTTTAAGTAGTGGGATAATTTGGTTTGTTTCTTGTTTGTGATTTTTAAAGATCAGTCTGGTTACTGTGTGTAAGACAATAATCCAGAAAACCTGTTGCTCATGAACCACGTATCTATAAATTTGCTTCCCCTGTAACTGAATCTAACCAACAAAAATTAGTACTTACCAAGAAATTACATGCCAAGGGATTATGCTAAGTAATTCATAAACATTATTTTATTTACTCCTCACAGCAAGTTTATAAGAGAAATGTTATTATTTCCACATTTCCGATGAGAAATTCGAGGCTTGGGGAAAGTTAAATAATTTACCTAATGTCACACCTAGTTCATAAGATGCAGAGTTGGGATTCTAATTCCGTGTCTAAGTTGATGCTCCATTGAACATACCATGCCTCCAACTAGGAAGAAACATGCTGGCCAAAGGATGCCGTCGTCAAGTTTATAGGATGGTAGATTTCTAGGTACAGATGAATAAATCAACATGTTGGTTTGCAATAGTAGAATCTATCCAGCTCTGAAATTGCATCCAAGGGTTCATGAGCACACAAGCATAAAAGTGTGCCCTCAGCTCTGCTAGCTTCATCAAGGTGAATACCTAGGAGGCCACCCTCTGAGACCACCAGAAGGACAGTCCACCTGATTCTCAAGCCACATACCAGCTTTACCATCTGATGTTCTCTATTCACATTCAACATTTACACAAGAAATAGTCATATGGATCCTTTTCCATAGACAGTACTGGGGAAATTGAATTGTCATATGCAGAGGAATGGAACTAGACCTCTATCTCTCACTAAATACAAAAGTTAACTCAAGACAGATGAAAGACTTACATGTAAGACCTGTAACTACAAAAACACTAGAAGAAAACCTAAGGAAAATGCTTCTGGAATTGATCTAGGCAAAGAATTCAGGACTAAGATATCAAAAGCACAGGCAAAAAAACAAAAATAGACAAACAGGACTTAATTTAACTAGAAAGCTTCTGAACAGCAAGAGAAATAATCAATAGAGTGAACCATCTGCAGAATGCGTGAAAATATTTGCAAACTATGCATCCTACAGGGAACTAATGTCTAGAATTTATAAGGAACTCAAACAATTCAAGAACAACAACAACAAAATAACCCCACCAAAAAGTGGGCAAAGGACATGAATAGGCATTTTTCAAAAGAAGGCATATGATATGGTTTGGCTCTGTGTCCCCACCCAGATCTCACCGTAAATTATGATAATCCCCACATATCATGGAAGGGACCCAGTGGGAGGTAATTGAATCATGAGGGCAGGTTTATCCCATGCTGTTCTCATGATACTGAATAAGTCCTATGAGATCTGATGATTTTATAAAGGGGAGTTCCCCTGCACACACTCTCTTGCCTGCCTCCATGTAAGATGTGCCTTTGCTTCTCCTTTGCCTTCTGCCATGATTGTGAGGCCTCTTCAGCCATGTGGAACTGAGTCAATTAAACCACTTTTTCTTTATAAATTACCTAATCTTGGGTATGTCTTTATTAGCAGCGTAAGAACAGACTAAAACAGTATACAAATGGCCAGGAAGCATACAAAAAACAAAATGTTCAAATCACTAATCACTAGAGAATTGCAAGTTAAAACTACAATGAGATATTATCTTACAGCAGTCAGAATGGCTATTAATAAAACATCAAAAAATAACATGTTGGCAAGGATGCAGAGAAAGGCGAATACTTATACACTATTAGTGGGAATGTAAATTAGTACAGCTTCTATGGAAAACCCTAGGGAGATTTCTCAAAGAACTAAAAATAGAACTACCATGTGATCCAGCATTAACACTACTGCATATCTACCCAAAGGGAAATAAATTATTATATAAAAAAGATACCTGCACTCACATGTTTATTGCAGCCATATTCACAATAGCAAAGATATGGAATCAACCCAAGTGTCCATCAACAGATGATTGGATAAAGAAAACGTGGTGTGTGTGTGTGTGTGTGTATACATACCACGATGAAATACTATTCAGCTATAAAGAAAGAATGAAATCATGTCTTTTGCAGCAATGTGGTTGGAACTGGCGGCCATTATCTTAAGTGGATAATTCAGAAACAGAAGGTCAAATGTCACATGTTCTCACTTATAAGTGGGAGCTAAATAATGTGTACACATGGACATAGAGTGTGGTGTGATAAACACTGGAGATTGAGATGGGTGGAAGGGTGGGAGGAGGTTGAGTGATGAGAAAATACTAAATGGATACAATGTACATGATTCAGGCGATAGATACACTAAAAGCCCAGACTTCACCACTACACAATATAGCTATGTAGCAAAATTGCATCTGTACCACTTAAATTTATACAAGTAAAAATAAAGTCATACGAATTCTGTTTTTTATTCTCTATGAAATTACTACTAAGAGTATTATCCAATGCAGATTCTATGCAATGCCTGCAATATTATCTTTTTAGCAGCTCCTATGCAATGCCCCAAAATAGAAATTGTCTTCAACTTTTATCCCAGGAAAACCTTCAGTCACACTTAGAAACTAGAATTTTTTCCCCTAGACGAAAATTATGTAAGTTAACACATTATCTTCATTTAGTCCGTTTCCAAAAAGCTCAGAACCAGATTTTGTGATCAATCAAAAACTGGTTATTTTAAGTGAAGTTTACTGAGGTATAAATGACAATAAAAGCCACCCTTTTGTGTATATTTCTATAAGTTTTGGCAAATGCATAGCTCTGAAACCACAACCACATTCAAGATATAAGACAGGTCAATTATCCTTTAACATCCCTTTGTGCCCCTTCCTTCACCCCCAGCCCCTGGCAACCACTGGTTTTTGTCTGATCCAATCGTTTGCCTCTTCCTGAATGTCATATAAATGGAGTCATGCAGTGTGAAGCCTTTTGAGTCTGACTTTGTTCACTTAGGAGAATGCATTTGAGATTCATTCATGCTGTTTCATATATCACTAGTTCACTGTCTTTTGTTGAGTAGTATTCCATTTTGTGGATATGCCACAGATCATTTATCTAGTTAACAATTTAAAGACATTAGGTCATTTCTAATTCTTGGCTGCTAAGAATAAAGCTACTGTAAGCTTTTCATTGCAGATTTTTGTGTGAACTCAGGATTTCATTTCGCTTGGGTAAATTCCTAGCTTTGGGACTGCTGAGTCGTCTGGTAGGTGTATAAGAAACTGCCAAACTGTTTTCCAAAGTGGCTGTGCTATTTTGCACTCCCATCAGCAGTGTGTGAGGGTTCCACTTGCTCGAGCCTAGTATTGTAACTTCATTATATACCTTCTTTGATGACGTATCCTTTCAAATTTTTGGTCAAGTTTTTATTGGGGTGTTGTTACTATGGACTATGAGAGTTCTTTGTATATTCTGTATATGATTTCTTTCTCACATTTGTGTTTTATGAATATGTTCTCCCAATGTGTGGCACCTTTTATTTTCTTAATGTGCCATTTGAAGAGCAGAAGTTTAATTTTTATGATGTCCAAATTATCTTTTTCCTTTTCTTTTCTAGATCAAAATAGGGGTCGATTTTGATTACCACTGTTATTTTATCTCAATTTGAATTTCTATTTTTATTTTTATTTTTCTAATTTCATTATAAATTTTTAATTAAACCCAAATATTTTAGGGGAAAGAGGCAAGATAGAAATAGTCTAACTTGGCCATAATTTTAGAGTCATATTCTCTTGCCAAGAAAGGAAACTAGCTCTCTGACATTGATTGTCTAATTTCAGACTTCACTACTTTATAAGGATGCCCAAATTATAGGCTTTAAAAAATATATCCAAACAGGGTTTCAGAAAGAATAATTTGTCCACAACAACACAAAAAATGATTCCACCATAAGTTGTCCAGTGACAGGGTCTATATTATTTTCTATATATCAAATTCTACAACTGGTTCTTAAAGCTATTGTACATAACCTAAGTTAAAATACAATGGTATTAGTTGATAAGACATTTTATCATCTATGAAATGCTGCCTGTTGTCATAGTTAGAAAATCTTTTAAAATATGGAGCTCTTTTCATAGATTGAACTATGCCAGTTAAAAGCTGGGTAAAAAGAATGACAGAATAATATTTATGTTTATCATATAAGGTTTTAAAGAAAATTCCAAGTAGATTTTGCAAATATGTATGTATGAAAATGCTGATTTAAATTGCAGATAAGAGGAGACTTTGAGAAAGAGAGAAAGGCCAAATGATTTTATAATTGTAATAAGTTCATAGGTTTATGGGGATTTTATGTAGTTTTCTACCTAAGTTCTCCATAAGACTTTAGTGAATCACTTAGAATTTTTAAAATAATTTATTATTACTCTGTACCTGTTCTTTACTCTGCAAATCTTACCAAGCCCTTTTGTCTAAAAGCAATAAAATCTGACTTGTGTCATTGCTTTTGTTACTTAGCAAGCACAATGATCCATTAGGCCTGTGTAGGCTCATGGTTTATACAACACTGCCATCTGCTGACAGAGTGTCACAGTCACAGTCAGCAACGTGAAACCACTTTATTTTCATTTTCAATGTTTATAGAAATGTTCAACCATTTATGAATATACACAAATAGCATAATGAACCCTAAGCTTCACAAATTAACATTTTGCCAATCTTGTTTCAAATACCGCCCCCCAACCAATTACTGTTCTCTCACCCTCTCACACACAGACACTGGTAGTATTTTTCAGTCAATCATTCATATATTGCCAACTGACAAGGACTTTTAAAAAATAACCACCATTCTATTATGATTTCTAGCATAATGGAGAGTGATTCCTTAATATCCAATACCCATTTCTTATTCAAATTTCCTTGATTGTCTTCAAACTGTTTTTACCCTAATTTTGCTTAAATCAAAGTCCACCTCCTGTTAAACATATGGTTAAGTTTTACCAAAAGCTAATAAATAAATAAATAAATAAATAAATAAATATCTGTATTTTTTCCAATTCCAGGGAATAGTGAAAGAGGGTAAATTCCATTATTTAGAAACATAAATCACATCATAGGGCTAGAATTATCTTGAAGTCAAAATTGAAGACTGAAAATGAAAAAGAAAGGTACAGACTAAACTTATTTTAAAACTTCAATGCAGAACTCTAAGAGAAAATATTAGAAAGGTGTACCAGTATTCATTATTCAGTATTCATCAGTATTCACTCAGCTACATGTAGTTGAAATCTAACTAGACGAACTCGATCAGATAAAGACGTACATTTTTCTCACCAAGACTGACTCTGGAGGCAGGTGTTTCAGAACTAGACAGCTGCTGCAGGACCCATGTCTTTTCCCTGCCTGCTTCTCCACTCTAGCTTGTGACTTTCATCCTGCAAGATGGTGCTTCTGCCAAGTTCCAGACAGAAGAAGACAGAACACAAAGGATAAATAAGCAGGGTTGCCTCTGTCAATGAAGCAAAATTTTTCCAGAAATGCACAAGAGATTTCAGATTATGTCTCAACAGTCCTAACTGAAAAGGAGCTGAGGAATTAGATTTTTGGCTGGGACACTGTTGCCCTGTAAAAAATTGGGATTCTGTTATGAAAGAATAAGAGGAGGGAGGAAAGATTGGAAACTTCTATGCAATAGCGAAAAAAATAAGCAACTCAATAAAAAAGTGGGCATACCTTAAGAACAGGCAGTTCACAACAGATGAGACCCCAATAGCCATGGTCAACCTCATGAGTGGTCAGAAAACACAAATATATATATTAAACCAAAAATAAAATACAATGTGTTGCCCATTTGACTGGAAAAAAATGAAAAAGCCTGATAATATCAAGTATTGGAGAGGATGTAGAGTGAGGAAACTCCATGGAGGAACTATCGTTGCAAATGTGGGGATGTAAATTTAATACATGAATTTGAGGCCAATTTGTAATTTGCACACACCCTGCAACTAAGAAGTACCCCCTTGCAATATTTTTGAAAAGACAAAAACGCTATGTAAACGGAATCATGCACTATGTGACCATTATACTCAGCATAATGCCCCTCAGATCTATTCAAGTCATGTGTATCAAGAGCTCACTATTTTATTTTTTATGTTTTTTAGAGACAGAGTCTCACTCTGTCACACAGGGTGGAGTGCAGTGGTGAGATCATAACTCACTGCAGCCTCGAACTCCTAGGCTTAAGCATCCTCCTGCCTCAGCCTCCCAAGTAGCTAGGACTACAGGCACGGGACACAACACACAGCTAAATTTTTATTTATTTTTTTTAGAGACATGGTCTCACTATGTTGCCCACGCTGGTCTCAAATTCCTAGGTTAAGCGATTCTCCCACCTCTACTTCACAAAGTGCTGGAATTATAGGTATGAACCACTGTGATCAACTCACTACTTTTTAATAGTAATATTTCATGGCATGGATGTACCACAGTTTGTCTTACCATTAATCTATTGTAGGACATTTTGGCTGATTCTAGTTTTTGTTAACACAAATAAAACCACTATAAATAGTTGTGTACTGTATACGTTTTTGTGCTGACATAAGTTTTCATTTTTCTGGGATAAGTTTTCATTTCTTTGGGCTTTTGCTGTATTCTTGATATTATAATATGTTGCATCTTCAGTTTTATTCTATTCAATATATAATTGTTTCTTTTCCTTGAAACCTCCCATGGATTGTTTAGAAGTGTGTTGTTTTGTTTCCAAGGGTTTGGCATTTTCCCCATTATTTTTCTATTATTGATGTCCAGTTTGATTCCAGGTGGTCAGAAAACACGCTCCGTGTGATTTCAATTCTATTGAATTTGTTGAGGTTTGTTACATGGCCCAGTATATGGCAATTTTGGTATATGTTCCATAGGCACTTGAATGTGAATTCTGCTGGTGCTGGTTGGAGTTTTCTAGCAATGTTGATTTATGATCTTACTCATTGATGGTGTTGTTGAGTTTGATGTGTTCTTATGATGGCAGCTTTAACATTCTTGTCAGATAATTCTAACATCTCTGTCATGTCAGTATTAGTGCCTCTTAATTGTCTCATTAAAGCTGAGATTTTCCTGGTTCCCCTGGTTCCTGGTAGGATGTGTGGTTTTCAGTTGGAATCTAGACTTTGGAGTATTGTGTTATGAGGCTTTGTATCTCATTTAAACTCATCTCAGCGGACTTCCTTTTTTGCCACTCAGGAAGGAGAAGTTAGGGTTTTTGTCATGGTGTATGAATGGAGCAGAGCAGTTACTGCCTAAGAATTGTTTTACTGGGCTTCCTCTTTCTTTCTCCTTTGACTAAAGAGAGCCAGCTTTTCTTAGGGCTTTTTGTCTGTCTGGGCATTTTGGTGTTTCTGGGTTAACAAACTTCTCCAGAACCAAGTCTGGAATGGATGAGGCAAAAAGAAACCCCGGGGAATGCACTGCTGGGTCGCTCCTTAGGTCCCAGTGTACCTAACTGGTCTGCCTTCTTCTCTCCACCCTCCACAGTCTTCGTAAGTTTGCTTTAAGTGCAATGTCCAGGGTTTTTATTTTACTTGAGAGAAATAGGTAAAAATAATTCTACTCCATCTTTCAGGAAGCAAAAGCCCCCTTGTGTATTTTTTTAAACTTTCAAAAACAGAACAAAAAGCAGCTGCAACAATAAAGAAGCTAGTAACACCCTTGGTGGGAAATTCAAGCCCAAATACACGTTTTAAGTTTGGCTAGCCAGTGAGAACATCAGAATAGTTCAAGTCTTAAACAAATTATATTTATGATTACGCATGTACTAAACCTGAAGTCCTCTTATATTTACTAAGCACGTATTTTGTTCTTGTTAGGAAGACACAATGCCATTCCCCGGGAAATGTGGCCTGGCAGCTGGACCTGAGCCAATGGCCACTAGAGCACAGAGCAAGGAGAGCAGTACCCTG
>NW_012120966.1:131723-191085 GCF_000951035.1 Colobus angolensis palliatus
AGAGGGAGGGAGGGAGGGAGGGAGGGAGGGAAGGAGAGAGGAAAGGAGGGAGGAAGGAAAGGAGGAAGGAAGGGAGGAAGGAAGGGAGCGAAGAAGGGAAAAAAGCAAGGAAGGAAGGAAGGAGGAAAAAAGAACAGCAATTACTTTTGCAACAACCTAATATAAGCTTTTAATAGTTAAATATTCTGTTCCATGCATTGTTGCTGAATACCTTATAAACAACAGGGCATCCTATGACCTGAATTTCCCAAGTTATGAGTTGAGGGTTTGAACTAGTTTTAAAAAACAAGGAGGCCAGGCGCACTGGCTCACACCTGTAATTCCAGCACTTTAGGAGGCCGAGGTAAGTGGATCATGAGGTCAGGAGTTTGAGACCAGCTTTACCAACATAGTGAAATCCCGTCTCTACTAAAAATACAAAAATTAGCCAGGCATGGTGGTGCACACCTGGAATCTCAGCTACTCAGGAGTCTGAGGCAGGAGAATGGCCTCTGGGAGGCAGAGATTGTGGTGAGCCAAGATCACGGCATTGCACTCCAGCCTGGGTGACAGAGGGAGACTCCATCTCAAAAACAAAATTAAAAAAAAAAAAAGGAATCTAGAACAAGACATTAGAAGTATATGTACTTTTATTTTCGTTCTGTGCTATCCAGTGCCTACTGCTATTTCTCTTCATATTTAACCTCCAACAGTGGCATTTTGCTCCCTCCAGACCACCTGATTGGAGCTTATGTGCTCTCACACAGTACCTCCAACCAGAGGGAGTCAAGTGCCACAGAAAGGCATAAAAATCACCAGTAATTTTGCATTTATTTTACCTTGTGCCTTGATACAGAGTACTCAACAAATGCTCTTTGAATCATATTTAATAAATATGTGTATTTGGGATTGCATCTTATTGCAGCTACCTGGATATATAATTTAATTAGAAATATAATAATTTTTGTGGCTCAATCAACAAATGACTTTTCTCTTTCTCTCTCTTTCTCTTTCTTCCCCTCTCTGTCTTTCTTCTCAGTTGATGTTGCTGGAGTTCAGTGTTATGCAGATGGCAGTGACAAAGGCCATGGGCACATGAGATATAATAAAAGGTCCCTGAAGAGGGTGGAGAACCAGACATCTTATGAAATTTTCCAGAGTGGGTACTGGATCTCTCCTGTCTAGCACCATGCTGGCGTCAGCCTAACGGGAATTTCCTTCCAGAGACAGAAGACAGTGACTGAGGTGGGGAGACAGATCGTAACACTGAGACTTACGTGGGGACATCAAACAGAAAAAAGGTGGAAAAAACAGAAAATTCTTTCTTCTGGACAGTCCTCTCTGTTCTAACTTTAACAAAATTCTCCCCCCAGTGGATGCTAGTGCACAACCCTATACATGCTATGTTTTTTTCCTATACATACCTATCTATGATAAAATGTATTAATTAGTCACAGTAAGAGAGTAACAACAATAACTAGTAATAAAATAGAAGAATTCAGTAAAATAAGAGTTACTTGAGCACAAACACTAGGATATCATGACAGTCAATCTGATGACCAAGAGGGCTACTAAGCATCTAAATAGGAGGGTAAGTGTAGACAGCATGGAGATGCTGGACAAAGGGATGATTCAGTCCCAGGCTGGTATGGAGCGGAAGGGCATGAGATTTCATCACACTACCAAGGCACACAATTTAAAATGGGTACATTCTTATTTCTAGAATTTTCTATCTGATATTTTCAGACTACAGTTGCCTACAAGTAACTGAAACCCCAGAAAGTAAAACTGTGGATAAGGATGTACTACTGTACATCCTCCTTTGAACCAGCCTTATCATTTGCTAGTATATACATATATACCTACATACATACATATACACATACATGCACACACCTATATGTGTATGTATACACACACACACACACCCATCTACTAATGTTGGAATAACTTTGCTAAATAAGATGCACAACTTGTTAATGTCCTACAGAGCAATAAAACCATAAGCATTGGGGTTATCTTTTCTACTAGATAAAAATCCATTATCATTTTCATAAAGTTTTCTTTACATTAACATCTAACTTTTTGCAATCTAGTTTTTAATCAATCATAAATAGAAAGCAAATGAACTGTTTCTCTAGTGAATCAAACGTCCTCAAAAAGACACAAAGTCATCTTTTTGCTTTATTTTTATTTTTACATAGATTATTTAAAGTTTTAAATAACTTAACATTCGCGGTAGCTTGTGACTGTATTTTGGCTTCGTCCTTCAAACTTATTTTGTATTTGATGTATCATGCTTGCCTCAATTTTTTATTCACTTCTCCTGAATTTTGCTGGGTTGGTTTATTATTTTTGTCTATTTCTTTTCCTTCTAGTGGTTCGGGAGGGTTTTTTTTAATCCCATTACTGTTGAATGCCTGTTAACTTGGCCCCTTTTTCTTTCAATCTCTATTCCCATGGCCTGAAGCATGAGAGTCAAGCTGTCTGTAACCAGCAGAGAGACGACCCAGGTGTCATTCCACTCTCCACTGCCCACCTATACCATTCCCAGCCCCTGATAGCTCTGAAGTATGACTTTTCTGGGGCTCTCTGGGGAAAACTAGAACTGGCTGCTTCAAGGACTCCTCCTGTTTTTGCAATGGAAAAAAACGTTTCTGGATTCCAGTTTCTCTATGAATTCAATGACATGGTTTAAATATCTGTAGTGTTCTTCAAAGTTTTTTCTTCTAATAGGACCTCTCGTGATTCTCCAACCATGAAATAAATTCATTATCATTTTTATATTTCTTCTGTCATTGCAAAGGAGGTTTTGAAGGAGTGGAGGATACGCTAACGAACTCAAAAATCCACATTATTCCTTGTTTCCATCTGTTGCTCATTTGTTGTTTCCGTTGGCCTGTCCACCTCCTATCCTCCCTCTTGGACTTGGAACTCTAGCCTCGGCCAGTGTAAGGAAAAGAAAGAGAGATCAGACTGTTACTGTGTCTATGTAGAAAAGGAAGACACAAGAAACTCCATTTTGACCTGTAGGCTGAACAATTGTTTTGCCTTGAGATGCTGTTAATCTGTAACTTTAGCCCCAACCTTGTACTCACTGAAACATGTGTTGTATAGAATCAAGGTTTAAGGGATCTAGGGCTGCGCGGGATGTGCCTTGTTAACAATATGTTTACAGGCAGGACGGGCAAGACCTGACCGTCCCCCAGCCCGACACCCGTGAAGGATCTGTGCTGAGGAGGATTAGTAAAAGAGGAAGGCCTCTTGTGGTTGAGATAAGAGGAGGGCCTCTGTCTCCTACATGCCCCTGGGAATAGAATGTCTCCATGTAAAACCCAATTGTACATTCGTTCTATTCCGAGATAGGAGAAAACCGCTCTATGGCTGGAGGTGAGATATGCTGGCAGCAATGCTGTTCTGTTATTCTTTACTACACTGAGATGTTTGGGTGAGAGAAGCATAAATCTGGTCTACAAGCACATTCAGGCATAGTACCTTCCCTTGAACTTATTTGTAACACAGATTCCTTTGCTCACGTGTTTTCTTGCTTACCTTCTCCCCACTATCACCCTGTTCTCCTGCCGCATTCCTCTTGCTGAGACAGTGAAAATAGTAATCAATAAATACTGAAGGAACTCAGACACCGGTGCCAGTGTGGGTCCTCCGTATGCTGAGCGCCGGTCCCTGGGGCCCACTGTTCTTTCTCTATACTTTGTCTGTGTCTTATGTCTTTTCTCAGTCTCTCATCCCACCAGACGAGAAATACCCACAGGTGTGGAGGGGCTGGCCATCCCTTCAAGCCAGGATTATCAGGGCATTTGAGTGTCTGAAAAACCAAGCCCAAACTCATCAGTTTAACAACTGCATCCAGAGCCAGCCTGACCATAATAGTTGCCTATGATGAGTTTCTATGCCTTAATATGAGAAGAGAACATAGGGGCTGGGTGCCAAGTACGTAGACAGGGAGGGCAGGGAACTCTAAGACAGAGCTTGAGGGGCTCATTCCTCTTGCAAAATGAAACAAAAACCACAGCACTGAATATGTAAATCTCAGTGGCTGAACCCCTCCTAGGATAATAAGCCCTGACACAATTGCTTCTATCTTCTCTTTCTCTCAAGGAAGTCAAAAAAACACCTGCAGCCCTACTGTCCCCTTGGAAACAAGATGAACATCTACATTTTCTAGAGTGGGACCAGAATATCTGTTCATATTTATGTCCCATGCATTTGCACATGGCCGGACGAAGGACTTTACTTCTGCCAGCACATCTGTCTTTAGATATGAGAGGGAACAGACACAACCTGGAAGCAGCAAAGAAGCAGCTCTTTCTCAAGTAACCTCCTCTGTCTCCCTCCTTCCTGGCTAATGGGGCAGCCTTGATCCTTGGGAATCCAGGACAGATATCCACTCGTGACAAACTAGCTGGAAGAATGACAACCAATCAGGTTCTAAGCACCACTGGATGTGAACCACAGAATTTCCCCCTCTCCTTGTGGAATATCAGCTTATGTCTGACAAAAATGTAAAAATGAGAGAGTTACAATCTTAAGGAGGAGTCAAGCTAAAGCAAAAAGAATCACCTACTCTGGATTTCAGAGTGACTGCTGAGCTCAAATATATACAAAGAGAGAAAGACCCACAAACTTGAAGATGGATATCAGCTACAGACTTTCCTGAGTCAGGTAGGGAAACTACCATCCCTTAAACCTTGCAAAAGGCAAACTTATGCCATTGTGTCCCCTCACGTACTGGGTGATGTACTGTATGTTACTGATGTGAGGGGAACTTCCTAAATTAGCTAGTAAATTATGCCAAATAAAAAGCAAAAATGATAATTCTTGAAATGTTACACCTGAGGAACATTGCTAAAATAATTTATCAGTAGTTTTCAGGATGATTTATAGATGTGCATTGAAGTGTGTGCTTGTGCTCTCTCTCCTCTCTCTCTCTCTCTCTCTCTCTCTTTCTCTCCTTGCCTCCCTGCCTGCCTTTCCTTCCTCTCCCCTCCACGGTAGTTTATTTTTTTTTCTGATAATCTAACTTTGCTGAGGGTTCAATGTAATGCAGCTTCAGTGATGAGTTAGTTGGAATGTTCCCCAAGAAATTCTATTTCCAGCACTCTTATACATGAAATCCAAGAACCTCTCAGTCTATCTTACTGACACCTTGCCTTTCCTCAACAAATCAATCTTATCAATGTCCATCATGGATATTTTGTAGAATGGTAGATCCTGGCAGAGTCTCACAGATGCTTCTGAGATATCATTTGCTTTCAAAAAATGAACCACACACATCCTAGGGATCTCAGCCACTTTCCATGATTCATTGTATGTTACAGCAAACATTACAACAATCATTCCTATAGATCACCACTGCATGTGATCAATAAAATAGTTTTGCCACAATGATACTTATGCTAATCGTCTTTTATTGGTTACAAATTCTGCTTTACAATAGTTATTCGGTTGCACTGTTCATATTAGATTTCCAATTAGTTCACTTAGGAACATGAGTCCCTTGAACAGCTCAGTCATCGTTTCCATTCCCATTTCTATCCCCTACATCTCTTTCATTTGCAGAAGACTATCTCCTACACTGAAACAGGAAAGCTTTTACCTTTTTGGCATGCTTGATTTAAAGATTATAGAAAAGTATTTGACAAAGAAAACTCACGCATGTGTGTACATATCATTTAAAAATTTATGTTTACGCATTGCACAGGAATATTGAGAATACTACTAGGCAATATCAGAGTTTACTTTTTTTTCAAAATTAGTACAGTTTTATTATTTCTAAAAACTGTAAAATGAACATATTCACCCAACCATACAGAAGAGTAGGAAGAGAAAGTGTCATTGTTCCTCCTCTGCAATCCCAGGAGATAACTACCAGGCACAATTTATGTGTCCTTTAAAAATCAGCCCATATTTATATACATATATAATCAATTTAGATGGGATCATGATATCTCACCACACATACTCTTCAGTGACCTGCATTTTCACAAACACCTTCCACATAACTATATAGAAGCCTACGTCTTCCTCTTATTTTCTGGCTTTGTGCTACATTGTAAAGCTCTAATAGGAGTTTAATTAAACTCCTATTAATGGGGATTTCAGTTATTTTTCACTTTTTAAACAATATTTCCATGCGTAGTCTTATATATAAGTCTGGACACGCTTATCCCAGTCTAAGGAGCTCCTTTTACCTTTCCCAATCCCAGCACTCCCTGTCATGCTTGCTGCTTCCGTTGGGTGACTTTACTCCTGGAGTATAATCTGTGTATAGTTCAGTTAAGCACATGGGTTCTGAGTTTAGGTCACAGCTCTGTCACTTACTGCCATATGCCAGTTCCTTGACCTCTCTGCCCTCAAGTTTTTGCACCTACAAAATAGGGGTAGTTCATAGAGTCTTGGGAATAATTAAATGTGATGATCCATGTACAATGTCTGACACTTAAGTAAGTGCTCAATAAATGTCACCCTTTATGACTGGTATTGCTTGTATGTCTGCAGAGAAAATCATTTTATGTCCCCTTTAAAAAAGGACTGTGCCCTTAGTCAGCTATTTTGCACATTTAAATTTCACTTGCCAATGTTAACTCTCCACCTCTATCTTGATCCCTCTCATTCCTCATCTTCTGGTGAGACCAACTGCTGATTCGGCTATTCAAGGCAACTAGCAAAGCTGCCAGTGACAGAATCAAATAAACCTACCCTTAATCTTTAGAATTATAGTTATGTTTTGTGTTGTAAAAGTTACTATTGTAGTAGTCAGTATTAGTCTCTGGTCTATGATAGCATCTGTGATCTATTATTGATTTTCAAGTGTGTATTTTTTTTATTTATTCTGAAAATGTTTGTTAATCATTTACTAAGTAAAGATACTGGACTGAGCCTCCCAAATACAGGACAAATAAAACGTCAAACAACTTATAATTTAGAAGGGTAGAAGAGAATCTGAAAGCAGGTAAAAATAATCAGGCACTCGGCCAGGCGCGGTGGCTCACACCTATAATCCCAGCACTTTGGGAGGCTGAGATGGGCGGATCACAAGGTCAGGAGATCGAGACCATCCTGGTTAACGCGGTGAAACCCTATCTCTACTAAAAAAATACAAAAAAATCAGCCGGGCATGGTGGCGGGCAGGGTGGCAGGCGCCTGTAGTCCCAGCTACTGGGGAGGCTGAGACAGGAGAATGGCGTGAACCCGGGAGGTGGAGCTTGCAGTGAACCAAGACCGTGCCGCTGCACTCCAGTCTGGGCAAGAGAGCGAGACTCCGTCTCAAAAAAATAAATAAAAAAAAAATAAAAAATAAATAGGCACTCTAGGCCCAGTGACCTGTCTCTGTACTCTGTAAATTCAGGTCACCTGCTCAGGGATAATCTGAGAGAAAGTCTCTCTTCAGTTGAATCTTGAAAGACAATTAGCAGTTCACAAGCTAGTCCAAGTGGACAAAGGTGTTCCCAAGCAGAGGGAGTGCAAAAGCTGGAGGCCATAGAAAAACTGTAAGGAGTGTCGGGAGGTGGGAGTAATGTATGGAAGGGGTGGAGATGGAAGGTTAAGAGAGATACAAGACTGCAAAAATGGAGCTGGACTCAAAAGAAAACACTGCAAAGATCTTCAGTGTTGTTGATGAGATATCTGTGGAAACACTATGGAACACTAGGCCTCCATGGCAGCTCCAAAGATGGCATGCACCTGGTCCAGCTCAGTAAGGACTGAGCTCTACCTGTGCTGTGACAACAGACACACCAACCAAGTAAAGTCTACTTTTCTACTCTGTTAATCTTCACTTTGGTTTCATACACCATCCGTAGCTACATTTCAAAATGTACTTCAAAGTTATGAGCCTTAATGTGATATACATTTAGTCTACCTTTTTAAAAATAACTTTGCAGCAAAGGAGAAGTTAAAATAGTAAGACAGCCTGTAATTATTACTCACTGAGAAGCTGATGATTTCCATAATTACACTAAATGAAGTTTATCCTTTGCAAAAGCCCCCCAGCCCACCCCAAAAGAAAGTACAAAAAAAAACTGACCATTTTTTTCATTGCTTGTTTTTATTTGTAATTTACATTCAGTCTACTTTCTAAAAAATAAATAAATAATAAGCAGTCCAGATGTGGCAAGTTGCTAAAGAAAGGAACAATCAGGCCGTAGAAATAAATATATTCTCTTCTTGGATTTTAGATCTCACCTAAGAAAATAAACATATGCTATATCAGAGAAGCCTCAGGGCTTCCACACCTGCTCAAAAAGGGAGTTGAGCTTCAGCAGCTGACCCAGGGCTCTGTTCCCCTTTGGTGAGAAGGGTTTTTGTACAGCAAGACAATGGAGAGCTCTCACTGTGGTGGACGTTCGGCCAAGGGACCAAGCTGGAAATCAAACGTGAGTAGAATTTAAACTTTGCTTCCTCGTTGTCTGTGTCTTCTGTTCCCTGTGTCTATGAAGTGATCTATAAGCTGACTCTGCAATCAGACTCTGACATCCTTCAGGGAAAATATAAAGATAAGTCTGTAGTCAAACTCGAGAATTGAGTGTACATTTTCTTTGAAGAGCAAGCAAGATTCAGTCATTGGGTAAGAATAACTTGCCTAAGCAATAGCTTCAGAAACGTCCTGGGGAACATAACATGTTCTGGACAGAGCCTTGGTCAATTGTCAGAAAGGGAGTTTTTGTATAGGAGGGAGGTTAAGAGGAACCATTGTGTGTACACTTTTGGCGAGGGGACCAAGGTGGAGATTAAACGTAAGTACTTTTTTCCACTGATTCTTCACTATTTCTGTCTAATTAGTTTACTTTGTGTTCCTTTGTGTGGATTTTCATTAGTTGGATGTCAGGGAACTAACAAACTTCATTCCCGGGCTAGCTACAGAGGAGGGGAAATTGTTCCACAGCAGGCTAGCTTGTGGCTAACTTTTAAGATTTCTAAATCAAAATAACTTCACTAGGGGAAGGAGGCTTGCTGACCTTTCAGGGAGGTTTTTGTAAAGGGAAAAGTTAGGACGAATCACTGTGATTCACTTTCGGCCCCGGGACCAAAGTGGATATCAAACGTAAGTACATCTGTCTCAATGATTCGCGAGATTTTGGTGCCATTGTATCATTTGTGCGAGTTTTGTGATATTTTGGTTAAATAAACCTGGTGACCCAGAAGTAAACAGCAGGACACCAGAAAATCAACTTAAAAAGCTGAGCAAATAGACAAATCATTGGGTTTGGGAGGAGAATAGGATTCATGGGGGAAATGGGAAAGAAATAGCTAGATTTTTCTCTGAACAAGCAGCCTATCTCATATGATGGGTTTCGAGGGAGGTTTTTGTTGAGGGAAAGGGTAAGATCCCTCACTGTGGCTCACTTTCGGCGGAGGGACCAAGGTGGAGATCAAACGTAAGTGCACTTTTGTAATGCTTTTTCTTATAAGGTTGTAAATTTGGGGAATTTTTATGTTTAAGATATTAGCTCAGGTCAATTCCAAAGAGTACTAGATTCTTTCAAAAAGTCAGATGAATAAGGGACCGAAAATTAGTTCATCTTAAGGGACAGCCAAGCGCTTGCTGGTTGAGTGAGGCATCTAAATTGCAAGATTTTCTCTGCATCAGTCAGGCTAGTGATATCAACAGCGAAAAGAGATTTTTGTTAAGGGGAAAGTAATTAAGTTAATACTGTGGATCACCTTCGGCCAAGGGACACGACTGGAGATTAAACGTAAGTAATTTTTCACTATTGCTTTCTGAAATTTGGGTCTGATTGCCAGTATTGACTTTTAGAGGCTTAAATAGGAGTTTTGTAAAGATGGGTAAATTAGGGCATTTAAGATATACCATGGGTTGCAAAAGTTAAACTCAGCTTCAAAAATGGATTTGGAGACAAAAAAATTAAACTGTTCTGAATTGAATGATACAAAGTAAAAAAAAAAAAAAAAAAGTGTAACTAAAAAGGAATCCTTGTATTTCTAAGGAGCAAAAGTAAATTTATTTTTGTTCACTCTTGCCAAATATTGTATTGGCTGTTGCTGATTATGCATGATACAGAGAAGTGGAAAAATATAGTTTTTAGTCTTTCTCCCTTTTGTTTGATAAATTACCTTTTCAGACAACTGTAAAAATCAACAACATGCCCTAAAAAAATCAGGAAAAAGTGACATGTACCTATTTGCTATGTAGAAGAGGCAGCTTACTTGAAAATCCGCAGCAATGTTGTTTTCAGAGTCTATAATAAGCAATAAATTCAAAAAGACACATTCTGTAGGAATAAGGGCTTCACAGATAGAGCTCATTTTTTAAAAATCCAATTTGTACATTAGACTAAACATGAAATTATCTCTTATTGCAATGGTGGAAAGGTGGTTATTCCCAAAAGCTCAACCTCAAAGAAATGTGTTTAAATGAAAAAAAGTAAATAATTGCATTTTTTAATGACCATGGGTCTATGAAAAAATAGGAAATATTTTAAAGAGTATGCTCTTTTATTACCCTCTGTTATTACTTGTCTACATTTTTAATCCGCCAAGAAGTCCGTGGCACCGCGAGCTGTAGACAGAGCCGCGGTCTTTCTTGATTGAGCGGGTTTGGTGGCCTTGCCACCGCCCTCTTGGGGCAGCCGCCTTGCCGCTAGCGGCCATGGCCACCCCGCGTCTGCCCGATTAATGCTGCCGTAGCCAGATTTCCTGATGCACAGTGATACAAATAATGCCATTAACGGAAAGAGAACAGAAACGTAACAGGCACTGAGCTGGGAAAACCAGGGAGAAGACTGATTTATTAGAGATTTCAGAAATAAAATTTACATTCATTAGGATATCTCATTAGTGACAATTTCCATTGGGGATTGTAAAGAATTTAAAGCTTTTTTTTTTTCAGTGCTATTTAATTATTTCAATATCCTCTCATCAAATGTATTTAAATAACAAAAGCTCAATCAAAAAAAAGAAATATGTAATTCTTTCAGAGTAAAAATCACACCCGTAACTTGGCCACTGAGGGCTTGATCAATTCACTTTGAATTTGGCATTAAATACCATTAAGGAATATTAACTGATTTAAAAATAAGATATATTCGTGACCATGTTTCTAATTTTCAAAAATGTAGCTGCCGGTGTGTGATTACATTTCAGTTGTACAAAATATCTAAACCTATAGCAATGTGATTAATAAAAACTTAAACATATTTTCCAGTACCTTAATTCTGTGATAGGAAAATTTTAATCTGAGTATTTTAATTTCATACCTATAAAATGGTTTAACGATTTGTCATTGTGTTGCTGTTGTTTACCCCAGTTGACTTCAAAAGTGATATTTAAGGAGGATTATTTTGGTCTGCAGCAACTTGATAGGACTATTTTAGGGCCTTTTTAAAGCTCTATTAAAACTAACTTGCAACGATTCAAAACTATCTAACTGTTTTAAACTATTTCAAAATGATTTTAGAGCCTTTTGAAAACTCTTTTAAACACTTTTTAAACTCTACTAAAAGCTAATAAGATATCTTGAAATAATTTTCATATCAAATACATTAATTGTTTAATGTTTAAATGTCAGATGAAAAAGGTAAAGCTATCAAGAATTCACCCAGATAGGAGTATCTTCATAGCATGTTTTCCCTTGCTTATTTTCCAGTGATCACATTATTTTGCTACCATGGTTGTTTTATACAATTATCTGAAAAAAATTAGTAATGAAGGTTAAAAGAGAAGAAAATATTAAACATAAAAGGTTCAGTCTTTCATGGTGAACTACTTGGTTAACAGCGAATTTAGCTTTAAAAAAAAAATCCTATTCCTGTTATCTGTTGACTTCTCCCAGCAAAAGATTCTTATTTTTCATTTTAACTACTGCTCTCCCACCCGGCGGCTGGAAATCCCCAGAGGGGGATTTCCAAGAGGCCACCTGGCAGTTGCTGAGGGTCAGAAGTGAAGCTAGCCACTTCCTCTTAAGCAGGTGGCCAAGATTACAGTTGACCTCTCCTGGTATGACTGAAAATTGCTGCATATGGTTACAGGCCTCGAGGCCTTTGGGAGGGCTTAGAGAGTTGCTGGAACAGTCAGAAGGTGGAGGGGCTGACACCACCCAGGCACAGAGGCAGGGCTCAGGGCCCACTCTGCAGGGAGGTGTTAGCCCAGCCCAGCCAAAGTAACCCCCAGGAGCCTCCTGCATAGTCCTGGAAGAGGCACAGCGGAAATAAAAGCAGACAGAGGCTTTTCTTGACTCAGCCACTGCCTGGTCTTCTTCAGACCTGTTCTGAATTCTAAACTCTGAGGGGGTCAGATGACGTGGCCTCTCTTTACCTAAAGCATTGAGTTTACTGCAAGGTCAGAAAAGCATGCAAAGGCCTCAGAACGGCTGCAAAGAGCTCCAACAAAACAATTTAGAACTTTATTAAGGAATAGGGGGAAGCTAGGAAGAAACTCAAACATCAAGTTTTTAAATATGCTTCTTGGCCTCCTTGCTATAATTATCCAGGATAAGCATGCTGTTTTCTGTCTGTCCCTAACATGCCCTGTGATTATCTGCAAGTAACACACCCAAGTGCAGAACTTTGTTACTTAAACACCATCCTGTTTGCTTCTCTCATCAGGAGCTGTGGCTGCACCATCTGTCTTCATCTTCCCGCCATCTGATGATCAGGTGAAATCTGGAACTGTCTCTGTTGTGTGCCTGCTGAATAACTTCTATCCCAGAGAGGCCAGCGTAAAGTGGAAGGTGGATGATGTCGTCCAAACTGGTAACTCCCAGGAGAGTGTCACAGAGCAGGACAGCAAGGACAACACCTACAGCCTCAGCAGCACCCTGACGCTGAGCAGCACATACTACCAGCAACACAAAGTCTATGCCTGCGAAGTCACCCATCAGGGCCTGAGCTCGCCCCTCACCAAGAGCTTCAACAGGGAAGAGTGTTAGAGGGAGAAGTGCCCCAGGCCCCCTACTTGCTCCTCAGCCCCAGCCTCACCCCCTCCCATCCTTTGGCCTCTGGCCCTTTTCCCACAGGGGACCTACCCCTATTTCAGCCCTCGAGCTCATCTTTCAACTTCTCCTCCTCCTCCTTGGCTTTAATTATGCTAATATTGGAGGAGAATTAATAAATAAAGTGAATCTTTGCACCTGTGGTTTCTCTCTCCTTCCTCATTTAATAATTATTATCTGTTGTTTTACCAACTACTCAATTTCTCTTATAAGGGACTAAATATGTAGTTGTCCTAAGGCGCATCAGCATTTATAAAAATCATCCTTCATTCTATTTTACCCCATCATCCTCTGCAAGACACTCCTCCCTCAAACCCACAAGCCTCCTGTCCTCACAGTCCCCTGGGCCGTGGTAGGGGAGACTTGCTTCCTTGTTTTCCCCTCCTCAGCAAGCCCTCATAGTCCTTTTTAAGGGTGGCAGTTCTTACAGTCACATATCCTTTGATCTAATTCATCCTACCCTGAGAATCTACCAAAGCAAATTTTTCAAAAGAAAAAACCTGCTATAAAGAGAATCATTCATTGCAACACGATATAAAATAACAACACAATAAAAGCAACCTAAATGAACAAACAATAGGGAAATGTTTAAGTTCATCATGGTGCTTAGACTTAATGGAATGTCATGCCTTATTTACATTTTTAAACATGTACTGAGTGACTTCTGTCTGCCAATGGCTTTACTGAGTACTTTCCACAACCTAATTTAATCCACACTATACTGTGAGGTTAAAAACGTTCATTAAAATGTTGCAAAGGTTCTATAAAGCTGAGAGATAAATATATTCTATAACTCAGCAATCTCACTTCTAGATGACTGAGTGTCCCCACCCACCAAAAACTATGCAAGAATGTTCAAAGCAGCTTTATTTACAAAGCCAAAAATGGAAATAGCCCGATTGTCCAACAATAGAATGAGTCATTAAACTGTGGTATGTTTATACATTAGAATACCCAATAAGGAGAATTAACAAACTACAACTATACCTACTCACACAGACAAATCTCATAAAAATAATGTTACATAAGAGAAACTCAGTGCAAAAGATATGTTCTGTACGTTTTCATCCACATAAAGTTCAAAACCAGGTAAAAATAAAATTATAAATTTGGATGGAAATTACTCTCAGCTGGGGGTGGGTGATGTAGTGCCTGGGAGAAGACAAGAAGGGGCTTCTGGGCTCTTGGTAATGTTCTGTTCCTCAGTGTGGGGTTGTGAGGTTATGGTCTGTGCACCGTTCTGTATATACATTATGCTTCAAAATAATTGCACATAAAGAACATCTTATACACAGTTAATAGATAGAAGAGGTGGAGAGGAATAAGTAATAAGTCAAGACCATACAGCTGGTAAGTGTGGAGGCCTGGGATCAAATAGCTACCTGCCTAATCCTGCCCTCTTGACCCCTGAATGAGCCTGCCTTCCAGGGCTCAAGGTGCTGGACAAAACAGCAGGCCTGCTATTTTCCTGGCATCTCTGCCCTGTTTGTCTAGCTAGGAGCACACATACATAGAAATTAAATGAAACAGACCTTCAGCGAGGGGACAGAGGATAGAAGTAACCTTGCCCAGACACTGGAAACCCACGTATGAATGCTCACATCTTTGGGAAGTGGGAGGGGCACATGTAATACCAACCTTGACTCTTCCTCATTCTGTGGGGCACTCTGGCCCCACCCCCTCAGCTACTCATCTATCCAACACACCTTTCTAAGCACCTCTCTCTGCCTACACTCTGAAGGGGGTTCAGGAATAACTAACACAGCATCCCTTCCCTCAACTGACTGACAATCCCCTTGTCCTGCTCTGTTTTTCTTTCCCGTCAGTGCTGGGACAGTGGAGAAGGACAGTCATGGAAAAACTCTATAAGGAAGCACCTTGCCCTTCTGCCTTTTGAGAATGTCAATGATTATCAAATCTTTCAAACTTTGGAGGTTTGAATAGGGGTGAGAAAGACTCAGTAATGTCCCTTCTAATGACGTGAACTTGCTCATTCATCCCTGGGGGCCAAATTGAATAATCAAAGGCAGGCATAATCCAGTTATGAATTCAAACCTTCTTCTCAGAAGGCAACACTCTGAAGCGAGACCCAGCCATAACCTAAGCAAGTGAAGACAGGTGCTGCAGGTGGAATTGCATCCTTCAAAAAGGCATGCTCAACTCCTAGCTCTTGGTACCCATAAACATGACTTTATTTGGAAATAGGGTCTTTGCAGAGGTAGTCAAGTCAAAATTAGGTCATACTGAAATGTCTGTGAGGATGTGGTGAAAATGAATCATTCATATATTGCTGATGGGAATATAAAAGGGTATAGCTACACTAGAAAATAGTTGTCAGTTTCTTGAAAAACTAAACAAAAGACACCTACCATATGATCCAGGAATTGTGCTCCTTGGGAATTTGCCCCCAGGAAATAAAAACTTATGTCCACACAGAAACCCATACAGAATTGTTCACAGCAGCTTTATTTGTTCTAGTCAAATAGAAAGAGCCAATCCATCCCTCAATAGGCAACTGGTCTAACAAATTGTAATATATCCATACCAAAGAATACTATGAGGCAATAAAAAGGAATGGAGTATTGATACAGAGAACAACTGGAGTGATTCTGAAGAACTTTCTATTGAGTGAAAAAAAACAATCTCAAAGGGACATTTGAGAGTTGATTCCTTTTATGTAACATTGTTGAAGTGACAACATTATAGGGATAGAGGACAGATTCTGGTTGCCAGGGGTTAGGGTGGAGAAAGAAAAGTAGACGAGACTATAAAGGGAGATCTTTGTGATCATGGGATAATTCTGTATCTTGATTGCAGTGGTAGTTACAGACATCTAGACATGTAATAAAATGACATAGAGCTGTACACACTTATTTTATCAGTGTCAAATTATTGGTTTTAATATTGTACTGTAATTATGTAAGAAGCAACCATCAGGAGAAAATGGGTTCAGGGCACATCAGACCTCTGTGCTTTATATCCTGTCTTTGCTACTTTCTGTGAATCTATAACTATTTCCAAATAATTTTTTAAAAACTTTTTTTTATGCTGGATCCGAGTGGGCCCTAAATCCAATGACCGGCGTCCTTATAAAGACAAGGAGATTGGAGATGCAGGGACACAGAGGAAGAATACCACGTGACCAAGAATGCCTCTGGCAGAGACCAGAGGGATGCAACTGAGAGCCAAAGAGCACCAAGGATTGCTGGGAGCCACCAGAAGCTGGGGAGGTGTGGAATGGTTTCTCCCTGACAGCCTCCAGAAGACATTAACTCTGCGTGTGCCTTGAATTCAGATTTCTGTCTCCGGACCTATGAGAGAACAAACTTCTGTTGTTTTACGGCTCTTAGTTCGTGGTACTTTGTTAGGGCAGAACCAAGAAACTACTACAATGGGGATGGCCGAGAAGACAGCACACCTCCCAAGGAACTCCTGTCTACACTGATAAGCCAGACCCCAGCAAGGGTTCACCTCCCCAGGTGGCTGGCCAAATCCACTCACAGAAATCAGGCTCCACAGGTCTGAGAGTTACTCAAATCCAAAAAGTTCAGGTCAGTATGAGTTAAAAGCCAAACAGACAAGAGGTCTAGCCTGCTTCTCCTGAGGTGTGGTATGCTTTTGGCTCTAAAAATGAACTTTGGAGTGAGAATGCCCTTACTCTGACAGGTACAGGCTGTGTGGCGCTGAGCAAGTTTCTTTTTTTATTATTATTACACTTTAAGTTATATGGTACATGTGCACAACATGCAAATTTGTTACATAGGTATACATGTGCCATGTTGGTGTGCTGCACCCGTTAACTCATTTACATTAGGTATATCGCCTAATGCCATCCCTCCCGTTTCCCCCAACCCCACAACAAGTCCCCACCTTGTGTCCAAGTGTTCTCATTGTTCAATTCCCACCTATGAGTGAGAACATGTGGTGTTTGGTTTTCTATCCTTGTGACAGTTTTCTCAGAATGATGGATTCCAGCTTCATCCATGTCCCTGCAAAGGACATGAGAGCATTCTTTTTTGTGGCTGCATAGTATTCCATGGTGTATATGTGCCACATTTTCTTAATCCAGTCTATTATTGATGGACATTTGGGTTGGTTCCAAGTCTTTGCTATTGTGAGTAGTGCCACAATAAACATATGTGTGTGTGTGTCTTTATAGCAGCATGATTTATAATCCTTTGTGTATATGCCCAGTAATGGGATGGCTGGGTCAAGGGCCTAAGCAAGTTTCTTAATCTGCCTGGGCATCCCTTTCTCACCTGTGAGGTGCAGATCATGATGGTTATGCCTGATAGGTAAAGAATTGTGAAGATTAAAAGAGAGAGCGTGAGTAAAAAGCTCAGCACACTGTGGATTGTATGAAAAGCTCAGTGAGTGCCAGCTATTGAGTGAACACGCGTGCTTTCATTGATCTTCAGGGTAGGCTACTCTTTGGCTCCAAAGCTCCCTGGGTCCCACGGTAGATCTAAGGCAGAAGTGAGGCAAGAGAAAGAAAAGGAAAAGAGAAGAAATCAAAGAGGGAGGGAAAAAGAGAAGGGAGGAGAGAAAAAAAAGTGAGAAAAATACGTCTGCAAAGGAAAACCAGGAAGGCCATCCCATGATGTGCCCCATCTGTGGTAGGATGGGTATCCTTACTCCAGGTCAGAGATGGCAGCTTGGCACACCATGTGGCTCACCAAGCATGAAACAGTGGTCATTCTGAGAGAGAAGAGGCAGGCCCACACCCATGGCACAGAGCCTCACATCAACTGTGGGAGACGAACGATGCCTGGACACGGGGGAAAACAGTGTACGGATGCCACGGAGACTAAGACACAGTAAGAAAAATGAAAACTTACTGATAGTTGGCAGTGGGGTTAGTATAACAATAAATGTTTAGTGTCACAAGATTGGGGCACTCCAAATGCTAACCACCACCTCCACTGACACTCTTATCAGTCACCTACACCATCCCAGGTAAGCTTGGGCACACAATTCCCCTTGTCCCTCCCTCACCCTGTCTGTGGGACAAGGAGCTTCGCTGATTATTTCAAAGTCTTTTTCTGGCTCTCATATCTACATCAGAGTGGGGTCCTCTGTGGCTTCAAAACCGGACTATAGCTTTCTATTTTTAATTCTTTTTCCTATGAGAACGTTTTTAGAATTCACCATGTTTCCTAGAGTTGGTGTTAATACCTTCACCCACAAGTCCCTGAGCAAGTCAATAAGTTGAACATGTTATTTTGGAGAAAAGAGAAATGGAGAAGAGAGGATGAGTAAATGAATTTTAGAAGAACAATAAATGGAAGACAGAAAGAAATTGGGAAGGGCGGGGAGGAGGAGGTGAAGGAGGAGAAAGAGGAAGCAAAGGCTGACTGACGGAGGATAAGAAATGAAACAGAAAGAGAAAAGAGGAAGCCAGATCGATGTTTGTGTGTTTCTTTGTCTTTTCACACCGGACCTTGTTCCAGGTATTAACAATTCCAAGACTTACCTCTTCAGCTGCTTCCCTTCAACCTAACAGTTCTCTTTGTTCTTTCTTGAAACCTGCACCCCCAGTGAGCTCAAGTGCATGCCAGTTCTTTTCTTCTTCCCACAGAAAGTGCCCCTTGAGCTGGGTGCCTGTTCTGGGGAAGGGGAAGGAGGATTTTTTACAACAGTTATCAGGGTGGGATCTATCATTTTACTAAACTAAAGTGTCAACCAGAGCAGCCACTGGAGAACCCAAGTCTGAGTCACTAGAACGCAGACCACGGGCTCTGCAGCCCTTCCCTCACTCATGGAGCAGAGGTGGGTGGCCACCAGGGATCAAGTCAGCCATTACCATGAGCATGGAGAAACATAGTGAATAAGTTATTGGGCTGCTTTCCCTACATCATCCTGTGCATATAATTGCCTGGGAAAATATGCTCGCAAGTCATAATAGCAAGTTACTGCACTTTGGTGCTTCAGTTTCCTCATCTGAAAGGGAGTGGGGCTCTTACTTGCAAGACTGTGATGAGGATTAAATGAAACAATTCACATAAAGTTCTAAGCATCGGGTCTAGTATATACTAAGGGATCTATAAATATTTGTTATCATTAGTAATGGAAGGAGTAACCCAGTGAAATTTGGCTATTGTTTGATTTCCTCCTTGAACTTGTTCTTCAGTCATAACTCTTTCAGCCTCAATGTGCTTGAACCTTGAATTAACTCACATATGTTCTAGACTTGATATCCAATATCCTGCCACTAGCCTCACAGAGCTATTGAGCTCTGGAGATAAGGCCAGTCCATACTGAGATGGGCTATATATGTAAAAACACATCCAATTTTTAATATTTTGTACAAAAAATACAGGTAAATTTTAATATTTCATATTGATTACATGTTGAGATTACCCTGTATATATTGGATGCAACCAAATTTATTATTAAAATTGATTTCACAGATTTCTTTTTACTTTTATAACATGGCTAGTGAAAATTTTTAAATTATATATGTGGATCACATCATAATTTTCTATATTTCCCACGTATTTCTATCAGGCAGTGTTATCTAGATTATTCTAAACTACTAAACGTATTCTTGAAAATGGTCCCAAGCGTAAGAGAGTTTTGGATCTTGGCATTAAGCTGGCCCATGAAGAAATAAGATATAAGAAATAAGAGTTCCCTGGACTCACACCCAGCACCTTGGCAAGGATTAGAATAAATATTAATCAAAGGATTTTTCTACTTCAACACCCCTACTCTTACCATTGTACAGATAAGAAAACTGACAGAGAAATTCTTGCTTCAGATTATCTGGCTCCTAGAAAGCTGGGCTTGTATATCCTGACAGTTAGCTCACTACTAATTCCTTTTCACCACTCTCTCTTCTTCCAGTCAATTATTCTCCTGGAAATGCTCTCAATATTTTTTTCTTATAAATATGGGCATAGAAGTTATAACAACATAAGCCATAATTACATAATTGCCCAAGAATATGAATATACTAAAACTCAAATATTGATAGGACATATTTTGTACAGAGTGAGAAGGAGGTAGACCTAAAACATTTATAAATACTAATCTATTTGTATGATATGACATATGATGTAGGGAACTGGATGGAGGGAAGCCACTCCCATGTTCCCCCTCACAATGGCAGCAGTAGTGGAGGATGTAGAACAGTACAAGATAACATCCACAGTCCTTGCCATTAGTGCTCTGCCAATCTAACTGGACAGTCAAGCAATGGATAAGGAAGTTGAACTTGCCCCATGAAACAACAGCATCAGGCAGGAAAACAGTTTGGGGACGTGGGAAACACTGACCAGTCATCTGTAGACCTCAATCACAATTTACTCTTTTTTTTTTTCTTCAAGACAGAGTTTTGCTCTTGTTGCCCACATTGGAGTGCAATGCTGCAATCTCAGCTCACTGCAACCTCTGCCTCCCGGGTTCATGTGATTCTCCTGCCTCAGCCTCCTGAGTAGCTGGGATTACAGGCATGTGCCACTACGCCTGGTTAATTTTGTATTTTTAGTAGAGACAGGGTTTCACCATGTTCGTTGGGCTGGTCTCAAACTCCTGACCTCAGATGATCCGCCCACCTCGGCTTCCCAAAGTGCTGGGATTACAGGTGTGAGCCACCGCGTCAGGCCACACTTTCTTCTTTCACTCAGTAAGTATGTATTGAAAGCCTGAAATGTGCCAGGTACTGTCTTTGATGCTGAGGTTATCACACAGGTAAAACTCCCTGCCTTTGTGAAGCTTATAGTCTAGCTGGGGAGATAAATGATAAAGATTGATAAATTTTAAAATTTATTATTTTAGGTATGATGGGGTAAAGAAAGCATTAAAGCAAGGGCAGGAATTGTTGGAGGAGGGTTATAAGTTTCGGCAGGGTCATCAGGAAAGGTGTCACTAAGAAGGTAGCATTCAGGTGAAGATTTAAATGAAGTAGGAAGTAAACCATGTGGATAAATAGGTAAGAACACAGCAGGAACTGCAAATGAAAAGTCCCGAGGTGGGCATGTGCCCAGTCCCAAGGTGGGCATGTGCCCAGAGTGCTCACGACACAGGGTTATAAGGAGGGCAGGTCATGTCGTGTTTTGTGGGTCACAGGAAGCATTTCTTTTACCCTAAGTGAGCTGAGGCTGCTAGGCTTTGAGCAAAATAATAATATTGAGGCCAGGGACGGTGGCTCACGCCTATAATCCCAGCACTTAGGGAGGATGAGGTGGGTGGAGTTTGAGACCAGCCTAGGCAACATGGGGAAACCCTTTCTCTACAAAAAATATTATACAAACAATTAGCCAGGTGTGGTGGCATGTGCCTGTAGTCCCAGCTACTTGGGAGGCTGAGATAGGGAGCCCAGGGAGGTGGAGGCTGCAGGGAGCCGTGATCGTGCCACTGTACTGCAGCCTGGGAGATGGAGTGAGACCCTGTCTCAAAAATAAAAATAATACCCTCTGTAGAGCCCCTTATTTAGGGACTCTGTAGAGTCCCTTATTCCCCTTATAAGGAAACTCTTATTTCTTATATCTTATTTCTTCATGGGCCAGCTTAATGCCAAAAAAAAAAAGTATCATTTGACATATATAAACAGGATTTCTCTAGGTAATCTGATGAGAATAACCCATCAGGGGTGGGATAGGAAGAAGTGTGGAAACCCCAGTTGGGAGCAAATTACATAATCCAAGCAGGTGATGAAGCTACTTTGAAAGTAGCCCTGTCAGGAAGCACTGCCAGTGTGGATGTGGGAAAGAAAGAAAATTGAAGGGGGAAATCCAGGGTTTTCAGCCTGATGAATTGGAAGGATAGATTTGCCTTAACTGAAATGAAGAAGTCTATAGAATATAGGGATAAGTTTGGAAGCTCAACTTGAATTCGCCTGGAATTCATTTTTGCGTATACGGTAAGGGTCAAGGTTCATTTTTTCCATGTGGATATGCAGCTGTTCCAGCACTATTTTTTACTTCTATTTTTACTTTTTTTCATAAAATATATACCTATTTCATGAGCTGCTGAAAACTCCAGCACTATTCATGTAAAAAGACTTTTCTTTCCCATTAGATTGCTTTGGTGCCTTTGTTGGAAATCAACTGGCAATGTAAGTTTAGTCTATTTCTATTCTATTTAATTCTCCTGATCAATTTGATTATCCTTATGCCAATATACACAGTCTTGATTCCTGAAGTTTTAGGAGCTCTGTTTTGGGCACGTCGAGTCTGAGATGTCTATTAGACAACCAAGTAGAGATGTCAGATGGACAACTGGCTGTAAGAGTCAAGAATTCAGAAGGAAGAGGTCAGTGCTGGAGACACAAACATGATGTCATCACCACACATATGGTGTAAAAAGCCATCAGACTGGGAGGAAGTACCTAGCAATGACATATGGAAAGAGAAATCCAAGCACTGAGCCAGGAGGCACTCCAATGTAAAGAAGCTGGCAAGATGAGGGGGAACCAGAAAAGAAGATTGAAATAGACTGGCCAGAGAAGGAGATGAACAAAAAAACAAAACAGGAGACAGGTGTTATCCTAGGACCCAAGAGGAAAAACATTACAAAGAGGAAAAAATGGATCAACTATGTCAATTGCTGATAACAGGTCAACCAAGATTAGGAATGGAAATGGGCCACTGGATTTAGCCATATTGGGAATCACCGGTGAACTAGACGAGTGCAGTTTCTATAGAACACCAGGGACAAAAGTCTGATCCAAATGGGTTAAAAAGAGAATAAGAGCAAAGAAATTGGAGAGAGCATGCGTGGACAATGCTTTCAAGGAGAGAATTAGAAGAGGGAAGGAAAGAAATGAGGTGGTCACTGGAAGGACAAGGGGACTCTACAGAGGGTATATTTTACCTTTTTTCTTTATTTTCTTATGTTTTACCATTTTGTTTATAGATAGTTCTACATGATATGCAGGTGAGGGTTTATTTTAAATGGAGAGAAACGACAGCACTTTTAAGTGCTAATAAGAATGATTTGGTAGAAAGGGAAAAGTTAGTGCTGAAGGGAAGAGAAGAGAAAATTGCTGGAGCAATGTTCCTGAGGAGGTAAGAAGGGTGGATGAAGACAGATGGAGGTGCCATCCTCAGCTAGGAACACAGATACTTCATCCACAGAAACAAAGGAGAAAGAGGTATCCAGGGCACAGATGCAGAGAGGTCCACAGGGATGCTGGGAACTGTTTGTGATTTCTCCAATAAATGTATGTCACTTAGATTTTGCAGGTTTAGAAGCTTGGGAACATCTTGAAAATTGAAATGAGCAAGGAAAAGCTCTAGCGAGGGTGCTAAGAGAAGAGAGGATGGGGAGAATAGTGACTCTCACAGGAGGACATCCCGACCACCTGCCAGTCCTTTCTTGTTGGCTCCATTTGCAGACCCTTTCCCTGAAAAGACCCTCCATAAACACCCCAACAAACATGCCCTCACCTGCTGCCTTCCCTCTCCTCTTTCCACTCCACTTGCTCCTTTCCTGTTCTCAGACACAAAATGTCATCCTTTCTCCCTTCCTCTTCCTTCCCTCTTCTCTGTCTCTCTCCCCAGTTCCTCTCATCCTTTTCACCTCTCTATTGACCTGCCAAGCTCTTCTCAGGGTCTGAACAGCCCTTACTACCCATGCCATGTGGTTATTGATCTCTGTATGAGAAGGGTCTGTCTCCCAACTCTGGAACCTTTCGTATCCCTAAAGTTCACAAGATTCTCTGCATGTAGCCAGAAAACGGATGACAGAGGAGAGGGTCAAAGGAGTTAGGAGGTAGAGAAGAGGAGGAGGCTGACATTTGCTAGCACTGTCACTTGTATGACCCTCTTTGCTGTCATACCATACACTGAAATGTTTCTCATTCGCCCTGTCTCATAGATGAAGAAACAGACTAAGACAGATTGCATAACGTGTTTGGGATTGCAGAGCTAATAAGACAAAGAATCACTATTTAAACTCAGTTTGTCAAACCCAGACTTCCAAGCATTCCCCACAGTTTTGCACATGGTAGCTTCTGTGTTGGTTTCCAATAATATTGGTTTGTAATAAGAACAGTTAGGTCTCAGTCAGCTCCTTTAAAACTAATAAGGTCAGACTAAATGTTCAGTAAGGGCCTTTCACCTCTATGAATCCTTCTAAAAAATATACAAGCTTTTATTTCACCATGGGTCCAAGAATAAACAAGAAGAAGCCCCCAATTTATGACACAGCATTAAAATATTGATGATCAAAATGAAAAACAAAATAGGCACAAAAGAAATGTATGAAATTGCTGGCATCTCGGCCCATGCCAACTTGTAACAGGTTTTCATTCTGTGATAGTTGTAATGGATACAACATCTCAACACTGACAAGCATCATGTCACTGAATCTTC
Organism: Colobus angolensis palliatus; assembly: GCF_000951035.1. Lineage (NCBI taxonomy): Eukaryota > Metazoa > Chordata > Mammalia > Primates > Cercopithecidae > Colobus > Colobus angolensis. The sequence goes on from NW_012120966.1 coordinate 155,991, forward strand.
CAGCAACCTCTGGGGAGCTTGTTTTACCCTCTTTTGTAGACAAAAAAAAAACTAAGACTTAGAGAGAGTTAATACCATGTCCAAGATCACATCATCAGAAATTCCCAAATCAGGATTCAAACTCAGGCAGCCCAATCAAGAGCCCTAACTCTAAAACACAGTGCTGGTTTCTCAATAACTACTCTTCGTGGTTGCCATTTTCAGAGGCAAAGCATCAGTGACTCGCAGAGTAAAAAGGAGCTTGGAAATCAAGTCTCTCATTTAATACATGAAAAGACCCAAGCAGAGACTGAATGACATGACCTGGTAGAGACAGATTTGAGATTCAAGGTCAATGTTCTTTCTATCTGTTATGCTTTTACTATTTGAGCTAATTGCAGACATCTCAGGGGAAGAATTCTGAATGTCTGCAAAAATGGAGAGTCACCAGGCCTAAGACAACTAGGAGTAGTGTTGGTCTAATTTGGAAAAATAACTCATTAATCAAAGGTACGTCTTGGTACCCCAGCATCTTCCACCATCACATCCCAGTACTCAGGCCCAAACATGCCCCCAACCAGCCCTACCTCAGACTAGTTATTACAGAGTTTCATGGTTATTGGCCTGAGAAGATTAAAAAAAGTAATGCTACTTTATGAGGGAGAGTCCCAGGGACCAAGATAGCAACTGTCATAGCAACCGTCACACTGCTTTGGTCAAGGAGAAGACCCTTTGGGGAACTGAAAACAGAACCTTGGGCACATCTGTTGCTTTCGCTCCCATCCTCCTCCAACAGGGCTTGGTGGAGCACTCCACACCCTTTCAGAAGTTCCCAAGGCCCCACGCACCTGGGGCCCCCACAGCACCTGGCTGAGGCTGTGTCCAGCACTGGGATGGAAGTAACACAAACCCCAACCTTGTTTGATATCACTTCACCTAAATGCACTGCTTCATCTCCAGTCCTGGGGTCCTCATCTTGGAAAACCTCAGCCCAGAATAATAGTGTCCTCCAAGAGTTGGATATGGTAACAGGACCCATGCAGGCTGCATGTGAGAATGAAGTTGTGAGCAAGCAGGAGCTTCATGAGACCCAGAAGTGTCCTGGAAATATTTAAGAGCAGCAATAAACCATTTATGTTGAATAGTTTGGTATTCTCAGAAAAGAGAGGCTGGGAAGAATAAGGATGAACTATATATATCAACCTTTCAGAATATATTTCAGTAAACTTCCTAGAGCCCATGACAGAAGCATTCTCTTCTACCACATTCCCTTTCCATTCATGCATATAACCATCTGTACTTCTGTCCACCCATCTGTTGATCCTTCCTCAAGTCATAAGGCTTATTGACAGCTCTTTTACACCAAATAACAGCAAGTCCAGAAAAAAACCTGTTGTTATGCCTAGGTGTATGAATGTCCACCTTCACTAATTCCATAGAAATGTATTAGCATTGCCGTGTACCTGGCTCTCAACAAAGATTTGCAGATAACATAGTCAACAAGACAGAGCTCTCAACCTCAAGGAGCTCCTAGCCTAGTGTAGAAACAACCAGAAATTGCAACATGGAGAAATGGAGTTGAAAGGAGTGCCTAGAGAGCTCTGTGTAAGCACACAGAAGGGACACCTAACACATATTGGAGGCCAGAGAAGGTACACCCCTCCTGCCCAAACATGAGTTAACCTGGGAATTACCTAACATCAACAGTGTCTTCACAAGTCATTCCAATCCTCCAGACCTCTGTTTGGGATGCCATGGGTTCATGAACTCTTACATGGGTATCTATCAATTTTTTATCCCCTCTTGGTTTGGGGTCACTTGTTTATAATAAAGCAATAACAGTAAACCTCTATGTCAACATCACTGTGAGCAGCAAATGAAATACTGTGTATAATCCACTTTGTACAGGGCATGGTGCAGAGAAGGTGCTCAATTCACAATCTTTTCGTATTCTTTATTATTAACAGGTTCTTGAGTTCAATGGCTGACCTCAGTGGATATTCTCCCTGCAGTAATTTCACAAAGAAATCCTTCTTAACTTTGACCTGATACCTCTGTTTCTTCCAATATGCAATACATTACAATCCTTCCATTCATCCTTATCTACTTAACATGTAAAAGCAAAAAGTCTCTCAATTTTGGGGGCAAGGAAGGAGGGATAGCATTAGGAGATATACCTAATGTAAATGACAAGTTAACGGGTGCAGCACACCAACATGGCACATGTATACATATGTAACAAACCTGCATGTTGTACACATATACCCTAGAACTTAAAGTAAAATAAATAAATAAATAAATTTCAGTACACCTCTAGTAGGATATATTCTAAAGGAAAAAGAACCACAAAAAAACTTACACTGCATTCAGTTGTCTTATTGTAGTACTAATAATAACATGATACAGAAAAAGAAAAGCAAATATTTGTTTTAATTCCATTAGGAACTGAGATTTTCACAGTAAGAAAAAAGAGATCCAAGTATAAAATCAAAGAAGTTACGTAAAAATTTTAAAGAATAATGACTGCAATGGATTAAAACATCAACTATATACAAATTTGTGAGTTCATTGTGATACTTTAAAAAATGCATTGGTTTACGTGGGAGGTTGCTAGATCACTAAGTGACTACTCTACGCATTGATAAATAAAGTCGGGGAGGGATAAAGAATTCTACCTTTCCTGTATAAATGAAATAATTAATAAGGGGGAAAAAAAAGTCTCTCAATTTTGAAACCTGAAGAAAAAAAAAAGAAATGTGCACCATCAGCACCAGTCATCAGAGTATAATTTAAAGCGGTGCTATCATTCAGCTATCTTCCCAGCCAAAAGACTAGTGAGTTAAGTGTTTGTTTTGTATCTTTGTGAGAAAGGAGGTTCTAGACTCTGAGATGTGACAAACTCTTCTTGGGCTATATGTCAATTGAGACCTGTCTTCCCAACCTCTTGGTTCATGGGCAGGGAAGTGATAGCATGTTACTGAAGTCCTCTAGGGACTAGAACTATTTTTTTTTGTCTTTTATTGTGCAAAGATACAAATAACAAGACAAAAAGAACCATCACGGATAGAGAAGAAAAAGAAAATAAGTAGACAAACAACTTGGGAAATCAGAATATATTCAACCCAATCTCTTACAACTTCTGACCCCACATGTATTCCTGGATTTTTCTATCCTATAGACATTTATGAACCCCTGGTCCATGTGCTAGAAATAGGGAAGCAGATGAGGGAAGGAACACAAGGAAGAGGAGGACATAGCAACCCCTGTCCTCGTAGTGCTGAGCAGGATTTACAGACACTCACTAGGAGTCCTTTCAGAGCCGCAGCCACCAAACCAAAGCCCAAATCTGTTCCTGGACATGAATAAGAAGGATTTCTCACCTTCTCCCATTCGTAGTCTCTACTGTATTCTCAAGGATCCACTATTGGGTTTCCAATATATGTTTTCCTTTGTCATCCACCAGACAATAATCTAGATGTGAGGAAATTCTGGATTAAGGGTCACTAATCTAAACAAATAATCTGCCCTGGCCTTCAATATTCCTCCAGATTTTTTAATTATTTCTATGTGTTTTGTTGTTTTTCTTGTTGTTGTTAAGAAATAGAAAATATTCTGTGGGTGTGAGTGTGGGTGTACACAGTATTTTATTTAGAAAATTGATGTTTATCATTTAATTCCATTGTGTTTGCAATTGAAGTAAATTTTTCAAAGGACTAGGGGAAAGAATAATATACCGACTTTAGAGAAAAAGAAACAATAATAGTGATGGGAATAATGAGAAAGGAAAGGAAAAGACAGAGAAACAGAGACAGACTGGGCAGGCTCTGAAGAGCATTGTAACCAGAGGCCCTCCCTAGGAGTGTTCTGACTGAGGATTTCTGAGAAATGCTGTGCATTGAGATGTTCACCAGCTAGTCTGCCACTCACTGCACCAGAGTTCCATTGCTGGATGACATATTTTTATTAGAGTCTCCACTCTAATATGGAAAATATAGTTTTCCATATTAACTATGAAAAATATAGTTTTCACTACATACCATCCATCATTTATGTATTTAATTTGTCTAAGTTCCAAGTATTTCTATCTTTATTTCCTATCAAAATACATACTCCTGAAAGGCAAGGCCTTTTGTCCATTATAGAAACTGGCAGTTTCCCTGGGAAACCGTGCACCCAAAAGAACATTTGAGGATCACAATAGTTGTGGAAGAGCAGCCTACCCAGAATTTGAAAGATTTCCTCAGGTTGCAGCAATAGCAAAGAGAACCACTCCAGCCAAGGGGCTAGAAGATTCTGAGGCTTAATGCCCACTATTCTCACCCATCCTTTTAAGATTGTCAATGCTTGAGGACAGAGGCAGAATATCCTAAATTGACTATTAATAAAACCCAAAGTTCCTGAAACAGGAGAAGCTAAATAAACATATGCGGAAAACGACACAATCTACCCCTCCTTGCCCCCACCCTGGCACCCACGCAGGCTGGCAGATACGTGCTGCTGTCCAGATACCTTCTGCAGCTGGCTCTCTCCACCCTCAACCTCAGTTTGGTTTTCTAATTGAAATTACATTTCCACTGGAAACTCTCGAGCCTTGTTGCTCAGAAATGTAGTAACCCCTAATGATTGATGTAAGAAATGATTTGATTAAGTAAGAAAAAGGAATGTGCTTCTTTAAAGTCTATGTTCTGTAGTAAGAGTTGGTAGATACAATTAAACAAGTTCTCAAAAGTTACATGTTCACTAGAACTACCTGATAATACAGTGGCAAATAGCATTGTCACCCATGTTATCAGATTCTTGACACATTCAAAAATAATGAGGCACAAATAAATTGTCAAATGTAACACTAACAAAGTTGTTAGTCTTGTAATTCTTATGAGCTATTTATCTGCAGGATATCTGAACATGAAAGCCTGGCTCCATTTCCAGCTGACCTAAAAAGTCCCACCTCCCCTAAAGAGACCATCTGTGAATAATGAGGTACCCTCCTGATTTCACCCAGAATTCACCCTCTCTTTGATTCCCCACAGTATTGTTTTCACTACATACCAGCCATCATTTATGTATTTAATTTGTCTAAGTTCCAAGTATTTCTATCTTTATTTCCTATCAAAATACATACTCCTGAAAGGCAAGGCCTTTTGTCCATTATAGAAACTGGCAGTTTCCCTGGGAAACCGTGCACCCAAAAGAACATTTGAGGATCAGAATAGTCGTGGAAGAGCTCCTTACTTTACTTCCATGTTTCGGTCTGATTCACCTATCATTTATTGAGGACCTGAACTAGAATTTTTACACCTTGGTCTTTATACAATTCCATATTTATTGTAGTGCTTAGCACAGAGCAAACTGCCTTGGTCATACAAGTATTTGTTGAATAAATGAGTGAATGAATAAATGAATTGTTGATGATTAATATATGTTTATAGGGCATTTATGGGGATTGTTTTTCTCTGTGTGGGGTTGTTTGTTATTTGGATGCACCAGCCCACAGAGTGTGACATTACTAACCCAGTTTACAGATGAAGAAACAGGACCGGAAATATCAAGAGACTTGCCCAAGTAGAAATGTCATCTCTCAGGTACGTGCTCGCTGATTTCTAATCTTTTTACTCCACATGACCACCCACCTGGAACAACACCATTAGACCTGATGGCCTAGGCCTCCCTGAAGAGTTCTACTGCACTGCTAATCCACTTTCCAACTGTGACTTCAGGGACTGGTCAGCTCACTCTTCTGCTGTCCCTGTGCAGCACACTCACCCTTTGTTGCCCTGAGTTCCAAAGAACGCTTCATATAAAAATAGGAGATGGCATCTTCTGAAACCAGCCAGCTAGAAATGAATTTTCATTTCACATGATCCCAGATAATCTAGTCCAACTCCACCAACACTGCCCCCACCTAGCACCATGGCCACTCTCACCAGCTCTGCGCACACACATTGGGCACTTACACGTAGAGTCAAGAGGATCGGACCACTTTATTTGTGGAGTGGTTTGACCAGAGGCAAGAGGTCACTGAGTTGCCCAGGAAAGGAGTGCCTATTTGCCCTGAGGGTGTGTGTCTCTCCAGACAAATTTGCCACACAACCTCATTCGGTGCACTGGGAGTTATCCCTGATGTAAATGACAAGTTGACGGGTGCTGACGAGTTGATGGGTGCAGCACACCGACATGGCACAAGTATACATATGTAACAAACCTGCATGTTATGCACATGTACCCTAGAACTTAAAGTATAATAATAAAAAATTTAAAAAAATAAATAAATCTTTTCTCCAAAAAAAAAAAGAAAATGTTCCTTATGAAGTTACTTCCAATATGTACTCTAAAAAGAAATATTCGATCTATAAAAATTCTAGGGTTTATGTAAAATATTGATATGATTTTACTCTTGAGCTATGACTTTGAAAGATAAGAGAAAGAGTCTCAGAATCACTGAGAAATGTGTTGTTTTGACAAGGGCCCTAAGAGTGCAGGGCACAGTGAGGACATACAAGCACACAAATATCACAACATCTATCCTCAAGGAGCCAGTTAAAAAGAAAAAAATTTAGTCCTTGCCAAAAAAAGAAAAATTTTGAAGGGTAAAAACACGGGAAAATTCTAATAGTGCAAACTGAGCACTAATGCTCTAACAAGAGCCAACTAAAAGTGGCAAAGTAAAGAAGCTAGGTTCTAATGAATCAAAAATTTGCATTAAAAAGCTAAAAATGAATTCATAGACTAGGAGGACTGGAGAGAAGGGGCCAGAAAAACCAGACTATGCTCTTTATTTTAACAAATATGGGGACTGAGAATTTTAGAAGACTGACTTCGTCAACACTGTTAGTAGTTGGAGTTGAACCCAGACTAGAAGCCACTTCTCGAGGCTGTCTGTCCATTTCTCCTTCCTCTACTCTACATTCTCAAGCAAAATTAGACAAGGAAGCCCTGAGAAGTTGGCACAAGGAGTAAGAAAGAGCCTCAGGCTTCTTAATGGTGGCAGGAATGACTAGAGGGCAGCATGAGCTATGCTGTTTTTTTAACTTGTAATTCACGGGGAAATGATTTGATCATTAGATTTACTGGCACAAACACCCGAGTATTTTTTGGACTGGTTAGATTGGACTCGTTTGCGTCAGATTGGCTTGCATAGGGTTGAAATGAGTGACTCAAATCCGATTAAAAGCTGGAAGACCACCAAGGATCACAGTTGTGTTGCATCTCTTCAGATTGTTTCATTTAAAGGGAACCCACCCACTCAAGCTGTGGAAGGCCAGCCCTAAGTATGCATTACCACCTACAGGGCACGTCACTGCATGGAGTCCATGTGTTCCAGGAAAGTCAAAACACTTTTAAAGGAAGTTCACAGGGAGTTGTTTTGAAAACGAGGGCTCCATCTGCCAAAGTAAAATGTAAATCACCTCTGGAATTATCCGTTTGCTAAGTTGACTGCTTTTTCTTGAAGGAATAGGTACCTCCATTAGGGCTGACCCATTCTTGGGAGAACCAGGCATTTTCTAAAGAAATGGCAGAACAAATCCCTGAACCCTAGTATCAGGGCTCCCAGAAACTCTCCCTTCCTTCAGATTCAATATCAGGTTATAGGGAGTTTCAGAAGGAAGATCCACAGAAATGTAAATGGAAGAGAGAGGATTCCATCACCTACTGGGTTTGTCATACTTTTTTCTCTTAAAAGAAAGCAAGCCATTCAAAGGCAGAAATCATGATGAGAACCAGAGAGGAAATCCTGCCCCAGAAAAAGATGGAATCTTCACCCAGGGACTGGTATATTGCGCCATCCAAGTCATTATGCAATGTGTAATTTTTCAAAGTGCTTGGCTTATGAAGTGAAAGCCTAATAAAAGGAACGTTTTTGAAATTCATCCATAAACCCATAACCCTAACACATCTATTGTTTTAATTTCCCACATTATGTTCTTTTCTAACATTTATCTGAGTATCTTCATACATAGCCATAGGGTCATTGACACCATTACTACAATTTTGTGTTCAAATTCTTTCACTTGCTGTTGTTTCACAGGACTTCTTTTTTCCACTTATACATCATGTTGACCATTTTCAAAGGTGCACATCATTCCCTCTTACTAACAGTGCATAACTTACTTAGCCTTTTCTCCATTGTTGGAACCCATAACTTGGGGTCTTGACTTTTTCTTAGGATGATCAGCTATGCTGGCACTTCACTCTCCAAAATTTGACGCAGAGACCACCTTTTTAAGAATTCGCCTGTTCTGCATGAGGTACCTTGTCCTAGGTGTAGCATTTGAAGGATTTTCCTGACTTAATCCATTCGCTGTTTCAAATGCATTTATTTTATCTTATCCAAAATATTGCTAGCTTTCCTTCCTCTAGGAAATAGCTTTTAAAAAGAGATAAAATATTGCTAGCCTCTTGAGATCAGAGGGCCCATCTGAAACTCATTTTTCAGCCTCAAAGCTAGTCAGTAACTAGAAGTCATGAAGAGAAAATGGACCTTATATTTTTTGACCTCAAGTGAACAAGTATTGTCTGAATGCCTAACGTGTATCACTTGCCAAACAATGTTAAATCCTCTCTCTCATATGATTCACACCATGAATAAGGTATTATTATTCCTAATTTACAGAGAAGGAGACTGGGGTTCAGGGCCTAGGGACAGAGATGGTTGATGGTATAGAGCAAATGTGATGTCAACATGGTGAGATGATGTGCTTTAACCAAGAATAAGTTTTAGTCCAAGCTATTCCTGCTGGAATAATATTGCTAGGAGAACTAAACAAGATAGAAATGGTGAATTCCAAAATCTGGGCCCTTATCAGAAGCATGGACACAGATTATCAAAGCTAGGAGAGACCCTTGAGGTTAGGAAGAACAAGTCCTGTATTTCACAAATGAAGAAACCAGAAAGGTCAACTGACAATGACAGGAAGTCAAGAAAACACCACGATGAGGGGAAAGATCTTCATCATTTCATTAATCTGATCAACAGGCAAGGAAGCAAGGGAGTTTCCACCATGCCACGTCACATGAAACAAGGGTTCTATTTTAAGAGCCTGGCCCTGCACCTGCTCTATCCAGATGGGCCTGGTGAAAGAAGAAATGAAAACAGACTTTTCTCACTATGGGCCTAGGGTGAGGGTCTGGGTCAAAGGTTTCTTAAGCAAAATGGAGGAGCCAAATGTCACTGATGTGCCCCCATGGGGGTGGGGAGACTTTGCTCCTAAGATTCTCAATGTAGTTACTACAGAGCTTGTCCTCATAACACCAAGGGGGAAAGTAAGACAAAGTCCTGGGAGGGCCTGTCTAACACCCTGGCTCATGTGTAGTCCCACTGTGTGCTGATGAAGCAGGAGGAACAGGAAGCAGGAGAAGGTGCAGCCCAGCCAGAGGGTAGAGGCAGGGAAGTTGAGAGCTAGTGCTCTGTGCTCAGCAGGTCCAGGAAAAAGAAATGGTTAGATCTTGAAATAAATTGTCAAGAAAAGCAAAATATATTTATTTGATTTAATAATAAAAGTGCAATGAAAAGATTCTAAGCTTTAGAGCCAGACAGCACTGACTTGGAATCCAGCTCTGCCACACATTGAGTGACTGGCTTTGAACAAGTTACTAACACTGTCTAAACCTCAGTTTCTTCATCTGTAATTTTTAAAGATAATAACAGAGCACGTCTTTGAAGGTTATTATGAAGGTGGTGACAACATGGCAGCATCTAGGGTAGGACCTAGGTAAACTTAACTTCTTTTGTTACTTTTATCAACTTACATGTGAACATTGCTTTACAATTTTCAAAGTTTTGACAACATACTTCACTAGTCTGTTTCTTCATATCAGAACATAAGCAATAAATCCTGTCTTCAGAGCCCTACCAGCGATACAGAGGCCATTCTGTTGTATCCTCCTTCTTCCAAGAACCTGCCTCTCAAATTTGAAAGATTTTGTAAATGTTACTTTCAATCATTCATTAGACCCCCTTGCTCTATCAAAACCAGATGACTGAAGATCTGTTGTGGGCAGTTATCAAGATCCACAAACACTATTTCTTTAGAAAAAAAAAAAAAGAAGAAGAAGAAATAAAAATACTTGATGCAGAGCTAAGGAAATTGCCAAAATTTTTTAAGTAACCTCAGAAAATTCTATATTAGCTGCCTTACTTTAAGAATGAGTTAGTCTAGTTAAAATAAATTGAATAGATTTTAAAAGACCATGACTGAAGTAAGATAGAGCCAGTAGCTCTGGTTTCCTTTTTTAAATGATTTTCTTCCTCTGATAATTCAGAAATCATTTCAGAATTTCACAACAAATTATTGCAGTACTATAAAGGGGTAAAAATGTTGGCAAATTAAGGTTCCATTTCATAAAATATCAAATAAACCTTATTTTCTATATTTATATTTCTTTATTTCTCTGTGTCTAAGAGTCTAAAAACTATAAAGGACTCCACAACTGTAAGGTGCCATTGTGATTATGATTAATCTTTTTACCTCTGATTTCTGAACTAGGATATTTTCCCTTTAGTCAACTCTGTTCCCTTTCTGTAGAAGAAGACCAAACATCGGATGCTCACTAAACAGTCATTAAAAACAGCGAACTGAAGTCCCTTCTTAGTCACTACCTTGTTAATAACTGGGAAAGTCACCAGGCCTCAGTTTCCCTGTCTGTAACATGAGCGGGTTAGACTGAGCGATTGTGAAGCTCCCCAACACATCTAATATACTATGATTTCTGCAAGGCAATATGAAGAATTTTTAAGGTCTTTTCTTTGAACATGATTTACTATCTACAATGTGGAGATGACCACTTCATTATGAAAAGAGGCCTGGCAGCATTCCTTTTAGAGACAAATGTTTAGATTTCACCAAATGAAAAAGCATTTAAAGAGGCACTACTCTAAGGAAGATAACGGACCAAAGAGAATAATAGCTAAAAAAAACAGCTCTGCCTGAAATAGACTGGGCCCATCATGCAGCTTGATCCACAACTCCCCCAGTGTGCATGGCCTTGGGCCTCCACAGGCCTTTAGGAACTCACTGCTTAAAACACATGCCCTCCCTCAAAGACACTGAGAACACACCTAGAGAGTCCAAGAGCAAGATCAGGAGATGATCCAGATTATTTCAACAATGTAGTCAGAAGGAAACACAAATTCAATCTAGAAATCCCTGAATATCCTGGTTTGAGTGGACAAAATTGCCAAGGCAACTGATCTAGTTTTCTGTTCATCTTTGCTGTGGATTCCTATTGAGAGATCCCTACTCCAAAGGATATGTTTTAAAATAGTTAAGTGGCTGAAAATGGAAACAAAACTTTGGAAAGCAGCACTGGAGTTGAAAACAAACTTGGTTCTGGCTCTGCTTTGATGCGATTCTGACTGAGTCATATGACCCATCTAAAATAAGTCTCGGTATAAAATTGGGGATAAAATCACCTGACTACATTCTACACAACGTCGAGTAATGGTGACACAAACAATGATCAAGAAAACACTTTGCGAGTTTGTTGAACATGACCTTCTAACGATAGCTCCCAGGGATGGTAGCAGATTTTTTTTTCGTGAAAGGCAACATGGCATGCCTCCCTGTCCCTGCCAACAGTGGGAACCAAAAGCATTTTCTCTGTATGTGATGGGCTCACAAGTCTACGTTCCCTTCTGACTCCATATCCAGTGTTCACTTAGTACTGTGTAGTTAGGACAGCAGGAAGCATTTCCCTCAACTCCCTCTTTGGATAGAAATCTGCAATCAGAAGCAAAAAGTCAAAGTTTCCACTTTACTCTTCAGAGTTTGTGACAAAAAAAAAAATCTTACAGCATCAGACTATCAAATAGAACAAGCACCAGACTTGCAGCCTGGATAAGTCAGTTATTCTTGTTCCTCAGTGAGAGAATATCTGTAGAATTCAGTATCTGAAGCTTAGACATTCGTAGTAAAAGTAAACACATAAGCATATATATATATATGTCTATATCCTAATTCACTCCCAAGAACTTTTTTTTTCTTTGCTGGTTGGAGAGGAGAGATAGCAATGTATAGAAATAAACTGAAAAACAATCCTCACATAGTTGGAAAATAACACTTGTAAAACATTTAATTGACATTGAAATCAGTACAATCTTTTGAAAAGGGATTTAGTGATGCACAACAAAGGTCGCTAAAATTCTGCTCCCTTTAACTCAATAATTTCAAGAAATTTAAAAGTCAATCGTTAGAAAAGTTCTAAATGCTCAACAATAGGAGAAATGACCGAGGAAATAAGGGGGCACCAACTCAGTGGGTAACTTGCAATCGGTTGAGAGGAGGCCCTTGAAGTCTATGTGACAACATGGAAAACAATAAGTTAACTAAGCATTTATAAAGTGTGGAATTCTATACCTCTTACAATCAGCTCTATATAGAAACATATGTGTTTATAAACAAAGATTGAAAAGAGAACACAGGCAAAAATGCTGAGACTATGGTTAATCTTGCATTAAAGTGCAAGATTGCAAATTTTTTTCTTTAAAATTTTTAGTTAGAGTATCATTTTTATTACACAACAAGTAATATTCAGGAATGGGAAAAGAGGCAGAACAACCTGCCAACATTGCATAGCAGAAGTAAGAAATAAACCTTTGTCTGATTTTCAGATTGAGATGGAACCAGTCCCTCCCATGCCAGGGCCTGCGTGGATCGTTCCACAGCCCCAGAGACCCTGCTCTTGCACCAAAAGTAAAACACTTTGAGCAACCAGAAGAACATAAGAGCTAATTGCTTCCTAACAGTTTGAACTAAATGATCCGAAAGGTAAAAATTCCCCAATACTGGTGAAATTTTAATGGTCACACAAACAACGATAGAAAACATTGTAAGCTTGTTGAACATGACCTTCTAACAACAGCTCCTGGGACGGTAGCAGAATTATTTTTGTGAAAGGCAACATGGCATGCCTTCTAATGTATGACTTTTAAATTTACTGAAATCATTCAGTTAAAGGGAGTGGCATTTTCGTGGCTTTTGAAATGTGTTACTAAATTCCTTTTCAAAAGATCGTACTGATTTACAATGCCACATGAGAGGCAAATGCTTCCTAGAATCATAAACGATCTTTTATTGTCAAGTGGCATGTAGAACCATAAAAATAAGTTCAGCCATTCTAGATCGAGAACTGGAAGTACTTTAGATTCTGACAATTGTCTAAAATATTAATAAATTAACAAGGGTGTGTCTGGGGACAGATGCATGTTTAAGTTAAAGTCACTTCTCTCTAATTTATCACTTCCATTTGTCTAGTTCCATTCTTGAGAGTATTCAAAAAGGCAAAAGTAGGTATAAAAAAACTGAAAAGCATCAGAAATTTTACTGATTTGACTATTATAATGTTTCCATTTCTTCTGGAAAGGCAATGCATGCATTTGGTAAAATATTCAAAAAGTGCAAGAGAGTAGCCATGGGAAGTTATTCTCTCTATCACTCCGTATCCCCCAGGCTAAGAAATTTTTAATAAAATATTTTATCTCTGAAGTAGGCTTTTAAAATTTTTAATAAAATATTTTCACTCTAAAGTAGGTTTTTAACCCCAAAACTGGTATGTTAATAAAGGCATAACGAGCAGCTAGGGCTTAGAGGTACAGCTTGTATAAGCTCTCCTTGCAGAGCCAAATAGTTCTTGAACTTCTTCTAAAACCAAAACTTTCAAAATTTGTTTAGAATTATCCTTACTATGAAATTCAGATTGTAAAAGTGCTCGTCATTTTAATTATAGGAAATTATTGAAAAAATAGGTTCTAGAATGCAATTTCTTACTTATATAAATATACTTGGCATCACTTACTTATGGTCACTATTTATACTCAGATACAGACTCAGAATTACAAATAATCCAGTAAGTTTCCTATGGAAAGGGGCACACAGAAAATATATTTTGCCCATGAACTGAATTTATAATTAATGAGAACTTTTTGTGTGCATGCAATTAAAAACAAAATCTATGAAGTTACTTAGAGAAAGGATTCTTCTTTTCTCCTCAAAACTTTTCAACATAAATATAAAATTTCATATGCACACATGTCCTATGAGATACAGCAATCTCTTTTAGGAGTAAGAGTGTATTATGATGAATTTTTATTGTATATTTCAATAAAAAGTAAGAATGTACTAAAAACCCAAGAAAATTGTGCTTAAAAAAGGACCCAATCTTCTTGGAGAGTCACCCCAGAGAGCACAACTCTCAGCTCTGAAAGGTACCTGCAGAATTTTCAAGATCAACATTCGTAAGCATTATCAGCCCAGGATAATGCTTATTTATGGCAATTCAACTTTTCTCACCTGCAATAGTTTACTTTGATGAAATTCTGCTTATTTTCACAATTAAAATTGCATCCATGACCCTTGTTACCCTTACGAATTATATTTTGCTGACACAATCTCTTTATTTACATTTCACCTAAGTAAACTTTTTCTTTAAATGATTTTAAGTCATTTTCCAAAACAGAAAAGCATAGTTATACAAACTTCCATGCGCAATGGAGGAAAAAAACAGGTGACACAAATAAAAGTACACTCTCTCAGTTAGGGAGTAGGCAGGAGGAGGGGGTTGAGAAAGACAAACCAGAAAGAATTTTATGAAATTTTCCTTCCTCCTCACTGAACCTCCCTTGGATTGTCCAATAATATCCCCCCAACACACACACACACACACACATAGACACAGAGCAAACTGTGAGGGACACACAGCCTGGGTGGGACTCTAGGAGCCAGCTCTTACCCCAGAGTTTCTGCACGGGCAGCAGGTTGGCAGCGCACACTGTGGGAACCCTAGTGGCAGCCCAGGGCGACTCCTCGTGAGGCTACAACTGCATTTTTGCCACATCCACTATTTGGAGTTTGATCTCCCCAGGAAGTCTCCCTGCTCCCTAGGACAACCTGCTCTGACCTCTGAGGACCTGTCTGTAAATGTCCGGGGAAAAGCATGTGCCTGAAGGGTCTATGAAGGGGCTTGAGGCAAGTAGGCAGCCCAGCCCAGCTAACGTTTGCAGCCATGGGATGGCTTTGTGTACCTAGGAGAGCAAAGATGAGGACTAGGCGAGCACTGGCCCCAAACATTCACAATACACATCTCACTGCAAAGAAATGTCCTCTGGCTACTTCATAATGTAGCTCTTACTATAACTGGTGCTTTGCTGGTTTGTGGCCTGGGCTGGTCTCCCAGAGTCAGTGGATTTGGGTGAGATGGCTCCAGGAGACAGCAGAAACTCTCATATATGAAGTCTTGCATGCAGTGATTTGAGGCTTCCTAAGGAAAAGCCACGATGGGTTTTGTGGAGCATTAACTGCGATACGCCATCTAGGGCTGAAAGCTCTAAGCAGTGACCACTGGCACCTCCATGCAAGTGCCCTTAGGCTACACATAATGAACACAGTGAGGCTCTGGGCTCAATGGACACCCGTGCCAATCACCCAAAGGGACAAGGAAGGACCCTCGAGTGCCATTGGTGCTTGGCTTGGCTTTCTCATGAGTCCTGGTAAGAGCCTGCTTGAAATGGGAGGAAGGGTTAGCTCTGAGATGGAGGCTGACAGAGACAAACCTCTTGGAGGCAGGAGCTAGCTGACAGGATGACACCTGCCCTAGGGTCTTGCTCTGAAATGCAAGGAAATCCCAGCCACTGTCCACCGGTCAAGGGAGGCCTTGTGCTAGACTGGATCGCCCCCTGCTGGCCGCATGCAGCCAGGACACTAGCCCTTTTAGGGCCACTGCTGGAGGGAGCAGGAGGAGACACAGCATGTAAAAGTCCATTGTATAACAACATCTCATCCATCCCTAAATACACATTATCTTTTTAAAAATGTTATTGTATCTGCCACAAACACACTTTCCATTTATTTAATTTTAATAATATTGTTCAGTTTCTTTAGAAAATACAGAAAAAATAGGAAACTAAAAGCCATATATAGCCCTATCAGCAAAAGTAAGTACTTTTAATACCATTTAACATGCATCATGTTTATCTAGTCGAGATGATGCTGTGTGGTGGTCATTGTCCATCTACTCAGATCCGTTTCCTGTCCATGGTTCCATTGACAACTGGCTTCCAGCTGTATATGGCCAACGGGAGACACCAGCAAGAGACTGGGTAGTGAAAAGAAGGGATAAGGCAGGGTACTTGTCCCTCTCTCTGCCTCAGGAAGAAGTTTTGCATCAGTAGCTGCATCTCCTCCATGATTCTGGCTGCCACCAAGTGCCCAGACTCTGGGCTCTCTCAGCGCCACTTTCTGCAGCCCTGGGGGTGGAGTGGCTTCCTGCTATGACCCATCTCTGGGCTGCTTCCATGATGATTGGGTCTCTGCTCTTCATCACCTGTGAAGCATTTCCCACAATAAATTCCCTTTGTTTAAAGTGTCCAGGGCAGTTTATTTTCCCCACTGGATCATGAATGATAAATGTCACATGTATAATTTTTGGTTAATTTATTACTTAACAATGGATTATTATTCCATTAAGGTTTTCCTATAAATCGTCAGCCCCCCCCCCTTTTTTCCCCCTCTTTCCAAGATGGAGTCTTGCTCTGTCACCCAGGCTGGAGTGCAGTGGCACAATCTCGGCTCATTGCAACCTCCACCTCCCGGGTTCAAGTAACTCTCCTGCCTCAGCCTCTCCAGTACCTGGGATTACAGGCACCTGCCACCGCACCTGGCTAATTTTTGTATTTTAGTAGAGACAGGATTTCACCATGTTAATCAGGTTGGTCTCGAACTCCTGACCTCGTGATCCACCTGCCTTGGCCTCCCAAAGTGCTGGAATTACAGGCGTGAGACACTGTGCCCGGCCAAGCCTCAGTTCTTTACAAACCTTTCTTAGGGGTTGCTTCTGCTTATTATCTTATTATGTCACACCTTAATTGCCTCATTACATTTCAAGTTTCCAATTTTTACTAAAATGTGAACATCTTCGTGCATAAATTTCTTTCCATACGTCTAAGTATTTGCTTAGACTAGATTCCTGGAAGTGACAAAGAATGACTCATTTTAAGATTTTAGTACATATAGCCAAAAAAATCTCCAGGAAAAAAGGTTAGGTCGGTTTACTATCCCACTAGCAGTTGAAGAAAGCTTGTCTCACCATACGCTCTGCAGCTGTGATTAGATGTATTTGCAAATTGTAAAGGCAAAAACAAAAAGGCATCTGGTTGTTACTGTTTCAATTTAGATGTGTTTTGTTTTTATCGTAAGTGAGGTGGGACATTTCTCAGGAGTTTATTACCCACCTGCATTTCCTCTTTGGTAAATTATCCTGTTTATTTTACTGTACAGTCCTTAGTGATTATCTTATTGACCAAAGAATCAGTCAGCACCCTTAGAGGAAAACAACAGAAGCTGTCTCTGGCTAAATTAAGCAGAAAGGATATTTATTAAAAGGATATCATGCAACTCCAAAGTGAATGGGAAGCCTGAAAAATTAGGCTCAGAAAATAGGTGAAAACAAGGGAAGCTGGTAAGCTGGAAATATGGCCAAGGTCCTACTCTAAAACATTCTGGAAAAAAAAAATGTCACTATTAATGCTGCTGCCTGAATGCTATTCCTGTCACTGCTGCCACCCACCACTGGACTGGATGCTGCCAGCTGAATGAACTTTAGTTTAACTCTTCTTGCATCTTTGTCATTCCCTTTAACAGACAACTTGTAAACTGCATTCATTCCTTCTCTCATCAGGAAGTGGAATCTATTTCTCCACCTCCTTGAATCTAGACTGACATTTTGCCTTGCTGTGAGCAATAGAAGTGGTAGCAGAAGCATCTCTCACAACCCACACTTGCTGTGCCTTGAAACTGGAAATAAAACATTCCATCAGCTTTAAAGAAAGCCTTATAATCAGCTGAGACCCCTCCCTGAACCATTTCTATAGACTCATAACTGATGCCCCAGCCCAAACTCTTTCTGCCTCGTTCAACCCAGCCTCCTCCCTGCAGCCAGCAATGGCTTTGATCATGCCACTCCACTGCCTAAAAATCCCCACTGTCAGGTTAAGTCCAGAGTTCTTAGTGATGGTGAGCACGGCTTTTCATTACATGGCTCCTCCCTTCCCTTCTCTTCTCTCAACACCTCCCCAGAGCCAGCACTACTTGTCAGCCTTCAAAGTTCCTCGAATTCACCTGTACCAACCACATCCTCACTGACCCTTGTCTTTGTACACGCTGTTCCCTCGGTGTGGATGCTCCTTCTCCCCTCACTCCTTCCATCACACTGCCTGCCTGGTGACCTCTTAGTCTTCCTTCCAGATTCAGTAACTACAGAAATTACTAAGAAAGTTATACATACATATATATGTTTTTTAAAAAGATGAATTATAGTGGTATGAAAAATTATATATATATACCAAAAGAAAATAAAAGAGGAATGGGTAGACATGGTCCTGGGGGAGGAGGAAGCAGGAATGGGGAGGCCTGGCCCTAACTCAGGGCCCCTCCCAGACTACGTTTCCTGGCATTCTGGACCCATCCCAGGGAGGCCTGGCACACTGTCAGCCGCATTCTGTGAGTGCTTATGAGTGCCAAGGACCCTGTTATATGACTTGCTCAGCCAGGAGCAGCTGCGGACGCGAGTTCCCGCCAGTGCTGGATGGAAGTTCCCACCCACACTGTTCTCCAGTGGGAGATGAGACCCGGCCCTCACTGGAGGCCTAAGGGGCCTGGGCTGGCAATTTCCTACTAGCCTTAAAGCCACAGAAAAAGGAAATTCTCCCTCCATGGCCAGGACGCAGTGACTCGGAGTTTGGAAGTGTGCTAGGTTGAACTGCAGAGTGTGGAACTTCCATGCAATGCTACTTGTTTGCGGCGTCCTCTTGGGGTACAGGAGACAGGCCTGCCACGCCCCTACTGGGTAACTGAGGATGCCCCTCTGCCTTTTAGAGCCAGCATCCTCCTGTATTCAAAGCACAAAGGAGATAAGGATGGCTGCTCAGAAGGCTTCATGAAGCTGCAGGGCCAGTGACACGGGGGTGGGAGGTGCCTCATGAGCTGTAAGCAGCACCCAGGTGGGCTCTGGGTCTCTGAGCCACCCACAGGGAGACTTGCAGTCAGGTGAGCCCTGCCCAGGAGCACCCAGCACAGCCTGGCTGGGTCCCTGGCCTCCAGTTGTGGCACTTGGGGTGGGAACACGTGTGTGGAAGACCCTAGCTCAGGTACAGGGAATACCAGCCCCACAGAGGTAGGGCACTCCAGGGCTCCTCCCACACTCCCTGACAACGGGCCTGTCATCTCACCACATTTCCCTTTACCTTCTTCAGTGGCTCCCACTCCCACCTAGGCCCCCACATGGCCCCTGAGGCCCTGGGATGGGGCTCCTGCTGCAGCTGCCAGGCTGGGACCTGTGCTGGGCTGTGGCCTACCCATGGGACAGTGCTGTGAAGAAGAGGAGTGGTCCAGGGACAGGCAGGAAGGATGGCATGCTGGAGCAAAGGCTCCCACAAACTCATTCACAGAAAGAGAGAGATTTCCATGGCAACCTGGTACACTACAGGCGGGTGTGGGTGTGTGTGAGTGAAACAAAATACTCATGAAACAGTATTTCCCTTTCCTGTACAAAATACACTCCTATACTTTATATCCTAGTCTGCTTAAGTTCTTTTTTTTTATTTTTTTAAGAGACAGAGTCTTGCCCTGTCACCCAGGCTGGAGTGCAGTGGTATGAGTATAGTTCACTGCAGCCTCGAACTCCTGAGCCCAAAGGATCCTCCCACTCAGCCTCCCAAGTAGCTAGGACTACAGGTGTGTGTCACCATGCTCAGTTAATTTTTTGAAATGTTTTCTAGGGACAGGATCTCACTTTGTTGCGTAGACTGGCCTCAAATGCCTAGCCTCAAGTAATCCTCCCACCTGAGCTTCCCAAAGTGCCGGGATTACAGGTGTGAGCCATTATGCCCAGTTGGCTTCAGTTCTTAATGCTGGTTGATAATCCACTAAATGAAGTCACAATCCATGAATGAGTCTCACTCACAGTTTGCCAGTCTCAGGACTGGGAGAAGTGGTGGAGGCTTGGGGAGCCCGGCATAAAGGCAGAGAGTGGTTGCCCTGAGTTTGGCCTGGGAGTTGTGGGAGGCAGTGCAGTGTTTGAAGAGAGGGCGAGGCGTATGGGTGACCTGCACAGACTTGAATCCCATGGACTCCTCAGCAGTGCTGTGAAAGGGCTATCGCTGGCTGAGACTGGCCTTAACAGAAGGGAAATGCACTATCTTGTGCCCTGCAATCTGGGTCAGCAACTTGGTCATGTCATCTGGGATGCAGGCTCCTTTCATCTTTCTCCTCCTCCATTTCATGGCTTCAGGTTCACCACTGCATAGTAATGGCCAGAGCAAGAAAAGGACCACTGTGCCCTGTGCCCCCTTCTTAGGCATCAGGAGGACTTTCCCTCTGTCTTATTGAACAGTCAAGTATGTGTCCCTAGCTAGGGAATGTGAACCACCTAATGGCATGGGCAGTGACATCCCCTTACTGGTGATGTCATATACCTCTCTATACCTCTCACCAGAAAGCCCAGTTGGGGAGCTCATTCCACAGAAAGTTTATAATAAGAGAATGCTCTCTGCAACAGTTTATAATGAGAGAATGCTCTCTGAACTGAAGCCAACTGGGCATAATGGCTCACACCTGTAATCCCAGTACTTTGGGAAGCTGAGTTGGGAGGATTGTTTGAGGCTAGGCATTTGAGGCTAGCTCTAGGCCAGCTGCAGTGTTTGCTGCAGCAGCATCTGTAAGAGGAAAAAGCTAGAAAACCCCACATACCCTGAATAGGGCCTAATTGAGTAAATGAGGTTTTATCAAATTGATGGAAGATAATTTTGACATTGAAAATACAGTGGACCCTCATAACTCCTAGATTCTGTATTTGCAAATTCATCCACTTGCTAAGATGTATTTGTAACCCCCAAATTAATACACTTGGCACTTTCACAGTCACTGACATGCTCAGAGCAGCGAACAACTTGAGTTGCCACACATGCACACACATTCCCAGCTGAGGTCAAGCAAGGTGACACTCTGCCTTCCTGTTTGAGTTCTTGTGCTGTAAGGTGTCCTTTTCAAGGTCCCCTTAGTGCTGCGTGTTCAGAACCAAACTCCCACTCATTTTGCGTGAACAGAACCAAACTCCCAAGGGATGCTACAGTGGCAGGAACATGTGCACATCTGTTTGACAGAGCTGTGACTCTTGAGGCATTTGGCATGGCAACTGCCTGACGGGGTCAGGACAGGCCTTGTCTTGTTTTTTCCTTTTTTTTGTGAGACAGGGTCTCACTCTGTCACTCATGCTGAAGTGCAGTGGCACAGTCAAGGCTGTCCACCTCCCAGGCTCAAGTAGTCTTCCCATCTCAGCCTCCCGAGTAGCTGGGACTATAGGCATGTGCCACCATGTCTGGGTAATGTTTGTATTTTTTTTTAGAGACAGGGTTTTGCCATGTTGCCCAGGCTGCTTTTGAACCCTTGGGCTCAAGTGATCCCCTCCTTGGCCTCCCAAAGTGCTGGGATAACAGGCGTGAGCCTCTGCACCCAGCTGTTTTTTACCTTTTCGGGAGTGTGCATTGAAGAGCTATTTGGACACCTGTGTTCATAGCAGCATTATTCACAATAGCCAAAAGGTGGAAGCAAGCCCAGTGTGTATAAGCAGATGAGTGGATAAACCAGCTGGGACACACATATGCAATGGAATAGTATTCAGCCTTGAAAAAGAAGGACATTCTGACACATACTACAATACAGATGAACTTTGAGGACCTTATGCTAAGTGAGAAAAGGCAGTCACAAAAGGACAAACACGGTATGATTCCATTCCTATCAGGTACCCAGAGAAGACGGAAAGTAGAATGGTGGTTGCCAGGGACTGTGGGGAGGGAAGAATGGGGAGTTGTTATTTAACAGGTGCAGAGTTTCAGATCTGCAAGATGGAAAGCACTCTGGCAATGGATGGTGGTGATGGTTGCATGACAGTGTGAATGAATATGAATGCCACTGAACTGTACACTGAAAAATGGTTAAGATGGTTGATTTTGTTATATATATTTAGCCACAAGTTTTAAAAAGAGAGAGAGGTATATAGTAGGCAAGAGAGCCTGGACTTGAACAGTGTGTACTCTGCACACCTGAATGTGAGGGACAATCGTTTCCTTCATCCTGAAACATCACAGTGGCAGAGGGAGCCTTCGGGGCATCCAGGTTCCCACTGTGGGCAACGCCCGTGTGTGTCCTTTACAGAGCCCACGCCTGCCTGGCCTGTAGTGGAACCAGGAGACCCCAGCTCACTTGTGTGCTGATGACATGAGCCGCACCCATCTTGACTGGGGTCTCTTCCTCCCGGCCTGAAGTTTTTGAGGCTTTATGAAGCCTGTGGTCACCTGAATACCAGGGAAGAGAAGGAGAGGCAAAGCTGTCATGAAAATTAAGAGGGGCAGTAAGAAAAGGAATTTGGGGTTGGCAGTACATGAAACCTGCCATGCTGAAGCAACACCCAGCTATGCAGAAAAACCTGCCACCAGGTACCCACCCCTGGCACTCCTTCCTGCTTCTCAGCTCCTTGTCTGCCCCACCCCAAACCCACACCTCCCAGCCACAGCCTGGAGCCCTGGCCACACAGACCTGAGACCATGCATCTTCTTGACATATCCTTCACCATTCCCAGGGCGTCATTACTCAGGCAGTGTCTGTTTCAGAACCTCTCAGTGGGTGAACCTGGCCCCTGTAGCAGCCCCTCTCCCGCCCATGAGGGGTTTCCCGCTGCTCTGTGCAGGTGAACAGATCCACTATCCCCAAAGGCCATCCTCCTTATCTTTTCCCATTCAGAATTCTCCAGTGAGCCTCCAATGCCTACGCAGCTTTCTTTTCTTTTTAAATTTACATATTATTTGTTTTGGATTAATGTAAACATGAACATGGTCCTACATTCAAAACTGTCTCCAAGCCAAGAGGTCCTGCTCCCCTGACACCAAGGCATCCACTGGCTTATTGCGTCTCATTCTGGAAACATTCTGTTCACCTGCAACAAATGCACATATGCACAGACACTCACATATGCATTTTCTTATTTTTCTGCACAAATCATAGCACACTGGGTACACTGGTCTGTGCCTTTACAAATTCTTGGAGCTTGTTCCATTTTGGAATACAGAATTTTCTCTTTTTTTTTGGAAGATTGCAGTGTTTCACTTTGCAGACATAATTGATTTAACTGTCTCCCTCTGGATGAAGGGGTCATTTCCTAGCTTTCCTGTAATCAATAGGCTGCAATAAACAACTTTTGCATTCGTCATTTTGCTCACATGCATCATTTGTAGGATAAATTCCATTAAGCGAAATTACTTAGTTGAAGAGTATGGGCATGTAATGTCTTGATCAATAATGCCAAAATAATAGAGTCGTTGATGACACAGTTATTTAACCTGGAGGTGGCAATGGTCTTCAACTGGAGGGTTGCAGATGGACATTGGGGGGTCTGTGAGTCCTTAGATTTGTAGGCAAAAGTTGTGTGTGTGTATAGGTACATTTTTCTTGGTAGCTAAAGCTATCATCAACTCATAAGAAGGGTCTGTGCCCTCTAAATGTTATCTTGCCCACCCAGCTAATTGATCTCTTATCCCTCCTTTCCAAAAGTGAACCTCCCATCCTTTAGAGAGGCCCCTCTTGGACGTTCCTTCCTCTGTATCCTTCTCATGGAATGTCCCTTCCTGCCCTCTGTGCCATTCCAAATGGTTATGGCTACTACAGCCAACATTCACCATGTACCAGACAGACTCACAAAACCCTCACAAGGGCCAGATGATAGAGGGGCCAGTGAGACCCCTGCTTCCTCTATTTGATAGACAGGGACACAGAGGCACAGACAAGCTAAACAACCTACCCACCAGGCAGAGCTGGGATTCAAACCCAGAAGGAATGGTGCTGCATGATGCATGGAGTGGAGGTGAGAGTAGAAGTAGAGAACTGGCCTCAGGTTTTCCAAGCCCTGGCCACCCCGCCTGGGGAACTCTCAACAACGCAGCCTCCCTTGCCTGTTCAAGCAGACTCTCTGGGGCAGGACCCAGACCTTGGGACTTTCTTGAAGTCCCCAAAGGGTTCTAGGAATAGCAGGACTTGGAGTGCTGCCCAGAGGGTAGTGCTTAGTTATGCGTGTATTTGAGAAACTCTTTGCCCCCACACCACATTTTTTGCCAGTTTCTCTTTCTTTTAAAGCAGTTTTCAAAATAATAAGCATCTTCCAAAAGTGACCAAAGAAGTTTTTGTTTTAAGTATCATTTTGAACTCGTGAATTTCACCTTAGTTGGTGCATTCCAATCCATTGTAGCTGTAAGAAGCCCAAGCGGTCCCATCTTTGGACAGCAGGAGCCTTCTGATTCCTTTTGACCGGACCTCAAGAGCCTTTGGAAATTTTCTCACTATCTGGTGTGGTAACATCCAGGCTCAACCTCCCTTTCCAAACCTGGTGTCAGCCTGGACTCCAATCTGGGTGTTGTTACCCCAGTTATTATATTCTGGTTCTTAACCAACTTTCTAACCATGAAGGAGCTCTTCTTCATGTTCTAGAGAAGAATAGGTTTTAAAAACCTATTGTTAATATCCATCTTTCCTTAAAACGTCCTTTCAAGTGCCAGTTCAGCCTTTTGGAAAATTTATATAAGACTGTGTGTGTTTCATATAGAAAAGGATTTTGCCAGTGTTGTGCTTGAAATCTACTTGCTCTAAAGGGCTCACTGTAATCAAATATTTCTCCACTTTGAGGGCCAGCCCCAACCATTGAAAAATGTCTTCAGCTCTGATGAAATACAAAAATAAACATTAAAATGGGAAAGCAGTTTAGGCCACCATATGAGCTTTAAGAAAAAGTAAAAACAAATACTCAAAGTTTTCCCAACTATAAGGAATCCAAACTACACTATTTGAGACAGAAATGAGATCACGAACTCCACTGGGTTTAAATCCACCTGCAGCCCTTGGCTCTGGTCCCTCCTACTGTTCAGGAGGTAGAGGGGTGTGGAAATAAGAAATGAGTGACTTTCTGCTGCAGAACATTAATTCTGCAACACTGAAGCCATTGCAGGAAGGTTCCCGTGACATTTGAGTAGATTCCCAAATGCTCAGAGGCCCCTGGCCTGTTGTGAAAGGCAGTACAAGGATCCCTAAGCCGTAGCTGGAACCCAGAGAGAGGAGGCCACTGATGGGCTCCCTGAGACTGCAGGTATGATATCCCCATCAAGGCCCCTAATGCCCCAGGCAGAACTTGGCTGAGACTCTAGCAGGCCACCCTACGGCACATTCTAGGAGCCTCTATCTGGCCCTGCCCTTGGCCGTGAAATCTGGTTTCAGGGCAAAAACCACAAGTGTCCTACACCATGTCCAAGTCCTCCACCACACACTGCCTGTGTGACCTCAGGCCCCAGTCCCCTCCAGTACAGTATTACCTCATGGACTGTGGCAAAGATTAAATGTGCAAAAGTAAGTAACATGCATATCGCTGTGTCTGGCCAAGGAAGCTTCTGATGGAAAGACAGGGACTGGGGACCTCTCTGCAGGCACTGACTGGCAAGATGCAGCTGAGGTTCCCTTGCTGTCCCCATGCCTGGCACAGGTGAGCTAGCAGTAAGCAGTGGAAGGTATCAAGTGGTAGTTCTCTGGTCTTTCCAAGGGAGTTAGAATTGTTGTGTGGACTAAACGAGGCAGTCTGAGTGAATGCATTTTATTAACTGTAAAGTACCTGGTGAACCACTAATAACCAGCATTATTTGGGTGCTGTTCACATGCCAAAATTTTAATGCACTTCTCATGGCTGGGCAGAGAGGTTGCTTGGTAAGTGCCTTAAAGCTGAGCCCTGAGACCTTTCTGAAGCATCAGCAGCCCTTTCTGAAGCATCAGCAGCCCTTGCCACTGGGACTGACATGCAACAACACAGTTAAGGGGGAGCCACAGGACAGCAGCTTCCATCCCTCCCGCCCCCTCTCTAGGACAAGCCAGCCTTGACTCATTCTTTGGCAGTCTCAGACCAGCCTAGGACTTCCAAAATTCACTTGGATATTGATTGTTAAAAGGGAATTTGCTCCCAGAACTGGTGCTTTCAGAGGCGACCACGCTGCTGGAGCTGTTTTCCAGCCCTGTAAAGTTGTGATTGTACTCCCTGCTGAGGAGTCTGCCTTGTGGTCAACTTCCTGTTCTATTCTGGCTTCTCATCTCCCTTTTCTTTTTTCTCCTTAAAAGACCATGAATACTCCATAAATTCAAAGACAACAGCCAGAAAACAGCAAGTGGAAGCCTCGGAAGGGAAAGGGTGACATATCTATGTCTATGCATTGGCCAGTTGTAAGATAAGAACTGCTGGTCCCAGAAAGCCAGGGACATAGTTTGGAAAGCAGAACTGAAGTTGTATATCTTTTGGCTGAGCTACGCAGAAAAGAGTGAAGGCAGGGCACATTGGCTCATGCCTGTAATCTCAGCACTTTGGGAGGCCAAGACAGGAAGATTGCTTGAGGCTGGGAGTTTAAGACCAGCCTGGGCAACACAGCAAGACCATGTTTCTACAAAAAATAAAATAAAAATTGGCCAGGTGTGGTAGTATGTACCTGTAGTCCTAGCTATTAAGGAGGCTGAGGTGGGAGGATCATTTGGTCTCAGGAGTTGGAGGCTGCAGTGAGCCATGATTGCACCTCTGCACTCCAGCCTGAGTGACAGAGAGAGACTCTCTCAAGAAAGAAAAAAGTGAGTAAAGTTGTTTGGTCTAGAAAGTTTCTAATACATCATTCAGAACTGAGTTACCCCCACAGACATGAACTCCCAAACAAAATTCACTAAACATAAGAGGAAACAAGTGAACAAGAATAGAAGTTAATGGAAGCCACAAACTGCAGAATCAAGTTATTAAGAGCAAGTGAATGGAATTTTCAGATATTGAATATAGAATGAATACCAACCAGGAGTAATAAAAAAAAAAATCCACATCTCAACACATGGTATCACTGTTTCACAAACTGCAGAATGCCAAAGACAGAGTGAAGACTAAATACAGCCAAATAAGGAAGACAGATTCCTACAAAGCAAGAGTTCAACTGACAGCTGACCTTTCGGCAGCAACCGTGGAAGCCAGAACACAACAGAAGCATATGGAACATATACAACACGGCGGAAATACATCTTGGAAGTGTGGAGAGAAAATAATTGTCAGGGGAAATTTAAGGACATTTTCTAATAAATCAAACTGACTACTACCCACTGACCTTCACTAAAGAGATTACTAAAGGGTGCACTTCAGGAAGAAAGAAAATTGTGTCAGGAGGAAAATCTGGAATGCAACAATATCTTCATGACTCAAAATAGAGAAGAATTTCTTAAACTTTATAAAAAACATAGTCAATAAAGGAAACGATTGACATATTCAACTGCATTAAAATTACAGGCTTAGTTAATCAAAGGAAGCCATAAAGTATGTGAGTGCTAGTAGAATATATTTGCAATGTTTATGACAGCCCACGAAATCTGCACTGTTATCAAGAATTCCTATGAATCAATAAGAAAAGGAAAAATCTATTTTAAAATACTTAACTGATAAAAAAATTAAAAAGACTTTACAGAGGAGGAAATATTAATGGCTAACAAATATGCAAAAATAAGCTCTATCTCATTAGTAAACAATTCCACATTGTCAGTGAGCAACAGGGAACGTGTCACAGAGTGCTGTGAGGTTAACTGGGTGAGGGGATGTGGTCCACTGAGGACTGCAGGTCCTTTTTAAAGAGACAGTCACAACTCATTCCAGCCTACTCTAAGCCTACTCTGACCTGAGAAATGGGTTGACTGTGGCCAGGACCCATGGATTTCTAAAGAAATGACCCAAATCTGGATTTTCCACGTGAAATATCCCGTTGTAAATGTTGGCAACTTATTCTGAATTGTTTAAAAGTGTATGTGCCAAAACTGCTTGAGCCAAGAAGACACATTCACAGGCCAGAGTTGGTCGAGAGTCCCTCTGTTTGCAACCTCTGCATTAATCCCTTGAATTTCCTAACAACCGGATCTGACTTTACCATGACTCAGAGGGGCCAGCCTTCCTTCCCCATTTCCCGCTTGGTTACCTCCTAACTTCACCTGAACGTTTAACAAGAGGCAGAAAAGAGATGCCCTGCAAAGGGAAATATGCTCCACACTAGCTAATGAAGCCCCTCCTTTAATGCTTTTATCTTCCAGATATTTGGGTTCTAGGTCTGGATCCTGGTGGCCACCACCCGAGTAGCAAACCCATTGTTGCAAGGATGGGTGATGTATGTCTCACTCACCTCGTTTCTCACCTCCCTGAGGTTCCTGTTGTCTTCCTTGTTTGGATTTTACAAAAGATTTGAATCCTGGAGAGTTCTGGTAAGAACCAGCAGCATGGCTCCTCCTGGGTGGATGTCCTGGGTTGGGTGAGGACAACTGGCCTTTCTGGGCAGGGAGGTATCTTGGGCCTGGCCTGGGATGCCAGTGGCTGAGACAAGGAAGAAATGCATGTCCCATGAGCTAGGCAGGGAAATCAGTAGCCTTTGGGGTGGCTTTGCACATGGCTGGCAAGGGAGGCAGGAGGAGTCAGGGGCCACAGGCATCAGGCTCGGAGAGTGGAGCAAGAAGAGGACCCTGGGGCCCAGTGAGCTTGTGAGGCTTTTGAAGAAACATCAGAGGCTCAGTGTGAGCCAGGAAGAGCTGGAGGAGGTCTAAACATTCACAAGGAGCTGATGAGCCGCTCAGAGCGGAGTTCTGGGCCAGCAAGTGGAGCTGTAGGGGCGGTCAGAGCATGGGTTTTCTGGAGGTGGGCAAAGGAGAGCGGGCCTCGGGCAGGAGGTCAGCGTGGGACGTGGGCCCAGGGCCGGGGTGGAGGTGAGCCTGCTTCACAGCCAGGTGCAGGGAAGCACGTCTCAGTAAAAACTAGATGCTGGACTTGAGAGTCAAAGGCGAGCTCCTGTTCAAAGGGAGGGGCTGTGAGGGAGCACTACCAGTTTCTCCCCCAAATCTGCAGAGCTCAGATCCCAATTTGTGCCACTAGATTCACTCACTTAGATCTGCTCCTCCTTGGGACACCAGCAGGTGATGAGCTCCCTTGCTCCAGAGCCTCTCTCTCCCTGCATCAGTCATCTCCAGTGCTGCATGTGCCTCTGTCCAAGCCTGATTCCTGACACTGCGCTTACCCATCACCCTCCATCACTTCCTGGGCTGGGAGAAGGGTGTGATGTTTCCATGGTGATGCTAGACCACCCCCGTGCAGAAGCTTAATCACCATGAAATTTTACTGATTCAGTGGCCCAGGGCTCCGTGTATAGGAGTAAAATGGGATTGTAAACCCCTCTGCCTCCCATGTATGTTTGTGTTCTCAGAGAAAGAATGTTGGAATTAGTGGCAAAATATCTAGGGTGAGTCAAGGCCCCACGTAGATGACTCTTCTGTTCTAACTTACTTGCCAGCAGGGTCCAGGAAACACACTGGTTTCTGAGTCCATATCTAGGATCTCCATCCCCTGAAGGGCCACACATCCAGCTCACTGGTTCCAACCCACTTTACTGAGTCCCACTGACCAGAGTCCACCCTCATTCCACCCCAGTTTCTGTGCCTTGGGTCACACCTGTGGGAGATTCTAGCCAGGTGGAGTATCTCTGGCTTGTCTCCTCCCTGCCCTGCCTCGCCTGACACAGCCCCCGAGGAACTCCACCCTGCTCCCCAGTCCTCTCCTCCAGCCTCATTCCTGCCTGGCCATCCTCAGCCCTGCTCAGCACAATGACAATGCCGCCTCCCTTGCTGGGTCACAGCCACTCCTCAGAGGCATCACGTCCTCATCTGACAGATGAGGAAACAGCCCAGATTTCACATCCAGAACACACTGCAGTCAACACTTAGATCAAGGCTTCTTAAATGCCAGCCTCTGTATTTCCCCACCTTTTCTTCCTCATCTCAGCCCTTAGCCATAAGAAGTTTTCAAAGGACAGTTCATCAGAAATGCAAAACATCATCCCAGGAACATTAACTGTCCCGGGGCATTCTGTCTTCTCACTTTCTCATTATCTGTGATTTGATAAATTAAATGTGCGGTTTTAAGTGTTTGAAACTTCTGTGACAGTCAGTGCCCCTGACACCTATTCCTGCATTCTCCTTTGCTAGCACACTCCTGAGATTGTACTGTACCTGGCCTCCCTTGCAGCCAGGGCTCAATTCTAGCCACTGAGAGAGAAACCCAGGTCTGCTCCAGGGCTGGGGTTGCTTTCCTGATACCGTGGTCAGATACAACTGCTGTCTTAGACTGACTTTCCAGGGACAGACTCAAGACTGAGAACCCTGTGCATGCAGGTTTACTGTGGAGGCTTTCGGGAGATGCACCTGGGACAGATGAGGGAGGCAAGATGGGGCAGTGGGAAAAGTTGGCTGGCAATGAGGTTACAAGTGAGGCTGTGGCTGACACTGCAGGGAGCTCTGGAGCTGGCTTTGTAGCTCTGGTTGGCCTTGTAGCTGCCTTGCCTTGAGTCAAGTGGGCAGAGCCTTCGCCTCTCACTTCAGCCAGTAGTTCTTAGGCAGGGGTGAAGGCATCTGTAGCAGCTGCTCTCCCCAGCAGCTGTAGGGAATGCCTTAGCTTGAACAGGTGACCTGGGCAAGGTGCCACCACATCCACTACACTGCCACCTCCTCTTCCTGCCTGGGACAAGGACTTCACAGCCAAAGAGATGGCAAAAATAGAAGCCCAGATGCTGGCAGCTGTTCGACCAACACCAGCCACCTCTTTGCCTGAACTTCGTAAGAAGTCCAAGATGACAAAATCCGTTCCCCACTGTGCTCAGCTCACAATACATGCAGCTGAATGCACTGCAGCCTGGTAGAAGTGAGCTTTCCCACCTTCCACTTCCTCCAAAGGTTCACCAGGGTCGTCCCTCCAAAGCCTGGTCCTCCCTCAGGCCTGATTCAGAGACTCTACGTCCAGAATGGACCTGGAATTGGTCTTCTTCCTCCTACCTCCCAGGCCCTGCCCACGCCCTCACCACTGGGTATTGCAGAACCTGCATCCCAGAGTCAGGCAGCATCTCCAAGGATTTGGGCCAGTCTCTCAGCCATGGTCAGATTCAGTCCATCTCTGGCCCCAAATCCTTCCCTGCCCTCAGGATAAAGTACAAACCTTTTGGAAAGTGACCTCCCAGGCCTTAATTGCAGGTATGACCTTGCCGTATGTCCAGCTGCATCTCCTGCTACCCGCATCACCCAGCCCTGATGGTTCAGTGTCAGCACAGCAGCTGTGGCCAGCTCAGCCCTGCTGCTGCATCCGTGCACGCAGTGGACATTCTATTCCCTCTCCTTGGGAACATGAAGCCCTCTTCTTGTCTCTTCTTATCTACATGAAAAACTCTTGTTATCTTTTTATCTCAAAGTCTTTCTCAACCCCCCAGCCCTTCCATGCAGTTAATCATCGCCTCCTTGGGCACCTTTGCACCCGGGGTGCATGTTGTGCTGTGCTGCGTTACCCACTCATGCAGTGCTGGTCTCCCCCACAAGACTATGAGATTCCATGAGCAGAGGTTTGGTTCTTGGATGTTTTTATCATCTTTGCCCTTCCCTATGCCCAGCATCCTCCCCTGACCCCACCAACCTCAGCTCTGAGTGCTCTGCTCACACTGTTGACAGGAATGGGGACTTGCAAAAGCCATAGCCAGGCTACAGGGATGGATGACATGGCTGGCTCTTAAGCCCTCCCAGTCCTTACCCCCAACCCATGGTCTACATCTGAGGGGAAAAGGGGTGTTCTCTGCTTCTTTCCTTTTCTCCTTGGCCTGCACTATGGGGGATTAGTTCCTTTCACTCTAGCTTCCCATCTGTACAAAGAGGAAGAGACTGGCCTGCCACCGCCAGGACCCGGTCCAGCTTTGGTGGCCCTTCAGGGCCACCCACCATGCACAGCCAAGGCTGCCCTGGCTGTAGGGAAGGCTGGCCAGCTGAGGAAGGGCCCAGCTTGATTCCAGACCACCTCTAGCTCTGGGCCCAGCACTAGTAAGTGTAGACTTAAAAGGAAGAGTCTGAGGCAGAAAATACAAAGAGTTTACTTGAGCCAAAGTGAGGACAGTTGCCTGGAAGACTCAGACCCAAGTAAGCTTGGAAATGAGCTTCATTGGGTCTTTGTTACAAGCAGTTTTTTAAAGGCAAAAAGGGGGGACAAGAAGTGGGCTGATACAAATGCATCAGGAATTCTCATTTGTTTATACAAATAACATTGAGGCCAGGCACAGTGGCTCACGCCTGTAATCCCAGAACTTTGGGAGGCTGAGACTGGCAGATAACTTGAGGTCAGGAGTTTGAGACCAGCCTGGCCAACATGATGAAACCCTGTCTCTACTAAAAATACAAAAAAAAATAAGCCAAGCGTGGGCAGCAGGGTCAGCTGCACAAACTGGCATCTCCAAGGGCCTGGAAGGCCTGGACAGGCAAGGTGAGTCCCCCCACCAGGGGAATTCTGGGTGTGTGGACAGCCACCAGGCCAGAGCTGAGTGCAAAGAGCCAGCAAAGGGAGAGTCCCATCAAGGAACCACGGATGGGGTCCCTATCACAAAAGCACCACAGCATGAGAGAATGTGACTGCTCAGGACACAATCTGGCAGAGAGAACTCCAGAGAGCCCCAGAGGCCCAGGGTTCAGCTTTTTCCCCAGCTCATTGGCCCTGGGTGGAGGAGAAGGGGTGGAGAGAGAGGGTGGGGCCAAAGAACGGTTCTTCTATTAAATAGAAAAAAAGGTAAAGTGAGAACGAGAGAAAAGCCCTCCATCGGCTGCCCCTTCTACTGAAGGTTTCTAAGCCTGGGTTGGGGAGGGGGATGTTTGGATTGGAAGATTGCAGCTTTGGTTTCAGATTGCACTGGATTTTCTAAGACCTGAAAAACAAAAACATTTCTTAATACCTGAGAGCCACGTGTGGCTACTGAGCGCTTGAAATGAGGCTGATCTAATTTCACATAGAGATGTGCTGTGAGTGTAAAATATACACTGAATGCCAAAGAATTGGCACAGAAAAATGTAACATATCTAAAAAATTCTTCTATTAATGTATATGTTTAAATGATAATGTCTTAGATATTTTGGGGTTAAATAAAATACTTATTCAAGTTTATTCCACCAGTTCTATTTTACTTTTCCTAATGAGCCACTAGAGCATGTAAACTTAAGTATGCAGCCGCTGTGGCTCAGGTCATCTTTCCCTTGGACATTGCTGCCATGAGGAGAGAGCCGAGATTTCTCCCAGGGCTGGAAGGAGGGCTCTGCTTGGCATTTAAGGGGGTGGCGGAGGAGAAGGAAAGTTACTTTCCCATTTTCCCAACAGACCATACCATGCATTGATGACACAGGCCATCAGAAGCAGCTGCATGTGAATTTCCCACCAGCTCTTTACTTTACTGTTTGGATCAGTTACTGTTCTAGATGAAAGCATGGGCAGGTGGTCTGGTAATTCTTGGGTGACAAAAACTGGATCCAATGTTGAGTCTCCTTCTCTTCTTCTGCCAGTCCCCAACCCCTGCTCCAGCCTGCTGCAGCCAAGGGGAGGCATGGTAGGCTGCATCACTCTTCTTCAGGCCTTCTTGTCAAAGCAATTCTAACCCTCCCAGTGTGGAAACAGGAAAGGGAGGACGGAACGGCGGTAGGCACGGTTTCACTTGGTGGGGTCTGCGGTGTGGTCTGGCCCTGGCGGAGGTGGAGGTGGCCTCTTTCTCAGACAAGTGTTCTGACTTCTGTGGAGATTCCCACCCACCCTCATCCCACCATCCTTGCCCTCCAGGTGCTGCACTGCAACCTTTGGGTGCAGACACTGAGGAGGGAGCAGGCGCTCTGATCAGCTCAGTTGCTTACTCCCTCAGCCCCTGGGCAGCCAGCCTCACCTCCAGCCCCTCAGATGATCCCTTTCCACAGGAGCTGCCACCACCTCGGGCCACCTCACTCTCTTACCTGGGGTCTCCTTGATGTGAACATTTTGGTTCTTTTTTCCCATGATCCACTTGGGCTTCAACGTGAGAGCTGGCCGCCATGAATAGCCTGTTGTTCCTTCTCTGGCTTGTCCAAGCTTGGATCTGAGGCCAGTCCTATGTCCCTCAAGCTGCGCGGGTCCCAGTTAAACTCTTCAAGCAAGCTCCTTAACGCCTTTACTTCAGATGAAGTAGACCAGCTGCACCCCTCTCCCTCCCCTCCAGATGGATCCTGGCTCCCAAAAAGTTCTTTCTGAGGCCCACCTCTCAGCCTTCCCTCCCTTAATGAGAGTGAGCTTTGAGGAGCCCTGCGAAGCGTTTTCCCCAGTCCCTCCATGGAGATTTTGCAGGTGGTTGCCCCAGATGAAAAACACAATTAATCGCAAAGCCCTCTCGGGATATTTGACAGGAAAGGAGACGCTAATGTTGAGGAAAGTCAGAAGCACAGTGGATTTGTGGGTTCCCATGACAGCCGCCCGCCCACTTCTGCCAAAATCTCCCTTATAAGTGTATCCTAAAGCAGAGCTGCTCCGCGGCCATCTCCAATCTCCCTTTGTGGGCCTCATCAACCAGCAAGCGCGTGACACACGTGACGTCACGGGGCTGTGATCCAGCACATGGAGAGGGCTCAGCTCTTGGCAGGGGCTCCAGTCTCTGTTACAGAACAATTTCGTTCGGCACAGCTGTGCACCTGCACGGTAACACCCTCTGTGCTCTCAGATGGTCAAATCGAGAACCCAGTCCTCAGCTTCTAATAGATTGTATTTGGCCCTCCTCCCTTGACACTAGAGGGGTCTAACCCTTCCTGAAACGTGGCGTCGTTATCTCTGGCTGCCTCCCCTGAACTTTCCGTTTAAGCATCTACTGCACACACGCAAAGCAAAAAGGACTCACTCCCTTTCATATGTATATATTTATAGAGTGTATCTGAACATCTTTCCATGTGATTGTAGTGTAGTGTACACATTGTAGTGTTTCCTCATAATGGATCCCAGAATCCCTACAAGGCAGGTGTAATGAAACCCCCTCCCAGTCTGGCTTAAGGCAACCTGTTTCTATTACAGTCGTTTAAAAAGCAGCGAGCGAAGCAGGCTCTGGCCAGTAGCCTTCGATAAGCCCTGGATGTCTTGCTCTGTGCCCAGCCTGTGCCCTGACCGCCCGCCTGACCGAGGGCTGCCAGTCCCCCAGGGT
>NW_012120966.1:192005-194091 GCF_000951035.1 Colobus angolensis palliatus
GACCACAGCGGCTCGGGCGGCGACTCTCTGGCCAGCAGCGGCGGTAGGAAGCACCGGCGGCAGTGTAGGGATTGAATCCGAGCCGCCCTGCGTTACCTCCCTCTCTCGCTCGTTCCCCTCTACCTCGCTCGCCAGCTCCCTGCGTGGTTCGCTTTCCTCGTCCGGCCGCCCGCGGGTGAGATATGCGGCCGCCACTGCCCCCTCGGGAGCTTACTGACAGGCTAGGGTCTCAGCATGCGCCCGGGACCGACCCCGCTGCTGGTGGCTGCGCCTCTGAGGGAAAAAATTATACGCAAATAAATATGTGGCAATTAAGCTGGAGCCCATGAAATCAAAGCACCACAGCTACCTTTGGAAAACAGATTCTATAAGCAGTTAGGACCTGGAGACCGTATACCTCAAGTTTACTATTTCTGGCCTTGTGGTAAATACAATGCTATGGTGCTGGAACTGCTGGGACCTAGTTTGGAATATTTGTTTGACTTGTGTGACAGAACATTTTCTTTTAAAACACTTCAGGTGATAGCTCTACAACTGATTTCTCTCATGGAATATGTCCTTTCAAAGAATTTGATATACAAAGATGTAAAACCTGAGAACTTGTTAATAGGACGACCAGGAAACAAAGCCCAGCAAGTTATTCATATTATAGATTTTGGTTTGGCAAAGAAATATATTGATCCACAGACAAACACATACCATACAGAGAACACAAGGGCCCCATGGGAACAGCTAGATATACGAGCTTAAACACACATTTAGGAAAAGGACAAAGTAGAAGAGATGATTTAGAAGCTTTAGGTCACATGTTCATGTATTTTCTGAGAGACAGTCTTCCTTGGCAAGGCTTAAAGGCCGACACATTAAAAGAGAGATATCAGAAAATTGGAGATACAAAATGGGCTACACCAATAGAAGTGTTACGTGAAAATTTTCCAGAAATGGCAACGTATCTTCGTTATGTAAGAAGGTTAGACTTTTTTAAAAAACAAAACCAGACTATGACTGCTTATGAGAGCTTTTTATTGACTTGTTTGATTGAAAAGGATATATGTTTGATTATGAATATGACTGGATTGGTGAACAGTTGCCTACTCCAGTGGGTGCGGTTCAGCAAGATCCTACCCTGTCATCAAACAGGGAAGCACATCAACACAGAGATAAGATACAACAATCCAAAAACAAGGTTGTAAGTTCTACAAATGGAGAGTTGAACACAGATGATCCCACCGCAGGACGTTCAAATGCACCCATCACAGCCCCTACTGAAGTAGAAGTAATGGATGAAACCAAGTGCTGCTGTTTTTTCAAATGAAGGAAAAGGAAAACCATACAGCGCCACAAATGACTCTGGACACCGACAGATCCTGGGGAGTTACTTACATGTTCATCTGCTGTCTTGTGATTAAAATCATCTCTGTAGGTGGAACAGGAATTAAAAGAAATCAAAGAATGTGTAAGCAAAAAACTCAGTTGTATGTAAGAAAACCCAGTTCCCCTTTAGGAAGAGAAAGAGCTGGAGTCCTTTAAAATAAACTGCCTGCTTTTCCTTCTGTGGCTAGTGAGCCTTATCTCTCCCTTTCCCAGGCATTGTGAAGACCTTGTTTCTCTAGCTGCACAGCTGCAAGTCAAGTCGTAAAACATGTTGTTCCTTGAAAAGTAAGAAATAATGTAATGCATGTCTTAATTGAATAACTGTCTTTTCTCCCTTCTGTAATGTGCTTCCCCCTGCACAGATCTCCCCCCGCCCCACGAAATGCTTAAAATGTAGCTTGACTCTTTGTTCAGGACTGAGTCCTTTGGATGTTTATCTGACTGGGTTGGTGCACCTAAATAATTAAATAATTCCTCCTCAACCCCTTGGTCTCTCTGATTCCTTAATTATCCCGCAGCATAGTGACCAAATATATTTTCAAGGACTCACTCTTAAAAACAAAAATGTCATACTTTCATGCTTCGTTCTGTGGTTGGCTCATATTCATTTTTTTTCCAATTTAACTTTTATGGAAGCTTTAAAGTTTTGTCAAAACATGAGTGCTTTGCCCATCAATGAATGGAATGGACCAATTAGGTGGTATTGATGAAT
>NW_012120966.1:198423-209192 GCF_000951035.1 Colobus angolensis palliatus
TGTATGTTAGACAGCAAGAAATGAATACTTTGAGAAGTGATATATGTTGGAGTTATAAAGAAATACACTAAGGAGAAGTAGTGATTGTGAATCTTGTTGCAACATATAAGGTGGAAGCCTAAAGAAATCTCACTGAAACCTACTGCTGAATGAGTATATTCTCCCTTAAGCAGAAAACTATGGATATGCCATGCAATGGTGTCTGTGTGATTACTTTGCTCTTTGATTAAAACAAAAGACACCCAGCAATAAAAAGTGGGTCACTCTATGCCCTCTATGTACATTAGTCTCTTGTATTCAACTTTGCTGATTCTCTGGAATTTTCCTACTCTTTAGTGTCATTCTGATGATTAAAAAATATTTTGGAAAGGATGGGTCAGGTGCTTTGCCTCCAAAGTCTTTTGAAGTGCCTGCATATGAACAACAAAAACAACTCTGTAAAAAAGGAAGCCCATTCCACTTTTCAGGTATGCTTTGTTTTAAGCCATAAAGACACACATGTACTTTTGTCACATTCTACTAGCTAGAATTTTCAAGAAGGGTTAAAACAAAAAGACTGGCTAGAAAGATAATTATTTTGAACAAATCTCATATTCATCTTTCATTTATAAAATTGTTGGCCGGGCGCGGTGGCTCAAGCCTGTAATCCCAGCACTTTGGGAGGCCGAGACGGGCGGATCACCAGGTCAGGAGATCGAGACCATCCTGGCTAACACGGTGAAACCCCGTCTCTACTAAAAACTGCAAAAAACTAGCCGGGCGAGGTGGCGGCGCCTGTAGTCCCAGCTACCCGGGAGGCTGAGGCAGGAGAATGGCGTGAACCCGGGAGGCGGAGCTTGCAGTGAGCTGAGATCCGGCCACAGCACTCCAGCCTGGGTGACAGAGTGAGACTCTGTCTCAAAAAAAATAAATAAATAAAAAAATAAAATAAAATTGTTACTTATTCCTTCAAAAAAAAAAAAGAAATTGGCCCTAATGGAGTAAAACTTCACCTTTTTTATTCTAGTTTAAAATATGTCATCAGCTAAGATTTATGATTTTCAATTAAAATGTCCTAAATATATAAACAGTATTAGAAGGCCTGAAAGAACTTAAAACACATCATATTTCTAGATTTAGTGTATTAGATTCATAAGAATTATTTAGATATTCAGAAAGATTTTTAATAAGTCAAATGATTGGAATACTTAAAAGAAAAATAAAAACTATTACATTTATAAATACAATTTTAAAGGCATAAGGGAATTTAATTCTTAAGAAATAAAGTTGCCCTTAAAATGATTGCTAAAAATGTAAAAGATGTAAGATTTAAAATCTGTGTGTATATACATATACATATATATGATTTTAAAATTTTTTGGCTGAAATTAAATGCTGAGGTAAAAACTGGGTTTTTGAATTTGTGAGTTTCATGAGCAATATATTAACTCCATAAGGCAAAGTAACCTCTGTTTAACCTTTCCTGAACCAAAAACTTTCTTCAAGGACAACAAAAGATGCCATGAAGAAGGCTTCCTTTTGGGGACCGGTCAGAGGGAATCAGAATGACCCCAAAGCACAGAGCACTGTAGGCAAAGTAGAATAAAATAATTAAAAGAATAAGCATGAGTAACACAGGGAAAGTCCAATCAAGATAAGTCCTACTTATCCTTAGGGGCCACAATTTTTATATATGGCTCTAAATTTGCATTATCTGATCAATAATTTTCTAATCCATCATGTATCCTATTATTTAATAAATTTACTCTTCAATTCTTTGTAAGGTTTGATGGCCTCCCCGAGGCAGGGGAGGGTTTGCTGTGGAGATGTGCAGTCTCGGCAGCTGGGCCCTCGCTGGCCGGGTCCCTCGCTGGCCCTGCAAGGGGAACTGGCAGTGTGTTCACATAATTTTGTGTTGTATAAATTTCACAGACTGTGAGTATATAAATAATAATTGTAAAATTTGAATTACTGAGACCCAGAGGCAACTGAGCTGGTTTGGGGCAAAGTAGAACACTGCAGTTAAGTCCCTGGACTCTGGGCTGGACACCATCACTCACACCTGTAATCCCAGCACTTTATGGGGCAGAGGCAGGAGGATCGCTTGTGCCCAGAGTTCAAGGCCAGACTTGGCAACATAGCAAAACTTTATCTCTACAAAAAAATACAAAGAAATTATCCAGGCACGGTCACACGTGCCTGTAGTCCCAGCTACTCTGGAGGCTGAGACGGGAGAATAACCTGAGCCCAGGGAGGTTAAGGCTGTACTGAGTTATGATCACCACTGCCCTCCAGCCTGGGCAACAGAGTGAGACCCTCCCCAACCTCACCAAAAAAAAAAAAAAAAGATTTGCACTTTTGGAGCCCAAAAGTGCAAATCCTAACTCTGCCATTTTCTAACCGTTGCGATTCTGGGCAAGTTATATTTCATCTCTCTCTGCCTCTGTTTCCTTTTCCTTACAGTGGGCATGCCAGCATTGCTTCCCTGGTAGAGCTGATGTGAGCTCATCTTAATCAAGACTTCGCCCAGGGGCTGCTGCACGAAAACATGGTAGCTCTTAGCATTGTTGTCACCACCTCACAGCGGAGATCAGAGGGTGTGGGCTCTCCTTGTGTCTTAGTCAGCTCAGGCTGCCATAACCAAATACCAGGGGTTGGGTGGTTTAAACAACAGACATTTATTTCTCCCAGTTCTGGAGGCTAGAAGTCTGGAGGCTGGGTGGGAATGCAACTGGAGCAGCTTATGCAGAGAGAGGAGAGACGGTAGGCCCTTCCAGGGGTTAACTAATGCTGAGGCTGTCCTTTATTAGCCACTTATATAGGATGGGCTCAGAATAGGAAACACTCTTTTAACCTCTCAACAACCCCATGGGGAGGTACCACCAGGATGCCTGCTCCCCATGTGAGCAGCCTGGGCTTTAGGGCGTGAAATAACTTGTGACAGCTTTCAGGTGGTAGAGGTGGACTAGAGGTCATGCATGTGACCCAGCAGCCAGCAGGCTTCACAGGGCTCATCACGGGCCCATTCCTTAGGCCTCTGTTGTTCCTGCCCCTAAACAGCATTCCCTCCACCTCCAGGAGGCCATTAGAACAGGCTTCCCAACTAGTGCTCTTGGAGCCTGCAGAGCTGCAGGAGCCAGGGCCTCACCCCTCCCCACTCCCCAGCCCATCAGTCCTGCCTTGGGCTCCCTGTGCTCTGAGCCTGGCAGTCTGCTGCAGACAGAAGTCTAGAGGTCTCTAGAGGTCTAGAGG
Source organism: Colobus angolensis palliatus (assembly GCF_000951035.1). Taxonomy (NCBI): domain Eukaryota; kingdom Metazoa; phylum Chordata; class Mammalia; order Primates; family Cercopithecidae; genus Colobus; species Colobus angolensis. Next base: position 201,655 of record NW_012120966.1, read on the forward strand.
TCTAGTGGCCTGCCCTGCTCTGGCTGCAGAGTGATGAAAGCCCAGATTACATTCCAGGGTCTCTCATCAGGTCATAAAGCATGCAGCCCATCGGCAGCCCCACCCCACACACACTGCTGCCTGTGTGCCTCCAGCTCCAGCACTTGGGAGCCATGAAGGGGAGGGGCCTTCTGCACCCTGGGCTCTGTGATGGAAGAGATGAGACTATGGGGTCATCTATCACTTTCTCTAAGACCTTGGGCTTGATTCCCTGCTGTCATCATGAGCTCCATCCTCTCATTTGCCTCCAGTCTATGGAGGTGGATTTTTAAACAGAAAGTCTGACCAGGAGATGGATCATGCAGAGGGTCTGGCATCTGTGCCAGGCACCAGATGCCTCCTTCTGAACTCTTGTGACCCCAATTTACAGATGAGGGGACTGAGGCTGAGGAAGGAGGTAACAGCTCAGCCTGCCACCAAGGCAACTCCTCAAAGCATTGGATACCCAGAATGGTGGCCAGAGGAAAGTGTAGACTCTGCATTCCAGAACGAACCTGGGCTCAAATCGGGCTCCACCATGTCCTTGCTCCATGGGCTTATGAAAGGCACTAAGTCTCTCTGAGCATCACTTTCTTTGATTATAAGGATGGTTGTAAGATTTAGAGATCATGGGTAAAAAGCCTTTGACACTTAAAATATGCTCAATAAATGGCCACATCTATCCCCTAATCCTCAAAAGGGCAGGTGGGGCTTGGAGGACAGAAGTGGCCATCAGATGGCTCCAACCACCAACCATAAACCTGGCAAAGATCTCCTCGCACTAAAGACCTTGCATGTAGGTCATGGGCTGTAAGGAAGAGCCCCCCAAGCTCCAACCAGCCCACAGGAGAGTTATCATTGGCCATGGGAAAGGCTGCCATCCGTTGTAGGAACTCCCCTATCTCCAGGTGCAGTGGCTCATGGTGGCCCAGGTCACTGGTACCAGCACCTTGGCCTCTTGGTCATCAGCACTTAGACTATTCCTCGGTCTTCAGGTCATCAGTGACAACAGAGGGGACACTCCCCTGTTCTAAAGCTTCCTTTGATCTGGCCAAGTGTGGGTCACTGACTCTGACCTCCCCTGCTGCTAGAGTGGCCCATGACATCCCTCCTAAGAGGCCAACACTCTGGTTCTCCAGGACTGGCCAGCCCCCTGGTAGACTCCTCCTCCCAGTACCCTCCAATGAGACATTGGGGCTTGTTGTATTTTTTGTGTAAAATGCACATCAGGCCAGGCGCAGTGGCTCATGTCTGTAATCTGGCACTTTGGGAGGCCAAGGTGAGAGATCACTTGAGGTCAGGAGTTCAAAACCAGCTTTGGCAACATAGTGAGATCCTGTCTCTGCAAAAAACTAAGAATTATCCAGGCATGGTGGCGTGTACCTGTTGTCCTACCTACTTGGAAGGCTGAGGTGGAAGGATCGCCTGGACTCAGGAGTTTGAGGCTGCAGTCAGCCATGATTGTGCCACTGCATTCCAGCCTGGGCAGTAGAGCGGGACCCTGTCTCTAAAAAGAAAAAACAAAACAAAACAAAAAGAATGCATACCAGACATCATCACACCTGCACAGAGACATGCACGGACACAGAAGGAACCCACATCTGCTCTGTGCTCCTTTGCACTGTGAAGCTAGGGCCACTGATACACACAGGATTATGCAGTTTGAGCACAGGACCAGGCTACTTCTGAGTGGAAGGAACAGAATCCCAATCCAGAGAGGAACTGAGTGCCACATCCCATTTAATGGAAACGCTGGAGGCAGAGCACCTCCAGGATTGAGTAGTTCAATAGCTCAACCCTGTTCAGGGCCCAAGTCAGCCTCTCTGTCATTTCTATGGTTTTTCACTCATCTTCTCACAGAGGCTGCTGCAGCTCCAAGCATATCTTTACACAATAAGCTTCAAGGACATAAAAAAGCCACATCCCAGAAGCAGTCCTCTGGGGTATAAGGCCTAAAACTAATATCAATGATATTAGGTGCTGCCTTGACATCTGGTGAAACCAGGAGGGCCTTGAATGGGCTAACTGCAAGGTCCCCTATGCACACCTCCACCCTCCTTCTCAAGGGGATCAGGCACAGTTCCTCCTTGTCCCTGTATTTCTATTCCCTGCCTGCCCACAGAATTATTCAAACAAGCCAATCACATGATCACATGGGAACTAGGGTCACCCCATCCTCTTAATACTGCAAAGCCTGCCTCTCCTAACATCTGCTGGTTCCCTCTGTTCCCAGTTGTAGCCCCCATGTGGCCCTGCATCCTCCTCTCCCAAGCTGTGAACATATGTGACCCATAAACTCTTGTCCATCTTGTCTGTCTGGCATGTCACTGTTGTGTATTGGGCCATCCCCCTATCTCTGGGATGAGAATCCCTCCCTCACCAACAGGGTGAGTGGAAGGTGATTAAAACACCCTGGCCCATTGCAGCAGCTCTCTCCCTAGGGCAAAAGCTCCATGAGGAAGGGACTTTGTTCTATCCCTGCGAATTCCCTACAAGGCCCACAATAGTGCCTTGTAAACAGTAGGTGCTCAAAGCAAGTGGAATAAATGTGCAAATGGAAATAGAATGAATCAACTCTGTCATTGCCTAGGGCTGTGTCGCATGCCCAAGCCTGAGCTAAAAACTGGCACAGGGACTCTCATTACAATGACCGGTGACTGGCCTAGACCTGGGCTCCTCCTCTGGTGTGCAGGGATGGGCAGCCGAGGTGCTGCTTCCTTGGGCCTGGAAGAGGACCCTGCCACCTGTACCAGTTGTAATGTAATTAAAAAGAAAATACTGTCTTGACTTGGTTTTAAGGCCCTGATTAGACTTTCTTGAGCAGTTAAGCCTACATTTCAACCACTTCCCTTTGGGGGCTCCCACTATAACAGTCTCTCCAGACCACTGTGCACCAGTCCTAATTGCCTGGGGTCAAGTATTAGACAACTAGGGACAGCTCCTATCCTCATGAGACTGCAATTTTGTGTAAATAAATCAATTCCCAGGGACCCCATGAAACCTGCTAAGCCTGCCCTACTTGCCATACACAAGCTGCCCTGAAACCTCCAGTGTGCTGGTACAACCACCCCTGGGTACACCCCCTGCATGGCCCTGCCTGGCAGCCTGCTCTCCTTTGGAACTGTGAGTAACAAAAAGCTCTGCCTTTCATCTATTTCAGAGTCTTTGTGTTGTGTCCACTGCCAAAAGAACTTTTAAATCTTATAAAACAACTGTCATTGTGAGCAGGGGGGCATGGCAATGGCACCAACTCATGGGCAGCTTTGTTGGGGACTGCTCTTGGCTTGTCACTTGGTTCCAGGCCACCTTGAGAGGGCTTGGGACAGAACTCAAGCTTGCACAGGGCTCAAGCTCAGCCCTGTTGCCTCCTGCTATGCCTGCCGTCAATTACTGAGTCTCTCCCTACCCAAATTTTCCTCGACATTCATTCAAAGTGAACAGAGCTAACTGGCTAAACTCCAAGACTAAGCAGTAGCCCAGAGTGGGGCTTACCCTAGGGCAAGGAGAGTGATGGGCTACTTGAGCCACTCTTCCTGGGGTGAGGCATTCTGGTGTGTGTGGTGGAGGCCTGTCCTAGGAGCCCGTCACTTCTACAGCGTCAGTGTTTATCATTATTTGGAGTAGAATCCTGGCTTGTCTGTGCCTTTTGAGCAACCCCAATGGAGGAAGGTGTTGCCTGGGTTTCTCCACAGTAGAGAAATGAAACCCCAGCCTCATTGTCGATGTTGCTCAGGTGGGGGTTGCAGCCTACCTGTCTCCTTTGCTGCATACCTTGCTGCTGTCACCAGCAAACTTCATGCTCTCTTGATCCCTGCCACTACTCCTTTTAGTACCCTTGGACACTCCTTCCCTGCAGACACTTTGGCAGCCTCCTCCAACCTCCCAGAGTGTCTGGACCACCTATGCTGGCCATGAGTTGCCCAGGGGCTTCTGATGCAAAAAAACTGCCCTTCTTGGCTCCATGCTGTACACCTTAAAGAAAAAATTGCTGGCCACATACTGGGCTCTTCTGAAAATAGAGGCTCTCAGAGACCCTGAGCCTGTGGGACTCCATGCCCAGCTGCCCACTATTCTTTGGGTCATGAAAGCAGCATCCCAAACAGCTTGGCACAGCTAATAAGGTCTCATTGATATTATATGGAGCCAAGTCTGCACCTTCTGGTCAACTTTACCTGCAGAAAGGCAGCCTCCCCTGTCCTTAGTCCCTTGTAAGATCACCTACCACAGACCCCTTGGCTATCTGGAAGTCTCTTGGATTAACTGAGTGAACAGCAGTAAGAGTTTGTAGACTGTATAGATGGCACTGCCAACCCTCATAAAAATGAGGGCATGAAATGGAATGTTGCTGCTTTCCACCCCTTAGCCAGCATGTCCCTAAGGGATGCCTAATGGGACCCAAGAGCCAGCACGACTGGCCAAGCTTCAGGCAGTCATCTCAGCATGAGATGGTCAGCAAACGGCCTCAACTGCATATTTTTATAAACTGTTGGGTTATTGCCTAGAAGTTGCCCCTACAGGATAAAACTCTGGGACTCTCTTGCCTCACAGCCGAAATATAAATCAAGATCACACAGTCTTCATATATACTAAGGCCGCAATACAAGGCCTCACCAGAAGGCCCACCCCTTCCAAATTTCACACATTACTGATAGTGACCAACACACATTTCACCTCTCATAATACACAAGGCTAGGCTCTTTAAAAGATATTCAATTAAACCTTCATTTAAACAATAGGCTCCAGGTAGCCAGTTTAATGGAAAGGCCTAACAGATGCCTCAAAGGACTCTTTTTTTCAGAAACAAAATGAAAATAAACTTCAAAATGGGTCTCTATCTTGCCCCAGGTCTTAATCTCTCTTAATTCAAGGCCCCTTGATCAACTCACAACTCACACTGACTTTTAGAGCCTTCCTATTGCCCTTGCCTGTGTTTAAAGGAGTATACACTAAAGGCCTCCATATATCTGAGGACTTATTATATAATGAGTCCCCTTTATAATGTCTCCTCCAACCTTATGGATTTTTTATCCTGCCCCATCTAATAAGGGCTGAAGGTCTGATAGATGGCACATACTGTTCTGGGAACCACTAACCATAGATTATCTCAAGGGTCCGACAGCTGCCCATCTGGAACAGGACCCATTTCAGCTTATATTTCTACCACTCAAAACTCTTCCTTCATACTTGTTTTGTAAAGCATGGATAATTAATCCAGACTCTCCCTCTAACTCCCTTTAGGGAATTTTAATTAGTTCCCCAGAACCCTTCCCATAGACAAGTAGACTACCAAAAACAGATTTTTAAAACTCTCCTTAGTAAATAAAAATCACATTCTGAGCTAATATCATATCCCAAGATGATTAAACCAGACAACCCCACCTTGGTAATAATATATGTCAACGCTGGACAACAAAAGCCTGTCAAGGGCAGCTACACACCATTTGTGTTGATTGTTGGCCTTGCTACAACTGGTCTATTTTCACAGCTTTGCAGTCCAGAGGTTCAAACCCTCCTGATGTGGCATTGTTGCAATTGAACATGGCAAGTGCCAAGGCCCACGTGCCATTCCAGTGAGTTTAGCTAATACAAGCCCTGCAACCCAAAGGTCTTGCTGGCTTGCCCATCACCAACCAAGCTGACAACTGAGGAAAGGGCCATAGAGATTGGCTAAATTGGAAGGCTTGCCTACAGGCTAATGCTGCAGCTCCGATCTCAGCCATAGATATTTTAATTGACAAACAATCTGACACCCTATTAACAGCATGCATCTGGCCAGGAACTAGCTCAAGCTTGTAACCCCCACACCTTGGGAGGCTGAGGCTGGGGAATTGCTTGAGTCCAGGAGTTTGAGGCTGCAGTGAGCTATGATCACATCACTGCACTACAGCCTGGGCAACAGAGTGAGAATTTGTACCAAAAATAAAATAATAAAATAAAATAAACATCCAATAGGGCCATATGATTTTAAAACCTTTTGATTATTCATAATATTGCTTGAACCCTTGAATGAACTAGGTCCCCGCAAGGGTGATCAACTTAGCCTGGCTTGCCTGGGACTTTCCTGGCTTTAAAACCCAAAGTCTTGCATCCTGGCAAGCCTCTCTGTCCAGGCAAACTGGGATGGTTGATCACCTTACCTGGGACTCATGCTTGGCCACTTAATCTCCAACCACAACTATTCACCTATTTTACAGCGAGGCGATTGGGGGAGCCTTGTGTTGATGTTAGAGTTGTGAATATGGTGACTTGAGCTGTAATTTTGTCTCTGGGGCCATGGGATTGTTTTCAGTCCCTGGACATAGGACCCTCATGGACCCCATCTCTTTCTAACCTGTAGGTGCCGTCAGTCCCTGCTGTAGGCTTGGGCACACCCTTTCTGGTTAAACAGTGAGGATGGACAGAGCATAGAATAGCCTCCTGGTCTTGGTAGCCAGTGTGTAGAAGATGGTCCTGAACCTTACGGTGCTCCTCCTTTCTGACCTCGGGCAGAGGCCATCCTACAGACAGGAATTTGGAGCCCCAGCTGGAATAGGGTTGGTGCCCTGCCACTACTCCTTGGTTCTAGAAAAAGCAATCCAAGAGTTTGGCATGTTGTACAGCACCCATTCCCCATATAGTCATATAAGTGTCTGTTTTCAGCACAAGATAGACCCTTTTTCCACTCTGTCCCATGAGGGTCAATTCCCCCATTCTCCAAGCTCCCCTGAGAGAGGCAAAAGCCCCTGTAAGAAGTTGAACTTTGAGGGTGTCCCTTTCCTGGGAGAGCCATTTTGTATCAGTGGAGGCAGAAAACACCAACTGGGAGACAAAAGAGATTTAAGTGGGCCTGCCTAATACAGCACATTAATACATGTGGATACAATGTTAATCTAAAAGAGATCCTGTTCATAGATGACTATGCAGCACTAAAAGCATCTGAAATTTTAGTCTTCCATTTAACTCTGGAAAAGAGTGAAAATAATTATACTACACATTTCATAAGATCATTTAAATAATATTTGTAAATGCGGATTGCTTTGCCTGACACAAGATGAAAACTCAATAAATGGTGGTGGTGGTAAGGGTGATGGTGGTGATTATGGTGGTGGTAGTCATGGTGATGGCGGTGGTGATGGTGATGATGGTGATGATGGTGATGATGGTGGTGGTGGTGATAATGGTGGTGGTGCTGGTGGTGGTGATGGTGATGGCAGTGGTGGTGATCATGGTGATGATGATGGTGGTGATGGTAGTGGTGGTGGTGGTGGTGATGGTGATGGTGATGGCGGTCGTAGTGGTGATGATGGTGATGGTGATAATGGTGATGGTGGTGGTGATGGTGGTGATGATGGTGGTGGCAGTGATGGTGATGGCGGCAGTGGTGGTGATGGTGATGATGGTGATGGTGGTGGTGATGCTAGTGGTGGTGGTGATAATGGTGGTGGCGATGGTGGTGATATGGTGATGGTGGTGGTGGTGGTGGTGGTGATGATGGTGATGGTGGTGGTGGTGATAATGATGATGGTGGTGGTGGTGGTGGT
>NW_012120966.1:210128-222436 GCF_000951035.1 Colobus angolensis palliatus
GGTGGTGGTGATGATAATGGTGGTGGTGGTGGTCATAATGGTGGTGGTGCTGATGATGGTGATGATGATTGTGGTGGTGGCCTCATTACTGCATGTGTTGGAACAGAGCTGGGACTAGAGTGTCCCAATGTCCCAGTTCCCAGTGCAGCCACCTCCAAACCTGGAGTCTCCAATCAAGCTGAAGCCACTCAGCATGTCCAAGACACCTACTCCATGTCTCAGGCTGTGGCTGTACCATTTCAGAGGCAAGAGGCATCAGGACAATCCTGCAGCACTTGGCCATGGGCAGCCACAAAGATGGAACATATTGGGTCCAACTTCCTCAACTCTCCCCTGTCGAACTACAGAATTTTCAAAGTTTTTCAAGGAGGTAGATATTTTTTCTTTCTTTTCTTTTCTTTTTTTTTTTTTAACTCAGTTAAGTCCTGCTGTGTAAAGAGATAGATTTTTGTCTCCTTTTCTCTTTTTGTTTTAGCTAGAATCACCCTTGATAAAGTTTTATGTTTTAAGTTTTCCCTCAAGGGAAAACTCCTGTACCCTCTGAGGTTTGCTGAAAAACCATTTGACAAAAGGCAGATTAATAGGAGAAAAAGGCATACAAATTTATTTTAAAGTGCATAGCATGGGGGAATTGCAGAAGAACTACTCAATAACACAGTGGGGTCTAGACGCTTATCTAACGTTCTTCATAAGAGAGGGAGGAGGTGGGGAATGTAGGTAATTCTTTTTAGGGGCAATGAATGAGTATTAGGGAGAATGAATGGACCTGGGGGACAAAAACTAAGTTGTAAATGATTCTCTTTGGAGTTTGAATGAGCCTGAGAGACGGACATTATCTTGTGAAAAGGTCTAACCAGGTACGGGATTTCAGGGAATGAATGGAAAGCAATTGCTGTCTGTGGTGGATCCAGTCTTTAGGCAGAGAAGTGAAAAGCCTCATCCAGCATCTGCTTGTCTCCAAAATATTCATCATACTAAAGTGCCATATCTTGGGGTAAAATTAATTTGTTTTGTTTTTAAAGGTAAAACAGTGGAGAGTTAAGATTTCTTTCCTTTGAGCAAAACTTGCAGAAGTAATGACCTAAGGATATTCACCAAACTCACATTTCCAGCCACAGGCTGGCTTCAGGCCAATGCTTCCCAGCTTTGGGGTGTGGACTTGCATTCCAGGAGCTGCCTTTTGCAAGTTTGGTTCCATGGTCCAGTGCATTTAGGAACTGCTGCCCACTGTGTCCTCTTTTGAAGATTCGTGCAACCCATGAAAAGATGTTCAAAACAATTAGTCATTAGGGAAACACAAATCAAAACCACAATAGATAATTTTACACCCACTGAGATGGTTGTAGTAAAAAAGACAGACAATAATAAGGGATGACAAGAATGCAGGGAAATTGGAACTCATGTACATTGCTGGTAGAAATGTAAAATCATGCAGTTGCTTTGGAAAAGAGTCTGGCAGTTCCTCTGAAAGCTAAATGCAGAATTACTACATGACCCAGCAATTCCACTCCTCTGTATAGACCCAAGAGAACTGAAAACATATGATCAAGTAAAACTTGTTCATGAACGTTTATAAGAATGTTATTTATGATAGCCAAAAAGTAGAAACAACCCAAATGTCCATCAGTGCATACATGCAATAATGTGGATGAACCTTGAAAACATTAAGTTAAAAGAAAGAAGCCAGTCGCAAAAGGTCACACAGTAAATGATTCCATCTATATGAGATGTCCAGAATAGGCAAATCTATAGAGGCAGGAGGTAAATTATTGGTTTTCAGGGGCTAGGAAGGAAGGGGACGGGAAATGGCTGCAAACAGTATGAGGTGTTTTGGGTGGTGATGGAAATGTTCTGCAGTGATATTGGGACGGCTGCACAACTCTATACTAAAAGCCACAAACTGTGTACTTAAAGTGGGTGAATTTTATACTATACAAATTATATCTCAATACAGATTTCTTTAAGTCTTCAAGAAACCCTCTGGTAAAGAAATTAGCCTAACCCAGCCCTGAACTCATCAGACCATCAAAGCTTTTCCTCACATTGACACCCTGAGAAACTGGTGTTCTGAAGAGTATGTTTTAGGAAAAACTGCTTTAGACAATAGGAGTTTGGCAAGAGGAACTTTGTTTCTGTGAACACATATTTAGCATGTCAGAGTACACCCTTTTATATTTTATTTATATTCTATGTGTCTATGTCTTGTCTTCTTGGTGGCTTTATAAGCATTTTGGGGAGGGAAAGTATGATTTTGTCTCTTTGAATTCCTACTTCTCACCACCCATAATGTGGTGCACACATAAATATCTGCAAATATGCAGTTAGAACTTTGCATCACTAATGAGTTCATTAAACTAGTCAACACAGCAAAAAATACGTATTAAGTGCCTTCAAGTGCCAGGCATAGTTTTTGGCACTGGGGATACAAAAATGAGGGAGCTTATGGTCTAGTCTGAGACCAGGCCAGGAGCTGTGCAGTAGAGGCACCTCTCCCTGGGGTGTCTGAAATCATGTACCAGGATATGACCCTTTTAAACCGTGCCCGTGGTCTCACTGCTGTGGCAGCGGTGGTGGTGATGTCAATGTTTGCTCTTCTCGGGCTCCCTCCATGCCACTGAAAACATGGAAATGCTTTTACCTGTCCAGAAGGAGGGGCAGCTGAAAGAAGGAGGGAAGAGAGTGGTCCAGTGCAGGCACAGACTGTTTGGAGCCTTTTGTGCCTGCACTGGACCACCATCTTCCCTTCTTCCTCCTTCCTTCGGCTGCCCCTCCTTCTGGACAGGTAAAAGCTTCTCCCACCTCCTCCTGGACTTTCTCATAGCTATCGGTTTCCATGTTCCCAACCTCTATTATTCAAAGGAGTTCAGCTCAGCCACGTCTGTGCCTGAGCTTTGATGCCCCACCTATCAGCTACGCAAAGGGCCCTGACATGAATAAGACCTCCCTCACTGAGGATCCTTAATTTTTAAAAATAATTATGCCTCTGCCATAAAGTCAGTGTCCTGGCTGCCAGCCACCAGGCAGAACCTACTAGACTTCTCTAAAATAGATACTGGGGCCTCCTTCCTCAATCATGGTCAAGGCCTAAGCTTCTTTCTCAAAGGCAGGCAGTCCTGGGTTTTATGGCAAGAAGTGTGCAAGGTGCTCTGGGGAAGGGCTGAGTGTGGAGGGCCGCGTATGAAGGTCTTTAGGATTTCAGCTGAGCCGCCTTTTCTTGCAGTTTAAGAAGAAAACAGCCAGCTGTTCCCTCCTTGTAATAAATGCCTCTGCATAGTTGAAGACAGTAGTTAGGTCATTCTTGAGCTTTCTCATCTCCAAACAAGACAACTGTGGCCCCTGTAACCTTTCCTTGGCAAACTGTAAGGCCCATATGCAGAGGAAAAGCAAAACAAAACCATCTGATGAGGAGGGCCTCCTATCTCTAACCAAGTGTCTGTTTTCAAACGCGGTCTGTACTTGAGCCTTTAATTACATGTAAATTCAGTAGCTTCAAGTGTCTCAGCCAGTGGGAGACCAGGTGCTGCTCATCAGGCCCCTTGGATGTGCTCATGCTGCAAGGCTGGGTGATAACGCTTGGCAGAGGCTAGGATTTCTTCTCTTCGCATTCATTTTGGGGCATGAAAATGGCCATCTGTGAGTGACCCAGGAGCACAGTCAGCTGATGCTTCCTGCCCAGGTCCCCTGAGAGTAGGATGGGCTCCAAGAGCCTCCAGAGAGCTGGCAGCCTGCAGGGAAGGCTGCCCTTGGCCTCCACAGAAGCCAGCAAGAGTGGCTTCCAGATGTCCCTAGAGGAGGCTGGCAGCCTCATCCTGCAGCCAGTGACTTCCAGATGTCCCTGGTGGAGGCTGGCAGCCTCATCCTGCAGCCAGTGGCTTCCAGGGGAGGCTTCCTGATGCTGCTAACTCAGAGAGAGGTGCCCTGCTGAGCACCTGCCCTCAGTGGCGGGGGTTGGGGGATGGGTTCTGATCACATCACGTTTCTTCCCGTGGTTCTTTCCAAGCTCCTTTCTCATGTTTGCAGTGTGTTATCTTGGTGATACAGACAAGAGGCAAGGAAATACTGGGTAGAGAGCCCTTAAATTTGTGGTCCTTGAAGCTATTGTAAAGGCAAGACTTTTTTTTCTCCCCAAGTCCTACCTATCCTGAATTTTCAAGTTTGCAGTGTCTCTAATAATCTCTCCTCCTGTTCTTTGAGATAATCTCCCTCACTCTCCACTCTCCAACGTGGCACCCGTAAAGTCTCTTCCAGGGATCTAGGGCTGCATTCCAGGGTCTCTTTGCTCTGAGCTGTCTGAGGCCTCAGACTGTCGTAGTAAATCAAATGGCAGGGATCTTCTCCAACATCATCCTTCTTCCTTCTGCTTTCCTACGAGGGCTGCAATTCAACGTGTGTGTAGAGGACTCTCTGCCTGCAGGGTCTCAAGGAAATTTCCAATTTGATGCAGGTGAAGAAGGGAGAGAGAGACTAAAAATTGCTTGATGGCCACCATGTGCCACGTGCTCCCAATACAGTCTCAAACTCATGACATCTCCCAGCCAATGGATTCACCCCTTTAACCAGTTCCACCTGGAGCTCCATCTCCCAGACAAGCAAAGGCCATGCTGGGGGGCTTTGGAGTCAGCTGCCTGCCGTTCCATCTCAGATGTTACCGAGGGAAAGTTGTTTAACCTCTTTGAGCCTCAGTTCCCTCACATGTAAAATGGACCTACAAGTTTCTCACATAGGTTTGCCCTGGGGCCAGGATTGCTAGATAAAATATAGAATGCCTGGTATAAAAGTTGTATGGGACATACTTATACTAAATATGTTCCCCAAATTGTTATAGCTCTAAAATATTATAGCTCCAAATCAAATGTCTGAACTCTATGAAACAGAGCAAAAACCACAAACACAAAGAAGTAATAGGGTCAAGAGAAAAGAGCGTGTACCTGGAGAGCAGACATCCAGGAACACCATCTCTGCTCTGTGTAAGCCAGGCTGCCACTCTGATAATTAAATGATGCTATGCCTTGCTGACTCCTCTGTGCCACAGGGACCTAAAGAAAGGCCCTACCTCCCTCACATGGCACAACTAAGTACTTTAAAAACATGAAAAGCATGAAAACAGTATGTTTTACTCTATTTATCCAGGATGGGCCAGGAGCAGTGGCTCACAACTGTAATCCCAGCACTTTGGGAGGCTGAGGTGGGCAGATCACTTGAGGTCAGGAGTTCAAGACCAGCCTGGCCAATATGGCAAACCCTGTTTCTACTAAAAATACAAAAATTAGCTGAGTGTGGTGGCAGGCTTCTATAATTTCAGCTCCTTGGGAGGCTGAGGCAGGAGAATTGCTTGAACCCGGAAGGCAGAGGTTGCAGTGAGCTGAGATCGCACCGCGGCACTCCAGCCTGGGTGACAGAGAAAGATTCCATCTCAAAATAAATACATATATAAATATAAATACCCAGGATGTGTGTAGTGATACGCCAGTAAGTTCACAGTGTCACTTTACATCCCTCCCTCCTGCACCAAAAAGCAAACTCATTCATCTAAGAGCACTCAAGACTGTATGAAACCTTTACAGAAAAATCTAACCTGTTCCTTCTAATCAGCAGGACTGCACTGAAACCATCATGGATATTGGCATTTTTTTCTATTTCTGAAGACCTCTGGGGAGGCAGATTCTACAAACTGCCTTGCAGCTGATGTGCTAGCACAATGTAAGCCAACTTATACAGTCAGAGCCAAGGAGGGCCTCCAGAATGCAGTCCAGCATGGTGTGCACTCATGGAGCCCTGACAGATGGCTAAGAAACATTGTGAAAACTCAAGCCATCCCTCTCATCACTCCTCTTCCTTTTACTTGCAAATGATCCTTCAGAAATCAAGTACATTAAGGGGGAGGGAAAAGAAGAATTTGTGCTAGTAAGACAGATTCTGAAGAATGTAAAATAAATAATACCAGGCTCACAGAAATAGAATAGGCAGAAAGAAGGGGATGAAGAGGTAGAGGGAAGCATTTTTCCTCCTAGTACATAGTAGGTCCTCAATAAACATTTGTTAAATGAATGCATTCTTAGGAAAGACAATCTCCTTATCCATATTAATGAGAAATGTTTTCTTGATACACTATTTGGAAGTGACCATAGTACACCTGATTTAATGGTAAAGCCATCAAGTATGCATTTATCCTTCTACCTGGTTACTGGCTCCAAGAATCTGTTCTCTATCGATGCAGCAAGATCCTTGACTTACAGCGTCTCATATACACAGCAGGAATAAAAGGAGAGGAGAAATAGGAAAGAAAATCAGCCTAACCTTCCTTGTCTAGCCCTTTTCTAATTCATCCAGGTACCTTTTCCAATTTATCACAAAGACACTATGTAAGTTTTCAGAAGATTTAGCTGGGCCACACCTCTAGGTTTCCAGGATTTGAAGAGCTATGTCAATATAGAGACCAATTTCTGGACCCTGAATAGCAAATCCGAAATCACTCTAAACTGGTGATTGTCAACCAGGATGGTTTTGCTCCTAGGGGACATTTGGCACCACCTAGAGACATTTTTTAAAATTGTCACAACTGGCGGTTCTTATTGGCACCTAGTGGGTAGGGGCCAGGGATGCTGCTAAAGTGCCTGTAACACACAGGACAGTGGCCCACAACAAAGAATCATCTCAATATCTCAGCAAAGAATCATGGCAATAATGCCACAATTGAGAAGCGCTGTGCTAGATTCAAATCTCTTCTACAGTGTCTTCTCAGACCAAAGTCTTATCTGTGACAACTTATAGTAACCTATCTGCTTTGGTGTCCACACCTTAATTTACCAAGTCAACAGGTCCACCAAATTCCATACAACAGATGTACCAAATGCCTGTCGCTCTCTACCAGGCATGCAAGCAAGGAAAAAGCAACAACTTTCCTCCAAATAAAACCATAGAAGTTAGTTAGAAAAGAAAGTGCAAAACAGAGAGTATCTTCTCCAAGAAATAAAGCAAACAAAAAATCCAGAAGGTAGCCAAGCACAGAAATGCACATAGTGTTTCTGTCATTTCTGAGGAAATGAGTTAGAATTATGGATGGCTCAGGTCTCCTGGGTTCAATCTGAAGTCTTTTTTTTTTCTTTTTTTAGGGAAGCTAATAGACAAAAAAATTGAGAAAGAATGGGTGGAGGCAGTTTGGTTTAGTATGTTCTCTGGAACACTGTTGTGTTTTCCCCATAGAAAGACTTTACAAATGGTAGTTCAGTTGCAGGTAGGCCCAGAAGAGCTTACTGAACCATAGTCCAGCTGAGGTGCCAAAACCACAGGAGTCCGGGGATATACAAGCCCAGAGCTTCCTTGGAAGAAAGGACAAAGAGATTATCTGTTTCTTCTCTCCTTAGACTTTCTAAGTCCCTTGCTCTACACCACCTCTCTCAGAGGTAAGAGTAATCCTAGAAAACCTTAAACTAGTTTTTATTGTTTTAATTTGTAAGTACATACAAATTAAAAATCTGGTCCTAGAAAAAAAAAGTCCCATCTCAGACCCATATCCCCAGGTTCTATTCAAAGAGACAAAGTCACTGTTTATTACATTTCTTCCAGAAATACTCTCTGTATATACTCAAACGTATGCATGCATATATCACCTTTCAAATTACAGGCAGAAATGGAAGCATGAAGTCTGTTGTGCACTTTTTTTTCAACTTATTTTAAGTTCAGAGGTACACGTGTGGAATGAGCAGGTTTGTTACATAGGTAAACGTGTGTCATGGTGGTTTGCTGTATAGATCAACCCATTACCTAGGTATTAAGCCCAGCATCTATTAGCTGTTCTTCCTGATGCTCTCCCTCCCTATCCCTGTGATAGGCCCCACTGTGTGTTGTTTCCCACCCATATGTCCTTGTGTTCTCATCGTTCAGCTCCCACTTGTAAATGAGAACATGAGGTAGTTTTCTGTTCCTGAATTAGTTTGTTGAGGATAATGGGTTCCAGCTCCAACCACATCCCTGCAAAGCTCATGATCTTGTTCCTTTTTATGGCTGCATAGTATTCCATGGAGTATAAGTACCACATCTTCTTTATCCAGTCTATTATTGATGGGCATTTGGATTTATTCCATGTCTTTGCTATTGTGAATAGTGCTGCAATGAATGTACACGTGCACGTATCTTTATAATATAATGATGTATGCTGCTTTGGGTTTATACCTAGTAATGGAATTGCTGGGTCAAATGATAGTTCTTCTTCCAGATCTTTGAGGAATCACCACACTGTCTTCCACAATGGTTAAACTAATTTATACTCCCACCAACACGTATAAAAGCATTCCTTTTTCTCTGAAACTTCTCCCACATCTGTTGTTTCTGGGCATTTTAATAATTGCCATTCTGACTGGCATGAGATGGTATCTCATTGGGGTTTTTTATTTGCATTTCTCAAATGATCAGTGACGTTGAGCTTTTCTTCATATATTTGTTGGCTGTAAAAATGTCTTCTTTTGAGAAGTATCTGTTCATGTCCTTTGCCCATTTTTAATTGTTTTTTTCCTTGTAAATTTGTTTAGGTTCCTTGTAGACCTTGGATATTAGACTTTCATCGGGTGGAAAGATTGCAAAAATTTTTCTCCATTCTGTAGGTTGTCTGTTCACTCTGGTGATAGTTTCTATTGCTGTGTAGAAGCTCTTAAGTTTACTTAGATCCCATTTGTCCATTTTTGCTTTTGTTGCAATTGTTTTTGGTATTTTTGTCATGAACTCTTTGCCCGTGCCTATGTCCTAAATGGGATTGCCTAGATTTTCTTCTAGGGCTTTTACAGTTTTGGATTTTACATTTAAGTCTTTAATTCATCTTGAGTTGACTTTTGTATAAGGTTTAAGGAAGGGGGTTACAATTTTCCACATATGGCTAGCCAGTTCTCCCAGCACCATTTATTAAATAGGGAGTCCTTTTCCCATTGCTTGTTTGTGTCAGGATTGTTGAAGATCAGATGGTTGTAGGTGTGCAGTCTTATTTCTGAATTCTCTATTCTGTTCATTGGTCTATGTGTTTGTTTTTATATCAGTACCATGCTGTTTTGGTTACTGTGGCTCTGTAGTATAGTTTGGAGTTGGGTAACATGATGCCTCCAGCTTTATTCCTTTTGTTAGGATTGTCTTTGCTATTTGGGAGTTTTTTGTTGTTGTTGTTGTTGTTGTTGTTGTTTTTCGGTTCTATATGAATTTTAAAATAGTCTTTTCTAATTCTATGAAGAATGTCAATGGTAGTTTAATGGGAATAGCATTGAATCTATAAATTACTTTGTGCAGTATGGTCATTTTCATGATATTGATTCTTCTTATCCATGAGCATAAAATGTTTTTCCATTTGTTTGTTTTCTCTCTGATTTCCTTGAGCAGTGGTTTGTAGTTCTCCTCAAGGAGGTCCTTCACTCCCCTTGTTATCTGTATTCCTAGGTATTTTATTCTTTGTGTGTCAATTGTGAATGGGACTTCATTTATGGTTTGGCTCTCTGATTGCCTGTTGTTGGTATAAAGGAATGCCAGCGACTTTTGCGCATTGATTTTGTAAGTTGAGACTTTGCTGAAGTTGCTTATCAGCTTAAGAAGCTTTAGGGCTGAGATGATGGGGTTTTCTAAATATAGGACACGTCATCTGCAAACAGGGATAGTTTGACTTCCTCTCTTCCTATTTGAATATTCTTTATTTATTTCTCTTGCCTGATTGTCCTGGCTAGAACTTCCAATACTATGTTGAATAGGAGTGGTGAGAGAAGGCATCATTGTCTTGGTATACTTTCTTTTTACCCATAAATATACCTTACTTCTTTAATGGCTGCAGAATATCCCATGGTATGAATGTACCATTGGTATCAACATTAGGATAGTGCCTAGGAATATTTTGAAAAAGCAAAACTTCATCTTTCTCCTCTTACTACCTCTTGTCTCTACCCCTGTCCTCCATATGGAGCTGCCTGAACCCTTCACCTTATCTCTCTTGACTGGTTTTACTCTATCCCCTTTCCCAAAGGATTCATCCTCCAAAAGCATGGACTTTCTGACTCCAACCCAAAACTCACCTTCTTTCAGAGTGGCTGACCTGACTTATTTTATTCCGAAGGAAAGTAATTTGATTCAAACTAATTATTATATGAATTACTGCCAACTCCTTAACCCTCACATTTAGAAAGGAGATGGAGTTGAACTCATCATTGGAATTCCAGAGAGCAATGATTGATTTAAAAAAAAAAAACAGAACAGAAGCTGTCGAGAGCATAAAATTTGGGGTTGGGTTCAGCCATACTGGCTATTATGTCAGAAAATCTAGGCACAGAGAACTACCTCTAACTGATGATATTTTGGTCAATTTCTTCATTTCTTCTAGCTAAAAGTCCAATTATTTTCCAAAAGCTCTAGTGTTTTCCACAATACTCTTAGTAAGGGACCTGGAAAGATCAGGCCAGTTGTCTATAGGTATAGGCCATTCATAAATGGGTATCCATAACATATGGATGCACCCTTCTGAGACTGGCCACCAGCCAATTGAGAAAGAGTATGCTGAGGTGTGCCCAAGATGGCCAAATAGGAACAGCTCCAGCCTCCAGCTCCCAGCATGAGTGACAGAGAAGATGGGTGATTTTTGCATTTTCAACTGAGGTACCTGGTTCATTTCACTGGGTCGTGTCAGACAGTTGGCACTGGTCTGCGGGTGCAGCCTGACCAGCAAGAGCTGAAGCAGGGCGAGGCATCACCTCACCTGGGAAGCGCAAGGGGGAAGGGAATTCCTTTTCCTAGTCAAAGGAAATTGAGACACACAACACCTGGAAAATCGGGTAACTCCCACCCTAATACTGCACTTTACCAAGGGTCTTAGCAAATGGCACACCTGGAGATTATATCTCACACCTGGCCCAGAGGATCCCACACCCACGGAGCCTCCCTCATTGCTAGCATAGCAGTCTGAGATCTAACTGCAAGGCAGCAGTGAGGCTGGGGGAGGGGTGCCCGCCATTGCTGAGGCATAAGTAGGTAAACAAAGCTGCCAGGAAGCTCGAATTGGGTGGAGCCCACCACAGCTCAAGGAGGCCGGCCTGCCTCTTAGACTCCTCCTCTGGGGACAGGTCATAGCTAAACAAAAAGCAGCATAAACCTCAGCAGAGGTAAATGCCCCCGTCTGACAGCTTTGAAGAGAGCAGTGGATCTCCCAGCACGGAGGTTGAGATCTGAGAACAGACAGACTGCCAGCTCAAGTGGGTCCCTGACCCCCTGAGTAGCCTAACTGGAACACATCCCCCACTAGGTGCAGACTGACACCTTACATGGCGGGGTACGCCCCTTTAATGAAGCTTTCAGAGCAAGAATCAGACAGCAACACTCACTGTTCAGCAGTATTCTATCTTCTGCAGCCTCTGCTGCTGATACCCAGGCAAACAGAGTCTGGAGTGGACCTCAAGCAAACTCCAACAAACCTACAGCTGAGGGTCCTGATTGTTAGAAGGAAAACTAACAAACAGAAAGGACACCCACACCAAAACCCCATCAGTCACCATCATCAGACTAAAGGCAGATAAAACCACAAAGATGGGGAAAAAGCAGTGCAGAAAAGCTGGAAATTCAAAAAATCAGAGCGCATCTCCCCCTCCAAAGGAACGCCGCTCATTGCCAGCAACGGAACAAAGCTGGATGGAGAATGACTTTGACGAGTCGAGAGAAGAAGGGTTCAGTCGATCAAACTTCTCAGAGCTAAAGGAGGAACTAGGTAACTAGCGCAAAGAAACTAAAAACCTTGAAAAAAGATTTGACGAGTGGCTAACTAGAATAACCAATATAGAGAAGTCCTTAAAAGAACTGATAGAGATTAAAACCATAACACGAGAACTACGTGACAAATGCACAAGCTTCAGTAACCGACTCAATCATCTGGAAGAAAGAGTATCAGCGATCAAAGATCAAATGAATGAAATGAAATGAGAAGTGTAGAGAAAAAAGAGTAAAAAGAAATGAACAAAGCCTCCAAGAAATATGGGATTATGTGAAAAGACCAAATCTACGTCTGATTGGTGTGCCTGAAAGTGACGGGGAAAATGGAACCAAGTTGGAAAACACTCTTCAGGATATCATCCAGGAGAAATTCCCCAACCTAGTAAGGTAGGCCAACATTCATATTAAGGAAATACAGAGAATGCCACAAAGATACTCCTCGAAAAGAGCAACTCCAAGACACATAATTGTCAGATTCACCAAAGTTGAAATGAAGGAAAAAATGTTAAGGGCAGCCAGAGAGAAAGGCCAGGTTACATACAAAGGGAAGCCCATCAGACTAACAGCAGATGTCTCGGCAGAAACTC
>NW_012120966.1:225256-225711 GCF_000951035.1 Colobus angolensis palliatus
GGAAAAGAAGAAGTCAAATTGTCCCTGTTTGCAGATGACATGATTGTATATTTAGAGAACCCCATTGTCTCAGCCCAAAATCTCCTTAAGCTGATTAGCAACTTACCAAAGTCTCAGGATACAAAATTAATGTGCAAAAATCACAAGCATTCTTATACACCCTTAACAGACAAACAGAGAGCCAAATCATGAATGAACTCATTCACAATAGCTTCAAAGAGAATAAAATACCTAGGAATCCAACTTACAAGGGATGTAAAGGACACATTTAAAGCAGTGTGCAGAGGGAAATTTATAGCACTAAATGCCCATAAGTGAAAGCAGGAAAGATCTAAAATTGACACCCTAGCATCACAATTAAAACCACTGCTCAGTGAAATAAAAGAGGACACAAACAAATGGAAGAACATACCATGCTCATGGATAGGAAGAATCAATATTGTGAAAATGGCCAT
>NW_012120966.1:225761-226169 GCF_000951035.1 Colobus angolensis palliatus
ATCGATGCAAAAATCCTCAATAAAATACTGGTCAACTGAATCCAGCAGCACATCAAAAAGCTTATCCACCATGATCAAGTGGGCTTCATCCCTGGGCTGCAAGGCTGGTTCAACATATGCAAATCAATAATTGCAATCCAGCATATAAACAGAACCAAAGACAAAAACCACCTGATCATCTCAATAGATGCAGAAAAGGCCTTTGACAAAATTCAACATTCCCTCATGCTAAAAACTCTCAATAAATTCGGTATTGATGGAACGTATCTTAAAATAATAAGAGCTATTTATTACAAACCCACAGCCAATATCCTACTGAATGGGCAAAAACTGGAAGCATTCCTTTTGAAAACTGGCACAAGACAGGGATGCCCTCTCTCACCACTCCTATTCAACATAGTGTTGGAA
>NW_012120966.1:231714-233957 GCF_000951035.1 Colobus angolensis palliatus
AAGCTTCCTTTCTCTAGCTTACCTTCTTGTTGCTCAAGGGTCAACTGCAATTATTGATTTATTTAGTAACTGCAAAGAATTTATTTTGCAAATTAAATAGGAGTTCTAATTATATAAAAAGTCTAATTCACTATAATGTGACTATAAAGAAAACATACAACATAATAACTTAAATTTTTTTTCTTATTTACACAGAAAGATCATCTAGAATATTAGGAACCATAATTAAATAATAATTTTTTACAAACAATACTGAGATTATAAATTACCTACAACTCACTTTTTAAATAATTATAAAATCTAGACTACTAAGAAAGTATTCTTTAAATGTGTGCAATTTAAACAGTGATTTTTTTAAACTGCTTTTTTGTAATCAAAACATCTTTATTCTTTTTTATCTATGGTAGTACCATCAAGAGTAATTCACTATCAGAAATCTTACCTGGATTGCTATTTACAGAAAGCTCTTCAGATTTCTTTCCTCTTTTGTATTCAGAAATTATTTTGAAAATGTTCTGTATAAAAATAAATGAAATTAATATTTTAGCAATATTATCAAAAACATTTACCAAATATACTAAATTATTAGAGTATCTTAAACAATATCAGGATGTTAATTATTCTCTACACTTCTCTTCTGTAAGCTCTACAAACTTCTTAGTACCTTTCTAATTAAATAATAAAAACAGGTGAAGTACTCATGAAGTGAGCACAGCAAACTATCTCACGTCGGCTTGACATAATGGAAAGTCACCTTCCTGGCTCTTACTGGTAGGTCCTGGTTCTATAGCCAACAGGTATTTGCTCTTAAACAAGTTGCTTCTCTTAGGCACCATGTCTTCTAGATTTTACTGTCCTCTTTCACTAGGTTGTTATATAGGTTTAATGAAGTAGTATTTTTAACATTTACAGAGAAATAGTAAAGCAGTGGAATTTGTTATTGAACTTTACTGCTGAAACTATTTGAAATCCCAAATCAAACCCAATGTGTATTTTTTCATAGGTTCTAATATTCAAATGCTTCAGTTTAAGAAAAATGGTAAGTCCTAATTTTGCTTATTGTTCTATTATTTCTGGCTTATAACTCAGGGCATCTCAACTATTTCATAATTTATGAATAAATTATTTCATTAAAATAGGTAACATGATTGTTCATTATTATTGAGCTCATCAGTTCCAAGGGCAGAAAACTAACAGATGTCAAGATCTGGCTTGGGCTAACACTATTACTTCTCTGCAGACTCTAACTGAACCAGCAGATGTTTGCTAGAATAATGGTTAATCTCCATCAGTGATGTTATCTCCAACTGACATGGAAGACAAAACCCTACTTTCATGTTTCTTAAGTTCCATGAAGTAGATGAAAGTTGACATTTTCTCATTTCCAAGATACATACTAACAAAATATTTACACAACACCCCATGTGTTACTTATCTGCATTCTCAGTTTATAGATGGCTGATGAAGTTGCACAACCCTTGAAAACTTAAAAACTTGAAAATTTGTCACTTGAAAACTACTTAAACCAAACTATGAAATCTCACCTGATATATAAGATGCAATTGTTACAATTATTTTAAGCTTCAATTTAGTGTTCACTGGCCTTTTTATGTAAAGACTTACACTTTATTCTGAGTCTCGATCGCATAATCTTCTGCAGTCTTTCCATACGCATCTCAGAAAAACACATCAATATTGTGCTGCAGAAGAAGAATGACTGTATCTTTTTCTCCAAGTGTAACAGCAAGTATGAGGGATCTAAAATAACAGAGAGGTAATTAAAAACTTTAACAACATTTTAAAAGCTAAGTTTAAATACTTTATCAACTTAATATGTTGCCTGTCCATGTAGAATTAACCCAATTACACGTAGTAAGAAACAAGCATCTTGGGTGCTTAAGGGTTTATCTTTGTAAATTACCACAAAGGTTAAAAGCAAGGAACAAAAAGGCAGCCTCTTGTCCCACTGTGGTATGACATAAAGTTGCTAATTTAAAGTCCTTTGATGGGCAAGAAACTATGCTCAGGCCACCTATCTACAGTAGGCAAATTTAAGTGAAAAATTATTCATTTCTTCCCTAGTCTAATATTATATATTATAATGCAAAATCAGCTAAGGGGTCAGATAAGAGCTATCTGCAGGCTTGAAACAATAATATTAACAGGAATGCTAAATAGTAGTAGTCATAGCTTCAGTTAATGATGCTTATAAGCATGTGCTAGGCATTAAACACCATATATAT
>NW_012120966.1:234180-237945 GCF_000951035.1 Colobus angolensis palliatus
TATATATATATAAGAGCACATACTTATATGCTCAGCCATTGTTTCCAAAACATCAGCACCTTGCTCTGTTAGCTGCACATTCTAACATTATATATATATAATGTTACTTAAACACAGCCACCTTTGAAGGATATATTATTACCCTCCTTTTCACAGAAGAAAACATGTTTGGTGATAAGTAATGTTATCAAGGTCACACATCTAGCAAGTGGGAAAGCTAGGGATTAAGCCCAGTCCTGTGTGAATCTAAAGCTTGTCTTCATTAAAGTAAAGTTTTATCAATTTAAAGCTATCTTTTCTCCCTCTCCCCATATCAATTAAAAACAACATCAAAACACAGCAGAAATGAAAAACTAACATGAAACCCCTTTAGCTAACATAAGATCATACAATCAAAAGCATCACATGATTACATTATAAATAACACCACATCATATTACAAATAAACATTTACTAATATACAGAGATTTCTATATATAGAAGCCTTTTATGTGTATAATGTCTATAGAGAGAGACGAATCCTGCTATACACTGTTCTTTATGTTACTCAGTCCAAATAATCGTTTTTCTACCTAAGTGATGATCTGTGTTGATATTTCTCACTATATCCCAATAATTAAAAGTTAGTCTTCTTATTAATGTAATATTTCTGACTCGAGTGACTGCCACCACTCTAAAATGACACTCAGGTTTAAAAACAACACAATAAGAACTAAGGTCTGTACCTGTTAAGAAAATCAACTGCATTTACATTTGCATTGTTCTTTAATAAAAATTCCACCATGTTCACTTTTGCTCGACTCACAGCAAGTAAAAGTGGTTGATATTCATCCTGTAAGACAACAGCAACAATTTATAATCACAAAATTACATATTTATCAACTGAACGGAAAACCTTACGTAAGATCCTATGAGCTTGAATATATACAATTGAAAGGACGTAAGAGGTGGTCCCTTTCTTTTCACTCCTCGGCGCTTTTCTATGCTCTACTCCTTCCCCTGGAAACAACCTTCTCTACCTCACCACAAGAACTCTGGTCATCTCCAAAGCTCACTTCAAACATTTACCAGTTCCAAGAATCTTTGCTTCTATCACAGCATTTAGCATGGCACATTTCAAGGATTTCATTGTTTCCCACCTGAGCCAGGAGCTTCTTGAGGGAAGGAGCTCTATTTTTTTCTCTATGTCCTCAAACTCTAAGACATAGTAATAAATGTTTCAGGTATTTTTATTAATGATTTAATTATACTTATGGAGCAGTGTTTCTTAAACTATTAATATATTCCAAAGGATATTTACTTTACGAGAAGTTGCACATTATACCCCAAAAGAAAGACTCCATGATCACCCATGTTTGAAAAATGTTACAAAACTGTACATTACGTGTCTAGTATTTGAGAAATCTTTTGAACTTCACCGAATCCCTATTTGTAAATACTTATTATGGAGAAGATTAACATCTGAGAAATGAGAGTTTCAGGGATACGGTTGTGAGAGCTCACCAGTAAAGGTGGAGGTTTCCTCTGGGTGACACACACTTGCCTGATTCCCTTCTATCGATGGTGTCAGAATCTCAGATGACAATGTCAGGTCCTGCTGATCCATTTGGAACAGGAGCACCTGACATTGTCATCTGAGAATCTGACACGACTGACAGTTCATTTGAAGCCTATCTCTTTTTAATTCGGAGAGCCGGGCTCTGAATTAATAGAAATAGGCTTCAAATGAACTGTCACTGCTTGTTATTAAATAGTCCATGGGTTTTCTCTAGCAATATTTTTATCTTAGCTGTCAGAAAGCTCTGTATGAAATGTTATTCTCGATTACAATCTTAGGAACCTGGTGCAAATATTTATGTAATTATAATCATAGAATCCTGGTACATAACTCCTTTAAAAATTTGTATTCTAGTTTCCATATTAATTCTTACTTAATTTTTTTTATTTTAGGTAAAATATAAATCAGAAATAAAAATACAATGGCTTATCAAAGCTCTAATAATGACCTATATGAATTATGTATAGCATAATGAAAGCCGCTAAATTACTTGCATCTTGTATTTATTTATTTATTTTGAGACAGAGTCTCGCCTGTCCACCAGGATGGAGTGCAGTGGCACCATCTCAGCTCACTGCAACCTCCGCCTCCTGGATTCAAGCACAAGCTATTATCCTGCCTCAGACTCCTGAGTAGCTGGAACTACAGGCATGTGCCACCACACCCAGCTAATTTTTTGTATTTTTAGTAGACAGGGGGTTTCACCGTGTTAGCCAGGATGGTCTCAATCTCCTGACCTCGTGATTCGCCCGCCTCGGCCTCCCAAAGTGCTGGGATTACTGGCTTGAGCCACTGCGCCTGGCCAATTACTTGCATTTTTAGGAGGCAATGCTGAAGAGAAAAATACAATGTTGTCTACAATATGCATAACCTATGCAACTATACCACTATTCACCTTAAAAAGCTTACATGCATTCTAATGGGAAGATGATTATCTATGGTATATACAAAGAAAAATAGTTTATAAAAACACCACCTTCTAAATTCAAAAGTTCAACCCCATTACTAAGGGATTTATGTAAAATACAGACTCTATATTTAAATAGATATAAAATGTCTTGAAAACCTTGAAATATTTACTAAAATACACTATAAAACAGGGCTTGTGAAGTCATCCCTACAGAGGCAAGGGAGATGACCTGAGGAAGTGAAGTACCTAGGTGGGCACAGTAGCAGAATGGAGACCACATGCCTCATAGAAAGGGGCAACCTCTGCACAGCATCCTAAATG
Source organism: Colobus angolensis palliatus (assembly GCF_000951035.1). Lineage (NCBI taxonomy): Eukaryota > Metazoa > Chordata > Mammalia > Primates > Cercopithecidae > Colobus > Colobus angolensis. The sequence goes on from NW_012120966.1 coordinate 236,970, forward strand.
TGAGATAGGCTCAAGGGACACCAGATTGGATTCTTGAAGAGAAGCCTGGAATCCAGATCTGTGCGTGAGTCTCCTAAATCTTCCATGTTGAGACAATTTATAGAGGCAAATTAAACGCATCTATGTGACACATTTAGACTATAGACCTTGTATTTTTATATTTGCTATGGATATGTCTCCAAGTGATTGTATGTAAAGCAAGTGTTTTCATGTAAAATACTTCCTTTCTTTAGTTTCTGAATTTTTTTTTCCAAAACAGGCCCAAGAATGCAATAAAAATTGTTACTAAGAGTCATAACACCCACTTTAAGCACTTTTACAACATGCATGCATTTATAATTTATGTTTAATTTTCCCAGATTGTTCATCAAATTGATAATTAGTTCATAGGACTGCTGCAACTATATTATTAAAATAACATTAAATTACTATTCTAGTTTCCATACTGTTACCTAATTTTTTTATTTTAAGTAAAATATAAATCAGAAACAAAAATACAATGGCTTATCAATTAAAGCTCTAATAATGACCTATATGTATTCTCCGTATTCTTACTAACTTCATGGTTTTCAGTGTTTAAAACTGCTATCCTGATTATGCCATAGTTCTATGTACTTAACAGACATACTGAGGCAGTCCATAATAGAGCTTCAGCTTTAAAAAAAGGTTTAGAATTTTTTATATCGTAATTGAGAGAACCCTGCTTTTAATAATGATGTATTGACCTATCACCAGAATGATAACAAAGAGATCCAAAGTCCTGAAAGAGTCAGTCTCTACTTATTAAAAGAGTACCCAATAGCAAATTTCTAACAACCCTATGAATGGCAGTGAATAAGTGATGGTGGCAAAGAAAAGGTGTTATTCTTAAGCTGATAGATACTGCAAATAATAGTCCTTTTAACTTCCCAACCACAGAAGTAGAGACAGATAAAAGTCAGGCTAATATTATTGGAAAGGAGAAATTGAAAGGAAG
>NW_012120966.1:238839-240977 GCF_000951035.1 Colobus angolensis palliatus
AATTAGCTTGTGCATTTCTGATTGCTCTCCTTTTCTTCATTTCTCGCTCTTAAGCCTTTCCACAGAGGGATCACTTTCAAATGAAATCACCTTCACATACAATACTTGTCAACAGCAGCAAGAAGTACATTTATTGTGAAATGCTTTAATGTTCTTTGAAATTTAAAATAAAGTCTATTTAGAAGGGCAAATTTTACTTTCTTGTGTCACTTCACACTGATTAGAAAAAAAGTAATTTAGTGGAAAAACACTTAACTATTCCCTTTTCCAAATTCAGTGGTCATGAATTATAAATTTATTGTAATTCATTTGTTTTTATAATTATTTACCATAAGTGCATGAAGAAAAGTTGTACTCTATAATGCTTCTTTAAAAGTTCCAATATTTAAAGTAAAATCTTAGACAGTTAAGGCATTTCAAAATATTTTCATTCAAGGAATGTTTGAGCTTCCAAACATGAAAAATTGACCCTTACATGTGTCAATGTTAAAATAAATGCATTTCAGATAGTTTGAAAATAATGTTGGTTGATCTATACCTTGCTGCATTCTTCAATATCTGTACCATAAAAAAGAAGTTTTTCTATCATGGATGTATCTTCATTATACACAGCATAGTGTACAGCAGTCCTTCCATAGAAATCCGTAATATTTGGATCAGCATGATTTTTCAGTAGAATAGCTGCACAAGCCTCCTGCCTCAGTTGTACCGCCTGTCAGTATTAGACCAAGAAACATACAAATACTGAAAAATCAAAACAAACACTCCATATGATTTACTAACTAGTTATATAGTGGTATCCAATGAGATAAGTTCATTTTATTCTATGTACTTAAACCAAATCCATCTCATGCTCAAAGAGTCTGCTACTATATACCTTGATCAGAGGTGTCCTGCATTCACGGTCATAGACTTCTGGACACCAGGAGAGATATGACTTCCAGTTGGCCAGTGGCACAGGCCAAATGTAGGGCAGTCTTGTGAGAGTGACAGGACTTTTTAAAACAGGTAACTGTAAGCATTAATTAGCGTGTTATTTCTCTGTCTTCAAAACAAATATTTAATTTTCTTGTGAAGAAAGTACAACCTTTGTTAGCACTTATTACTCACCACATTAATGAAAGAGCAGGCTATTTAATAGAAAAAGTTTGACTTTTGGATTCAGTTTAATTGGGGCTTAAAATTTACTTTAAGCTCTGTCACTTAGCTATTATTTAGCCTTTCTTTGCTTCAATTTCCTTATCAATAAAATATATAAGAGCATAGTAGCTATTCTACAGAACACTGCTGTGATGCTTACATGAGAATCTATGTACAGCATTTAGAACACAAATAACAGCTCAATAATTTTTAGATATTACTTCGTATAAAGACATTTTAATTAAGTAAAATGATATAATCATATCTACATTGAGGTATCTATTAAAGATTAGATGTATCATTGTATTTCAGTCATTCTCAGATGCTCATTTTCTCACTATTCTCTTATATAGTAGCATCTCCTGACATTGGGATACTGTTTACAATTATTTATTACAATTATAACTGGCAACATTTTAAACATTATCTTATTGATATATAATGTGGCATCACCCAATCCATGATGCCTTACATTAAGTACATAGAACAGGCAGTTCTACTCATATAATTAGCACCTAAATAAAGTACTGTGGAAAAAGAAGGCAAAAATAAAAACAACGAATTTTTAAAGCAAAGTAATTCTTACTTCAATTTTCAAAAAAAAATAATCCAAAGAAAACTCAGTATTCAAATGAATAGGTATGGCTCATTTTTTTCAATACTTACAGAATGTTATGTAAATTAGGTATTTGCAATGATTAATAGTAAATTTGAGACTGTCGTAAGTTTTTGAAAGGTCAGTTAAAGGTTATCTTTTACTATTTTCTAACTTCAGAATTGCTTTTGTTTCAAAAAAAAAAAAAAAAAGAAAGGAATAAAAGATCCAATTGGGATTCAGTCCTAATGCTTCCTTTTTAAATCTCTCAGCTTGCTCAGGCTGGGCGGCTAAACATGAAGTTGTTAAGGGTGGAAGAGTCCTGAGAGATGGTGGATTGTGTCTGCTATATAATAGATATTCAGATTATGCTTGATGAATAACTGGATTGAAAGAATGCATA
>NW_012120966.1:242165-243517 GCF_000951035.1 Colobus angolensis palliatus
GCAGTGGCATGATCTTTAATTTTTTGTATTTTTGGTAGAGATGGGGTTTCACCATGTTAGCCAGGATGGTCTTGATCTCCTGACCTCGTGATCCACCCGCCTCGGCCTCCCAAAGTGCTGGGATTACAGGCATGAGCCACCGTGCCCGGCTTCCTTTTTTTTTAACTTAAATACCTTCTCCTCCCAGGAACACTAAATATTTTTTCATATGTGCATAGGTTGCTTGAATATCTGGAAAAAAAATGCTTTGCTCTATTTTAAATGAGTTCTTGTTGATTTGAACAATTCTCTGTAAAATGAAAATCACTTTTTTATCTAATATGTATATATACATACTGTCTTTTGTTAATTTTTTCTTATAAACAGGATGCTTTAATTTTTTATTTTGCTAAATCGACCTTCAAAATCTGTGCTTGCGATACTTGTAGGAATATAAACATGTATCAATATAAGTAGGTATTTGTGTTTTTTCTGTTATCTTTCTTATTTTGTGCATTTAAAATTTTTAATCTACATTCCATAATGAACTTATTTCTGTGACATAAAAATCTAGCCAGTTTTCTCCAAATAGTTAGCAGGCACTTCATTTATGAGTAATTCATCTTTTCCTACTAATATGAAATGTCACCATTATCGAATTCTATTAGATTGATGCAAAAGCAATTGCGGTTTTGCCATTACTTTTAATTGCAGCAAAAACCACAATTGCTTTTGCACCAACCTAATAAATTCTTACACATATTGGGGTGTTCCTGAATTTTCTAACCTGTTCCATTCACTGATTTGTTGTTTCAGCTGTTAGTAAATTACTTGTGGAAATTAAGCACATTTTCATATCTAGAAAGGCAAATCTTTCTGACTCCATTTCAAAAGTTTTCTTAATGTCATCACAATAGTAAAAGACAGCACGAGTAATTTTAACACTCTGATAACTTTATTTGGATTATGTAAAATTTACAAACACCGAAAGAGCTCAGAACTTCAGAAAAATGTCTTTCTGTTCAAGAACACAGACCACCTTCCCACTTCAAAGTTTCCCTCTAAGGTCCCTCAGTGAAAACCATATTGACATAGGTGTCTACTGATATAAAATAAATATTGGATTTTATCCAAAGAATTTTTAGCCAGGAAGTTGATATATTATGGAAATGATTTCTCTCACTATGCACCTTCCATAATGTATGTAACACTATGCTTTAAAATGTGTACATTAAGAATAAAACGCTGTACATACTGAATTTTATTAGTGAAATCACTTTAAAATGATTTATAAAGAAGCAGCATGGTGAGCGATTGGAAACCAGCTAAAGTTTTGTTTTTGTTTTGCTGCTCATGAAAATGGCCTGGGTGCT
>NW_012120966.1:248273-249110 GCF_000951035.1 Colobus angolensis palliatus
GCAAAGTCAGGCATCTGAGAAGCAAGTCACAAGAAATGGTTGTCATGACACCAGTGAAGTCTGAGGGCTGGAGTGACATCTTGGGTATGTGGGACTTGACTCCTGCACCCCAGGGCCAGGTACACACAACTGCTCAACATCAGTTAGTCAAAGGAACTGACAAACTCAGTATCAGTTAGTCAAAGGGTGGAAGAGTTGATTAGAGAATGCTCAGGCCCCCTAGATCGTAGGGGCTTCTGCCATATCTTCAGAGACAGAGATGTCACCCGAGATGGCTGGGAGCTGGCCTGGCTCTATCAGTCAGGCCTCAGTGTTGCTACATACAAGCTGGCCTGGCACCCACAGCCAGGCCATGATGTTCTCGTGTGGAACAGTTTCACCAATATCAACATCAGACAAGGCCACTCTGTGATCACGATGAAGACAAAACCAAGACCATAATTGCACAGACAAAACCTACTGTCCACATCACAAAAACTGGCCAACATCATTAACGAGTAACTGCCCCTTCTTTACCAATGGTAGCTTTAGGCTCACCCCATTCTTCTTACTTTCTAGGTAAGAATTGTTAAGATACCCAGTTGTAGAGGTAGCCCTGCTTCCTGAATGTATCCAATCCAGAGCTAAGCTCTGCTTTCTTGGGCCTAAACCCTAACGGTGATATAACTGCAGCTTCCCATGGCATATGATTTCCCTTATTCAATGGGTAAATGACTCCAGCTTTGTTCAACTGTGTGTGTGTTCCTGAATGGTCTTTGGCTAAAAGGAATTAACAGTCCTCAGTCATAAATGCCCCTTCGCAGGCTAGCAATGCCTCTGGTAGCCACCCTGCCTAAA
>NW_012120966.1:256626-258820 GCF_000951035.1 Colobus angolensis palliatus
ATAGGCAAAGCAGGAAACAGAACATGTATAAAGCAGGCTATCACTAGTGTAAAAAGGGGTGGGGCGGGAGGAGTTTCAATTTGTGTGTTTATGAAAGTCTATCTCAAAGGCCACCCAATTTTGGTAACACTGGCTGCCTCCAGGTAGGGTAACTAGTTGGTTGGAAAAGTGGCAAAGAGGACTTGCCATTCTTTAACTCATAATTTTAAACTACACAAATTCAAAATGATAAACACAATGAAAGCTTGCAGGAAAATGGCGGACAGGAGACAGGACTAATGTGCAGCACCCACTTGGACAGACAAAACAGTGCCTGGGGATGCACATTGTGAACTTTTGCTCCAAGAACCGCCATAGGAACATACCAGGAAAACCAAAAGAATTCACAGACCCTTTGAAAGAAGTGGCTTGCTGCTGTAAACTCCACAAGGCAACCAAAAAACTGTGAGTTCCCAAAGTGTAAGAGGGGGAAAAGTCGGCTTCTGAACATACATCCCCACTGGGGAACCTGAAAAATCCAGATCACAGAAGACGGATTTAACCTTACCTAGAGCTGAAATGGATTTAGAGAGCTGAGCAAGCTATAAAAGTAGAAACAGCAGCAGGAAGAGCCCTGTAGACACTCCCAGTCCCCAGCTTGAGCCCAGAGAAGCCATCCCTGGCTTTATCTCACAGGGATTCTTGGGGAAGAAAACGCAGCCAGTGGAACTGGGGAGGGGCCACAGGGTGAAGGAAGCTTCTAGTTGAACTTTGTAATAATTTCAACTGAGCACAAATTTTCCCGAGAAGAATCCGGTAGGGGACAAATGGGAAGCGCAGATATAAATGAAGAAGCCACAGCCGAAGGTGCAGGCAGGCAGGGAGGGGCGAGGCCTGAGAGGCCTGCTTGCTTTCTCAGTAGGGAGGCCTGTAGCCTGGGCAAGATCTCAGCCCTGCTCACCATGGTGGGGCATGGCAGGAGTGAAACTGGCCTTGCTGGCTGTGTGGCAGCTGGGTAAGGTCTGTCACTGCTGGCTTTCTCCTACTTCCCTGGCAGCCTGTATGACACAGAAGAGGCAGCCATAATCCCCCTGGGAACATAACTCCATTGACCTGAGAACTACCCTCCAACCCCCTCCCCAGTAGCCACAGCAAGCTCCGCCCAAGGGAAGTCTGACTCAGACCCACCTAACTCTGCCCTAACCTGATGGTTTTTCTCTACCTGCCATGGTAGCCAAAGACAAAAGACATAAACTCTTGGGAGTTCTATGGCCCTGCCCATTACCTAAGAAACCAAAACACTTATCCTGGCCAACACAGACAAGCTTGTATCCCCACTATACTACCGCAGCTGATGCTTTCTTGAAAGCACCACCTCCTGGCTGAAGGCCAACCAACTCAAGCCACTACAGAAACTCGTAACAGAACAACCCTGCTCCAAAAAGGGGAAAACAACAGCTAATTCCACAGCCTGCAACATCCTGGCTAACCAGAGATCCTGAGTCTGTCCACATGACTTCACTGCTAGCATAAATCAGCATTCAAGAAAATCAGTGTACTAAACAAAAATACAACCAGGGACTCCCACAGAGTTCACTTCACTCTCCTGCTACCTCCACCAAAGCAGGTGCTGGTATCCACAGCTCAGAGGCCTAAAGACAGATCACATCACAGGACTTTCTGCAGACATTCACCAGTACCAGCCTGGAGCCTGGTAGCCCCACTGGGTGGCTACACCCAGAAGGGCACAACCACTGCAGTCCAGCTCTCAAGAATCCTTATCCTTAGGGGAAGACGAAGAGCACCCCATCAAGGGATCACTCCATTGGACAAAACAATCTGAACAGTAGCCCTTGGGTTCTAGATCTTTCCAATGAAACAGTCTACTCAAATGAGAAGGAACTAGAAAACAAATTCTGGTAATATGACAAAACAAGGTTCTATAGCACCTCCAAAAGATCACACTAGCTCTCCAGCAACAGATCCAAACCAAGAAGAAATCTCTAAATTGCCAGATAAAGAATTCAGAAGGTTATTAAGCTACTCAAGGAGGTACCAGAGAAAGGTGAAAACCAACTTAAAGAAAATTTTAAAAGACTCCAGAGAAACAGATGTCATAAAGAAAAGACAATCAAACTTCTGGAAATGAAAGACACACTTGAGAAATGCAAAATACACTCGGAAATTTCAACAACAGACTAGAATAGGTAGAAAA
>NW_012120967.1:0-1882 GCF_000951035.1 Colobus angolensis palliatus
TTTGCGCATATCACATACTCAGAGGATAGAAAGGATATATGTCCCCTCATGGACAGACTCTTCCTATAAAGTATTGAAAGCACTTGGCATTATTCACTCTTCAATCTTAACCTACATCTTATGATGTGGGGTCTGTTATTTCCATTCTACTAATGAGGAATCTGAGGCGAAGAGAGACAGTGACTTTCCTAAAGTCACATAGCTAGTAAAGGCTATAGCCAGGAAGGCTTGTTGTAGAAATGAGTGAGCCAGGCAACGTGGGAAATCCTGGAGACAAAATGGCAAATAAAGTGGATCTGATTCCTGTTTTCCTAGAGCCTTTCACCTGGACTCAACTGAAATTGAATTTTGGAGTAGAGGGCTTTTTCCTTAGTAAAACATTTTGTACTTTCAAATAATTTAAGGCGTACAAGTTTCTTTCTTTTTTTTCTTTCTTTTTTTTTTTTTGAGATGGAGTTTTGCTCTTTTTGCCCAGGTTGGGGTGCAAAGGCGCCATCTCGGCTCACTGGAACCCCCGCCTCCCGGGTTCAAGTGATTCTCCTGCCTCAGCCTCCCTAGTAGCTGGGATTACAGGCACATGCTACCACGCCCAGCTAATTTTGTATTTTTAGTAGAGATGGGGGTTTCTCCATAATGGTCAGGCTGGTCTCGAAATCCCAACCTCAGGTGATCTGCCCCCTTCGGCCTCCCAAAGCGCTGGGATTATAGGCATGAGCCACGGCACCTGGCCGACACACAAGTTCAAAAATACCACAGTGAGTTTCTATTTCCTTCACCTAGATTTTTATTTTAATAGTTTCTCTATTCTTCACACAGATTTCTCTAAGAATAATATCTTGTGTAGCCATAGACATTATCAAATTCAGAAAACTGACATTGATACAAAATTACTAACTAAAACTACAGATCAGAGTTCATGTTAGCTTTGAATCTGCACTTTTTTGGGGGTGGATATGAAATGTTATCACATCTATTGATTCACTTGGTAACCACCACCATAACCAGGATATAGAACTATTTCTTCACACAAAGAAACTTCCTTCTGCTAACTTTATACTCATACCTCACTTTCCACTGTAAACTCTGGCAACTGTGTCCATTACTACAGTTCTGTGGTTTAGAGAATGTTAAATAAATGGAATCATACAGGATATAGCCTTCTGAGATTGACCTTATTTCACTCAGCATAATCCCCTTGAGATCTGACCACAATTGTTTTGCATATCAGTACTCCTTATTCACGATTTTGAAATTCTTCACCTGGATGGGGCTGGAGACAACTTGATGCTTTCCCCAGAATGAAGAGTCCCAATTTGTATATCAGTGTTAAGAAGAAAACAAAACAAACACTTAAGGTGAGATTTTCGTGGACTTAAAACAAACAAACAAACAAACAAAAGCTTAACTTTTATTTTAAGTTCAGGGGTACCTGTGAAGGTTTGTTATATAGGTCAACTTGTGTCATAGGGGTACGTTGTACAGATTATTTTGTCACCCAGGTATTGAGCCTGTTACCCATTAGTTATTTTTCCTGATTCTCTCCCTCCTCCCACCCTTCAACCTCCAATCAGCCCCAGTGTGTGTTGCTCTCCTCTATGCATACATGTGTTCTTATCATTTAGCTCCACTTATAAGTGAGATCATGTGGTATTTAGTTTTCTGTTCCTGAATTCGTTTGCTAAGGATAATGGCATCCAGCTCCATCTATGTTCCTGAAAAGGAGATTATCTTGTTCTTTTTTGTGGCTGAATAGCATTCCATGGTGCACATGTACCACATTTTCTTTTTGTTGTTGTTTTCTATTGAGATGGAGTCTTGCTCTGTTGCCCAGGCTGGAGTGCAGTGGCATGATCTCGGCTCATGAGATCATGACCTCCCAGGT
>NW_012120968.1:0-3595 GCF_000951035.1 Colobus angolensis palliatus
TTTTTTTTTTTTTTTTAAGACAGAGTCTCGCTCTGTTGCCCAGGCTAGAGTACAGTGTCACGCAGTCTCTGCTCACTGCAAGCTCCGCCTCTTGGGTTCACACCATTCTCCTGCCTCAGCCTCCCGAGTAGCTGGGACTACAGGTGCCTGCCACCACGCCTGACTAATTTTTTGTATTTTTAGTAGAGACGGAGTTTCACCATGTTAGCCAGGATGGTCTCGATCTCCTGACCTCGTGATCCACCTGCCTCGGCCTCCCAAAGTGCTGGGAGTATAGGCATGAGGCACCGCACCGGGCCCTAATTTTGTATTTTTAATAGAGGCGGAGTTTCACCATGTTGTCAGGCTGGTCTCAAACCCCAGACCTCAAGTGATCCACCCACCTTGGCTTCCCAAAGTGCTGGGATTACAGACATGAGCCACCGTGCCATTCATGCCACCACACCCGGCTGGTATTCTTGATACAAATTCGTTAACAGATGTATAGCTTTTTTTCATTTTCTTAATGGTGACCTTTACAGAGCAAATGTTTTCAATTTATATGGCCCAATTCATGAGTTTTTCTTCTGTGGTCATGCTTTTGGTATCTGTGAACATTGCCTAACCCTAAGATTTCTTCTGTGTTCTATTTTAGAAGTTTAATCATTTTATCTCTTCTATTAAAGCATATGAACCATTTTTAATTCAATTTTTGTACATGATGTGATATAAGGGCAGAAGTCTACTTTCTGCATACAAATTTTCAGTTTTCCTAGCACCATTTAATGACAAAGTATCCTTCCCCAATTGAATTACTGTGCCATCTCTCTTGAAGATGAATTGACCGTAAAAACAAGGTTTTATTTTTGGATTTTCTGTATATCCTTACACTGATACCAACTGTGTTGAGTATGCTTTAGACGAGCTTTTAAAATTAGATAAAGTTGTCTTACTTTATTCTTCGTTTTCAAAAAATTTTTGACTAGTATAGATTCTTTGCATTTCTATATAAATTTTAGGATCAGCTTGTCGATTTTTGAACAAAAGTTTCTGAAATTATCATAGGGATTGTAATGACTCTCTAAACCAATTTGGGGAGAATTAACCTCTTAACAATATTTAATTTATTCCTTATCTTAAGGGGGAAACAATCAGAGTTTGAAATTAGGCACGATGTTATCAACTGTAAGTTTTGTATAGATACCCTTTAGTAGGATGAGGAAATTTACTTCTAGTCTGATTTGTTGGGTGTTTTTATCATGATGGATTGATATTTTTCTGTATTTTTTCTGTTTTGAATGAGGTGGTCATGCAGGTTTTTTCTTTTAAATAAAATATGAAATATTTTATTTCATATTTATTAATATGGTGTATTGTGTTCATCGATTTTCAGATATTATACCAACCTTGCATTCTAGGAGAAATTCCACATGGTCCTGATATACAATCCTTTTTATATGCTGCTGGATTCAGTTTGCTAGTATTTTGTTAAGGATTTGTGCATTTACTTTCATAAGGAGTAACAGTGTCAATACTAGCCTTATAGAATACACTGGGAGCCATTCTTCCTGCTCTGTTTTCTGAAAGAATTTATGAAGGATTGGTAAAATTTCTATGTTGGTAGAATTCAGCAGAGAAGCCCCTTGATCCCAGGCTTCTCTTTGTGTAAAGAGTTTTAATTACTAATTCAATTTACTTTATGTATCTATCCTGAATTTTTTTTATTTTGTTTTTTTTTAAGATGGAGTTTTGCTCTTGATGCCCAGGCTGGAGTGCAATGGTGCGATCTCGGCTCCCTGCAACCTCCGCCTCCCAGGTTGAATTGATTCTCCTGCCTCAGCCTACTGAGTAGCTGGGATTACAGGCATGCTCCACTACGCCCGGCTAATTTTGTATTTTTAGTAGAGACAGGGTTTCTTGCTGTTGGTCGGGCTGGTCTCAAACTCCCGACCTCAGGTGATCTGCCTGCCTTGGCCTCCAAAAGTGCTGGGATTACAGGCGTGAGCCACAATGCCTGGCCTGCCTGTAATATTTTCATAGATGCCCCTTATCAGATTGAGGAAGTTTCTTTTTATTCCTAGTTTTCTGAGAGTTTTTATTAGGAATATATCTTAGATTTTGTCAAATATTTTTCTGCATCTATTGAGATCAGTATGTTGTTTTATTTTTTAAAGACTTAATGTGATGAATTCGTTTATGTTCAGATGTTAACATGAACACATAGAGTAAAGCCCATATTATTGTGATATGTTATCTGTATATTGTTGGATGTGATTTGCTGAGCTTTTTCTAAGAATTTCTGCATCTGTGCTCAAGAGGGGTAAATATCTCTAACTTTATTTTAATGAATATCATTGTCTGCCTTTGTTACCAGGGTAATGCTGGCCTTGTAGATTGAGTTGCAGTGTATTCTCTCTTCTTTAATTTTCTCGATGAGTTTGATAGAATTGGTATTATTTCTTCTTCAGATAAAGAGTTCTACCATTGGAGCCTAGAATTTTCGTTGCAGAAAGATTTTTAACTATGAAATTTCTACAGTAGTTATAGGGCTATTGAGGTTATCTATTGCTCCTGAGTAACCTTTGGTAGTTTATGTCTTATAAGATATGGGTACATTCATCTAGGTTGTTGAGTTATATTAAAAAACTATCAGCATAAAGTTGATCATAATATTGGTAATTTAACATCTATCTCTCTCCCACTCCTTTTTCCCCCGTTTCCTTCCCCCCTTTCTCTTTTCGTTGTTCAGTGTATGTGGAGCTGTTTTAATCTTATTTTATATTGGATTTTTCTATTATTTTTGTTTTCTATTTCATTGATTTCTGTCCTTTATTTCCTTTCATCTGCTTACTTTGGGTTTGACTCCTCAGCTGTTCTTAGTTTCTCAAGGTAGACTTCGAGGTCATTGACTTGACCCTTTGTTTTTCTAATAAGGGAATTTACTCCTATAAATTTTTTAAAGCACTGCTTTAGCTATGTGTCCTAAATTTGGATATATTGTATTTGCTTTTTTATTTAGTTCAAAATACTGTCTAGTTTCCTTTTTTATTTTTTGTTTAACCCATGGATTATTTTGAAGCATGACATTTAGTGTGCAGATATTTGAGGATTTTCTAGATATCTTTCTGCTATTGATTTCTAATTTAATTTCACTGTAGTCACAGAACATAGTTTGTGTGATTTGAATGCTTCTGAATTTATTGAGATTTGTGTGAGACCCACAATAAACTCTATCTTGGTGAATGTTTCATTTCCTCAAGAAGATAATGTATATTCTGCTTTTGTTGGCTAGTGTCTTATACCAGTTAGGTCAAATTGGTTAATAGTGTTATTCAAGTCCTTTCTCCTTTTTCTGTCTGTTTATTCTAACAATTATTAAGAAGGGTTTTATAGGAGTACTTTGTGTGTTTTTTTGTTTGTTTGTTTGTTTGCTTGAGACAGAGTCTCGCTCTTGTTGCCCAGGCTGGAGTGCAGTGGCACAATCTCAGCTCACTGCAACCTCTGCCTCCCAGATCCAAGTGGTTCTCCTGCCTCAGCCTCCCAAGTTGCTGGGATTACAGGTGTGCACCACCACACCCAGCTAATTTTGTGGGTTTTTTTTTTTTTTTTTTTAAGA
>NW_012120969.1:0-4218 GCF_000951035.1 Colobus angolensis palliatus
GAAGAAAAACATTTTCAGGGGAGGAATTTAAGCCAGCTGCAGAAATTTGCATATGTAAAGAGGAGCCAAATATTCATAACCAAGATAATGGTGAAAATTCCTGGAAGGAATTTCAGAGACCTTCACAGTAGCTCCTCCCATCACAGGCCTGGAGACCTAGGAGGAAATAATGGTTTTGTGGGACAGGTACAAGGCCTCAGTGCTCTGTGCAGCCTCGGGTCATGGCACCCTGCATCATGGCCACTCCAGCTCTAGCCACGGTTAAAAGGGGCCAAGGTACAGACCAGGCTGATGCTTCAGAGGGTGCAAGCCATAGGCCTTGGTGGCTTCCATGAGGTGTTAAGCCGGTGGGTGCACAGTGTGAGACAGTTGAGGCTTGGGAGCCTCTACCTAGTTTTCAGAGGATGTATGGAAATGCCTGATGTCCAGGCAGAAGTCTGCTAGGGGGTACACAGCCCTCATGGAAAACCTCTACAATGGCAGTATGGAGGGCAAATGTGGGGTTGGAGCCCCTACGCAGAGTCCCCACTGGGACACTGGTTAATGGAGGTGTGAGAAGATGGCCACCATCCTCCAGACATGAGAACGGTAGATCCACCAATGGCTTGCACCATGCACCTGGCAAAACTGCAGGCACTCAATGCCAGCCCATGAAAGCAGCCACAGGGGTTGCACCCTGCAGAGCTACAGGGGCAGAGCTGCCCAAAGCCTTGGGAACCCATTCCTTGCATCAATGTTACCTGGATGTGAGACATGGAGACAAAGGATATTATTTTGGAGTTTTAAGATTTAATTACTGCCCTGCTGGGTTTCAGACTTGCATGGGCCTGTAGCTTCTTTGTTTTGGCTGATTTCTCCCTTTTGGAAGGGAAGTATTTAGCCAATGCCTATAACCCCATTGTATCTTGGAAGTAACTAACTGTTTTTGATCTTACAGGCTCATAGGCAGAAGAGACTTGCCTTGTCTTAGATGAGACTTTGGACTGTGGACTTTTCAGTTAATGCTGGAATGTGTTAAGAATTTGGGGGACTGTTGGGAAGGCATGGTTGTTTTTTTTTTTTTTTTTTGAGATGGAGTCTCACTCTGTCACTCAGGCTAGAGTGCAGTGGTACAGTCTTGGCTCACTGCCACCTCCACCTCCCGGGTTCAAGCAATTCTCCTGCCTTAGCCTACCAAGTAGCTGGGATTACAAGGCTGTGCCACCATGCCGGCTAATTTTTGTATTTTTAGTAGAGACAGGGTTCCATTATGTTGGCCAGGCTGGTGTTGAACTCCTGAATTCAAGTGATCTGCCCTCTCTGGCCTCCCAAAATGCTAGGATTACAGAGGTGAGTCACTGCACCCAGCCTGGCATGGGTGTAATTTGAAATGTGAGAAGGACATGAGATTTGGGAGGGGCCAGATGCAGAATGATATGGTTTGGATTTGTGTCCCTGACTAAATCTCATGTCAAATTATAATCCCCAATGTTGGAGAAGGGGGCTGGTGTGAGGCCACTGGATCATGGGGCCAATATCCCCCTTGCAGTTCTCGTGACAGTGAGTGAATTCTCTTGAGTTCTGGTTGATTAAAAGTAGCACCTCCCGGCCGGGCGCGGTGGCTCAAGCCTGTAATCCCAGCACTTTGGGAGGCCGAGACGGGCGGATCACGAGGTCAGGAGATCGAGACCATCCTGGCTCACAGTGAAACCCCGTCTCTACTAAAAAAATACAAAAAACTAGCCGGGCGTGGTGGCGGGCGTCTGTAGTCCCAGCTACTTGGGAGGCTGAGGCAGGAGAATGGCATAAACCCAGGAGGCGGAGCTTGCAGTGAGCTGAGATCCGGCCACTGCACTCCAGCCTGGGCGACAGAGCGAGACTCCGTCTCAAAAAAAAAAAAAAAAAAAAAAAGTAGCACCTCCCACTCTTCTTCTGCCTCCTGCTCTGGCCATGTAAGACATGCCAGCTTCCTCTTTGCCTTCTGCCATGATTGTAAGTTTCCTGAGGCCTCCCTAGCAATGCTTCCTGTATAGCCTATGTAAACCTGAGCCAATTAAACCTCTTTTCTTTAGAAATAACCAGTCTCAGGTAGTTCTTTATAGCAATGAAAGAATGGACTAATACAAATACTGTTAATTTTTACTAACAAATTTAAACATTTCTACATTTTAAAATTGGCCTTTTCATAAATTGTTAGTAATACTAAAATATGGTACAACACCTATAAAGGAGAATTTGGCAATATCTAACAAATCTAAATTTACATTTACTCTTTAACTACAATCTCAATTCTAAAAATTTATCCTGGATATACTCTTTCAACAATACAAAAAAAGATGTACATGGTTATTCAATGTAGTATTGTTTATAGTACTAAAATATTGAATGCAATAGAGTGCCCACCCCTTAGGACTAAATTGAATAAACGATATTACATTCACAAAGTTGGTTACTATACAGTGGTAAAAAAGAAAAAGACATATCTCTATGAACTGATATCCTGATTTTCTGTATATATTAAGTGAACAGAATATAAAGAAGTAAGGCTTGCTACCTTTTGTGTATGGAAAACGGGGAAAAAAGAAAAAAATGTATTATATATGTATATTTGCATTTGGTTATTTTTTCCAGAAAAATACAAAAAGGATAAACCAGAAACTAATACAAAATAATTACCTACATGGAGCAAGGTGGGAATGTGATGGAAGAGATAGGGAGGTGAGTAAGACTTTCTAAGTGCATCTATGATATGGTTTGGATTTGTGTCCCTGCATAAATCTCACATTGAATTGTAATCCCCAATGTTGGAGGAGGGACCTAATGGGAGGTGACTGGATCATTGATGTAGATATCTCCCTTGCTGTTCTGGTGATAGTGAACAGCAAGTGACTGTCATAGTTTGAAGTTTGAATTCCGAATCATGTAAATATTTCACATATTCAAAGAGTTAAATCAACAAAGACAGGAAATAGGAGGCATCTAAAATTGTATGCCAACAGAAACAAATAAACCAAATTCTGTATGTCAAATTGACAACATTAAAAATAATTAATTTCAGTGACTTTTTTCTTTCTTTTCTTTCTTTTTCTTTTTTTCTTTTCTTTTCTTTTTTTTTTTTTGAGACAGGGTCTCATTCTATTGGCCAGGCTGGAGTGAAGCTCATTGATGCAATCATGGCTCACTGCAGCCTTGACCTCCTGGGCTCAAGTGATCCTCCCATCTTGTCTTCCCAAAGTGCTAGGATTAGAGATGTAAGCCACTGTGACTGCCCACAACTTACTTTCAAATTATTTAGTAAAAATAATTATGAGAAGAAGAGAAGAGGGCCACAGAGGGCTAGATAAAGCAAATGTGGCAGAATGTTAACAACTAGTGAATCTCAATTGATGGTATACAACTGTTTATTCTATTTCTTCTGTAATTTGTTACATCAGTTTGAAAATTTTCAAAATTCAAGAAGTTCAACAGAGGCCTTTCTTACATTGCTATAAAGAAATACCTGAGATGGTAATTTATAAACAAAAGAGGTTTAATTGGCTCACAGTTCTGCAGGCTGTACAAGCATGATGTCAGCATCTGCTTGACTTCTGAGGAGGCCTCAGGGAGCTTTTACCCATGGCAGAAGGTGAAGTGGGAGTAGGCATGTCACATGATGAGAGCAGGAGCAAGGTTGGGGGAGGTACCACACACTTTTAAATAACCAGATCTCCTGACAACTGACTCACTATCACCAAGACAGCACTAAGTCAATCATGAGGGAACTGCCCACATGACCCAATTACCTCCCACCAAGCCCCACCTCCAACATTGAGGATTACATTTCAACCTGAGATTTGGGTGGGGACAAATATCCAACTATATCAGCCTTCTACAACAACCAGCTTTAGAAGGTGAATAGGAAAACAAAAGCAAAAGCAAACAAAAACACAAGGAACAGCTAGGAACAGCTCATCGGTCTTTCCTTAAGAAGAACTGTCCTGAGCAGAAGAAACTATAGCCTGGTCAATTGTACAATTCTCTGAGAATCGACAAAAGTTATAGAGAACATTCTTGGGACACTGGGGAAATCTGAAGACAGACTGTATATTAGATATTATTGTATTGGCTGGGTGCAGTGGCTCATGCCTTTAATCCCAGCACTTTGGGAGGCTGAGGCAGGTGGATCACGAGGTCAGGAGTTTAAGACCAGCCTGGCCAAGATGGTGAAACCCTGTCTCTACTAAAAATACAAAAATCAGC
>NW_012120970.1:0-3174 GCF_000951035.1 Colobus angolensis palliatus
CCAAAGTGCTGGGATTACAGGCTTGAGCCACCGCGCCCGGCCAACTTCATAGTTTCTAGTAGTGCTACATACTCAATCTAGATTTCTTGGTGATGCTATTTGTTGTGGAATGTTCAATTAGAAAGCTGCTGTTGGCTGGGCACAGTGGCTCACACCTGTAATCCCAGCACTTTGGGAGGCCGAGGCAGGGAGATCACTTGAGGTCAGGAGTTCAAGAGCAGCCTGACCAACATGGTGAAACCCCGTCTCTACTAAAAAAAATACAAAATTAGCCAGGTGTAGTGGCACACACCTGTAATCCCAGCTTCTTGGGAAGCTGGGGAGGAGAATCACTTGAACCCAGGAGGTGGAGGTTGCAGTGAGCCAAGATCACACCATTGCACTCCAGCCTGGGCAACAAGAGCTAAACTCCATCTCAAAAAACAATAAATAAATAAAATAAAGCTACTCTTGTAGGTAAAAGTATCAAATTAGATGGAAATCCATTGATTACATCAAATAGAAAAGTGTTGAAGGCTCTTAAAACACAGAAAAAATCAACCAATCACACAACTTAAATGATAGTATCAGATGTTGAGTCTGGATCTTGGTCTTTTGTTGAAATCTGTGACTGAAGTAGCAGAGTAATATTACTTCATGTTGGGGAAAATGCAAGCTAGTACCTACTTTTGTCCTTCAGAACTTGACTTCTGTGATTATGTATAGTTGAAAATATAGGTACTCTAAAAATTTCTCTATTTTGTAGATGATAGAAGATGTCAAAATATAGATACAATTTGTGGCTGTATTTTTATATATGCACTCTTTTGTGCAATATGACATTGCCTGTCCTCCCATCAAAAGGTGGAGTCTTTTTCTCTATCCTTCTGTCCCCTTACATCTGAGCTGGCTTTGTGACTTGGCTGTTACTGATAGAATATGGTGGAAATTTTGTTGTGGGACTTCCAAGCTTTGGCTTCAAGAGGCCTTGCAACTTCTGTTCTTGCATTTTTGGAATACTGCCACCAACATGTGAATAAGCTCAGACTGGTCTCTCTGAGAATAAGAAATCACATGAAGATGGAAGTCTAACCAACAGTCAGACATGTGAGTAAGGCCATCTTAGACCATCTGTATAAGTCCGTTTTCATGCTGCTGTTAAAGACATACCTGAGACTGGGCAATTTACAAAAGAAAGAGGCTTAATTGGACTCACAGTTCCATGTGGCTGGGGCCCTCAAAATCATGGCGGAAGGCAAGGAGGAGCAAGTCGTGTCTTACATGGATGGCAGCAGGCATAAAGAGAGAGAGAGCTTGTGCGGGGGATCTCCTCTTTTTAAAACCATCAGATCTTGTGAGACTTGCTTACTGTTGTGAGAACAGCATGGGAAAGACCTGCCCCCGTGATTCAATTACCTACCACCAAGTCCCTCCCACAACACGTGGGAATTCAAGATGAGATTTGGGTGGGGACACAGCCAAACCATATCCAATCTGAGTCAAGCCTTCAGATTCCTGCAGTCCTTTGTAGTAAAACTAGCAGAATTGCTTAGCAAAGCCCAGTTCAGATAGCTGGTCCACAGAGTTGTGAGCAAGTAAGAGTTGTTTTTTTAAAGCTACTAAATTTTGGTGTGGTTTGTTTTACAGCAATAAATGACTAAAATACTGACTTTGTAGCTGCCCTATGTGGGGAATTTTATATTAAGTCGGGCTAAGAGTTTTTCATTCATTAACTTATTTAATTATCACATTCACTCTATGACATAGGTATCATTATGCCCTGTTGTATAAATAAAGTAAAATGGAGCACAAATAAGTAGAGTGTCTCGTTGAAGATCACAGATAGCAAGTGCAGAGCCAGGATTGAATGCAGATGTGTCTGACCTCAAAGCCCCCACAATTTCCTAGCTGTCAAACTGCCTCCAATACCTTATTCTGAATTAACAAATATAGCTGGTTGCAACAAGCAGTTAAACTTACCTTGGATTCCCTGAAATACAAGTGCTATCTAATAACATTACGATAAAATAAATATTAAATAAAATAAATATTATAATAAAATAACATCCATTTGCAGTTTCTGGTACTGCTATTTAATCTTGAGTATTCATTTAGTGAATGCATGGAGAAAAAGGCACTTCTTTTGGTCTCATAAGGGCCTGAGTCTGAAAGGGAGAATGTGAAAACAAATTTTAAAATATATAAATATAAGCCCTTGACTTTATGTACATTAAAGATAGTTTTGGTATTTCATGGTATTAAATATCTGTATTCTTTTCTTCTCTGTTGTCAAATTATGGATAAATTGAGAGGGGGAAAGAAGACCCTTCCTTAGAATGATTGTGACTATGGCATAATCACCACTATATTTATGCCTTCAACATCTACGTCTTCTAATAAAAAGTCTTATAATGCTGGGCACAGTGGCTCATGCCTGTAATCCCAACACTTTGGGTGGCCAAGGCGGGTGGATCACTTGGGGGTCAGGAATGTGAAACCAGCCTGGCCAACATGGTGGAACCCTGTCTCTACTGAAAATACAAAGATTAGGCAGGCTTGGTGGCAGACGCCTACAGTGTCAGCTACTTGGGAGGCTGAGGCAGGAGGATTGCTTGAACCTGGGATGTGGAAGTTGCAGTGATCTGAGATGGCACCATTGCACTACAGCCTGGATGACAGTGCGAGACTCTAGTCTCAAGAAAAGGAAAAAAAAAATAAAAGTCTTATAATAGCATAACTTCTATGGTATGTATGTAATAATGGTACTAATATCTACCAAAAAACTCCACATGTAGAAATAGGAATCTTATTTTTAAAATTATTTTAACTAATACCTTAATGACAGTACATCCATAAACTAGTTAATATTAGTAGGTGATTCTGACATGTATATAATATCTTATCATGCCTATTTACCATAGCAACACACTAATCAGACCTGCCTCAGATTTTATTGCTTGTTAAATATTAATGTCTGGGAGCATTTTCTCCATGATTTATTATGGCATTTTGAGAACTGTTTTCATTTGGGAAATATGATTTCCATTTGTTTTCCTTTTAACTTGAATTTAAACTGAATTCCTATTTTTGGTATTGATATAGTCTTTTTTCATTAATAAATTATCAGTGATTTTAATATTGTGCACACATGCACATGAATGTTTTGCTATGTATGAGTATATATTTGAAGAATCT
>NW_012120971.1:0-1074 GCF_000951035.1 Colobus angolensis palliatus
AAAAAAAAAAAATCTGGTAATATGACAAAATAAGGTTATTTAACACACCCCCAAAAAATCACATTAGCTCACCAGCAATGGATCCAAACCAAGAAGAAATCCCTGAATTGCCAGAAAAAGAATTCAGAAGATCGATCATTAAGCTAATCAAGGAGGCACCAGAGAAAGGTGAAGTCCAACTTAATGAAATTTCTTAAATGATACAAGATATGAAGGGGAAAATCTGCAGTGAAATAGCATAAATAAAGACAATCACAACTTCTGGAAATAAAAAACACACTTAGAGAAATGCAAAATGCACTGGAAAGTCTCAGCAATAGAATCAAGCAGAAGAAAGAATTTCAGAGCTTGGAGACAGTTTTCAAATCAATCTGACAAAAACAAATACAAAAGAATTTAAAACAATGAACAAAGTCTCCAAGAACTTTGGGATTATGTTAAATGACCAAACCTAAGAATAATTAGGTGTTCTTGAGGAAGAAGAGAAATCTAAAAGTTTGGAAAACATATTTGAGGGAATAATCAAGGGAAACTTTCCCAGCCTTGCTAGAGATCTAGACATCCAAATATAAGAAGCTCAAGGAACACCTGGGAAATTTATCACAAAAAGATCATGGCCTAGGCACATTGTCATCAGGTTATCTAAAGTTAATATGAAGGAAAGTATCTTAAGAGCTGTGAGGCAAAAGCACTAGGTAACCTATAAAGGAAAACCTATCAGATTAACAGCAGATTTCTCAGCAGAAACCCTACAAGCTGGAAGAGCGTAGGGCCCTATCTTCAGCCTCCTTAAACAAAACAATTATCAGCCAAGAATTTTGTATCCAGCGAAACTAAGCTTCGTAAGTTAAGGAAAAATAGTCTTTTTCAGATAAACAAGTGTTGACAAAACTCATCACTATCAAAGCCAGCACTACGAGAACTGCTAAAAAGGAGCTCTAAATCTTGATACAAATCCTTGAAATACATCAAAATAGAACCTCCTTAAAGCATAAATCTCACAGGACCTATAAAATAAAAATATGATAAATAAAAGGAAAACAAGGGCCAGGCATGGTGGCTCATGCCTGTATT
>NW_012120972.1:0-1167 GCF_000951035.1 Colobus angolensis palliatus
GAAGGAAGGAAGGAAGGAAGGAAGGAAGGAAGGAAGGAAGGAAGGAAGGAAGAAAGGAAGGAAGGAAAAGACTGCATCCCAGGCCTGGTGTGGTGGCACCCGCTTGTAATCCCAGCAGTTTGGAAGGCCAAGGCAGGCGTATCGCCTGAGGTCAGCAGTTCGAGACCAGAATGTCCAACATGGTGAAGCTTCATCTCTACTAAGAATACAAAAATTAACCAGGCATGATGGCGTGCACCTGTAGTCCCAGCTGCTCCAGAGGCTGAGGCAGGAGAATTGCTTGAACCTGGGAGGCAGAGGCTGCAATGAGGCAAGATCCCACCACTGCACTCCAGCCCGGGCGACAAAGTGAGACTTCGTCTCCAGGAGCCCACGACATTGAGCAGACCTCGGCACTATTTGCAGCAAGAGCCTCTGGCATCCAAATAGCAACCAACACCACACCTCTGTAGTGTGCTGCACAGCCTCCACTCTCCAATATGTGGCTCCCTGTTTGAGTTCCGCCCTATGCCCAGCTGAGGTTACAGCACGCTCACCTCCAGAAGAGGTGACCCAAGCTCTTTACTCTACTGGAGATCACCTCTGTCCCCAGTCTGAGCGCTTCTCCCAGCTGACAGAAAATACCTCCAGCTAATATCAAAAAACACAGGACTGGAGGCTGGCGTACAAAGTCAGTCCCCACAGGCCAATGGTGGCCCATAAGCCATGTCTACCGCTGCCCCTCACCTCCACACCTAAGTTAAGAATTGCAGGCCGGGCGCAGTGGCTCTAGCCTATAATCCCAGCACTTTGGGAGGCCGAGGCGGGCGGATCGCCTGAGGTCAGGAACTTGAGACCAACTTGGCCAGCATGGGGAAATCCCATGTCTATTAAACATACAAAAAGAAAAAATAGCCGGGCGTAGTGTCGCGCACCTGTAATCCCAATTACTCCGGGAGACTGAGGCAGGAGTATCGCTTGAACCCGGGAAGCGCAGTGAGCCGAGATTGTACCACTGCACTCCAGCCTGAGCGACAAAAGGTCATCTCTATTAAAAATACAAAAAAAATAGCTGGGTGTGGTGGCGGGCACCTATAGTCCCAGCTACACGGGAGGCTGAGGCAGGAAAATCGCTTGAACCAGGGAAGTGGAGGTTGCAGTGAGCCGAGATTGCATGAGACTCCATCT
>NW_012120973.1:0-1220 GCF_000951035.1 Colobus angolensis palliatus
AAAAAAAAAAAAAAAAAAAAAATGCTGATGGTAGATACATGAGGAAACAGGTAAAACCCCGAAAGCTCTGTAACTTCGGCCAAGTCCTTCTGGAAAGAACTCTGGAAATATATAACAAATGATATTAAACTGAACATGCTTCCTGCTCTGGAAATTCTACTTCTGGGAACATACTCCAAGGAAGTAACCAAAAGAAAAATCAAGAAAATGACACAAAGATGTTCAGGGTTACACTATGTTTGAGGAAAACCCAAATAACCCAAATGGCCCAAACAGAAGAAAAACTGCAATTACTATAAAAATAAGTAAGAGTAGGGAGTATTAAAACACAGAAATGTACATATGTTAGGTGAAACAAGCAAAGCCAAATAATCTGTCAACACATACTTTAAATAGATATAATGCATGCAGAGACCTTAATAGTGATTGTAAGATGATTTTGAACAATGCAAATGTGTTTATAATGATGGAAGTTGCTTAAGAAAACCAATAAAAAATGTTTTATAAATTACCTGCAAAGGACCCTCCATCCTGTAGCAGGGAAATACACATAGTAGATAGTGTTACAATGACAACAGCTAAACAAATTATTCAATGATATATATCCAATTTTTTTTCTAAGGTAGAGTCTCACTCTGTTGCCAGGCTGGAGTGCAGTGGCACGATCTTGGCTCACTGCAACCTTCACTTCCTGAGTTCAAGTGATTCTCCTGCTTCAGCCTCCTAAGGAGCTGGGACTACAGGCACCCGCCACCACGTCCAGCTAATTTTTGTATTTTTAGTAGACACGGGGTTTTGCCATGTTGGCCAGGCTGGTCTGGAACTCCTGACCTCAGGTGGTTGCCCACCTTGGCCTCCCAAAGTGCTGGGATTATAAGCGAGAGCCACCACGCCTGGTTGGTATTATGTTTTTAGTTTCAGTTTCCATATGCTTCTTGTTAGTAAATAGAAATGCAAATTTTAATCTAAATGTAAGGGTCAATTAAAAAAAGAAATGCAGGCTGGGCATGGTGGCTTATTCCTGTAATCCCAGAACTTTGGGAGGCTGAGACTGGTGGATCACTTGACGTCAGGAGTTTGAGACCAGCTTGGTCAACATGGTAAAACCCTGTCTCTACTAAAAATACAAAAATTAGCCAGGCATGGTGGTGCATGCCTACTCAGGAAGCTGAAGCACGAGAATCACTTGAGACCAGGAGGTGGAGGTTGCAGCCTGGGCG
>NW_012120974.1:0-1442 GCF_000951035.1 Colobus angolensis palliatus
CCACAGCCAAGACTATTTAAATTTTAATCTTAATAAAACTCTGTATATTGTTATCTCATCAAAAATGCACATAACTATAACTCTCAGCACGAACAACAAGCAGAAAACACAATAAATAACTGACTTATACAGTCTCTTGAAAAGGGGGAAATCTATCCTGGGCAGCCTAAAGATTCTTTATCATGGTCATTGGCTTTTTTTTTTTTCTTTCTCTTCCCAACTATCAAATCTCTTTCTCTCTTGCTCTCTGACCTTTCCCAAAGGAAAAACAAAAAACAAAAAACAAACAAACAAACAAACAAAAAGCAGCCTATTAAGTCTCTTATTGTTCTTTAGTTATTTCTTTAGCAAATTAAGTTATCTTCTTGGCATCTTTAAATTCTTCCCTTCAGCTATTAACCAGTTACAGCAATTCTCTGAGACACTAGAAGATAAAAAACATATATCCTAGAAAGGGGATAGAGAAGCTGAGAGTACTTATATGAAAATAAGCTTTACTTCGGTGATACTTTGGTACAGTACAATACTAAATGAAGAAATACAGGTATAGTCTTTGTCATTCAATTCCCTGTTATACATTTAGAGACTTGTGTGAATCTTGCTTGGAGTCACGCTCCATAAATCCTCCATATAGACAAAGCAAGGAGAGCAACTTTTCCCCTTTTCCTTGGTGACTAAAACAAAGGGTTAAAGACATGAACTGAACAACCACAAAAATCCGAGATCTGCCCTTGAGTGTACAAGGTTATCATTCCAATCAAACTGTTCCTGAGGTGTTATCTTGGCTTTGTGTCCTTTCGTGATTCATGCCAATTATTTAAGGTTGATTTTCCAGCTTTTCATAGTGATCTGATATTATACCAGTAATGAACTTTTGCTTAAATTAGCCAGAGTTATATTATTTAGCTTGTTACAAGAACTCTGTTATAGAGTTTCCTAATATATATGTTATAGAGTTTCCTAATATAGAAACAAGTACAGGGAGTGGGGTTATAGGCAATGTCCCGTAGAGTGACAGTGAAGGTGGTGGGTGGGGGATTGAGATTTTAGGGGGTTGAGGGAGCTTAGGTGAGGCTAAAGAAGCACAAAAATATTGTTAGTTATGGGAGAAAATGTTGCTGCACATAACACACCTTGGTGAAACCACCACTTACATTATTATCTGGAGTGAGGTACTCGCTTCAAGCAAGGTTTTGAGGGAAGCTAATGTTACTATCATAGAAGAATATGAAGGATATGAGGAATTCAACACTTGAGGTAAAGTGACTGTTTCCAATGGTACAGGATAATAGAAAGAAAAAGAATGGAGGCTGAACATGGAGGTTCACACCTGTCATCCCAGCACTTTGGGAAGCCAAGATGAGAGGGTCACTTGAGCCCAGGAGTTCAAGACCAGCCTGGAAAACATAGTGAGACCCCATTTCTATAAAAATTTTAAAAAT
>NW_012120975.1:0-1059 GCF_000951035.1 Colobus angolensis palliatus
TCTTCTGCCCTCCAAGAAGTTACAGTCCAGACTAAAAGATAAGACAGCTGCACATGAAACAAGTAAGTATTGAGTAAATAATACAATCACCAAGGGTTAATACTTGAGAAAAATTGCTTCTCAACCTGCTGTCAAAAGACGGAGTGGGAATATAAAGCTCAACTCTCAAAACTCTTCAGGCTTCAAGAGTGTTTTAGAAAGCTTTTTATCTCAATTGTACCAAGATGGAAGTGAAAGAGCTCATAAACAGAAGCACAGCAGGTTACTGAAGAGGTTCAGAAATCTTATAAGGCACTAAAGAGTTGGTAGCAATCATTCTGGAAAGAAATGGGTAGAAATTGCTAGGGAAGAAATGATGAGCCGTGGTGAGAGGGTGAACGTGGGGCGTCAGCACAGCAGAGACATCAAGATAATGAGGGTGGTTTAAGAGATGTTAAGTTCACAAAACTGTTATAAATGTGAAAAACAAAGCTGGAAATGGAAGTAGAAAAAGTTGTCAGATTTGGAGATGTGCTTCAAGTCATCTGCAGAGATGTGTTGGTGAAGGCTGAGTAGCGAACAGCAGCACCTCCGAGAAGAGAATAAAGACAGAGAGTGACTTCAAGTGCTTCTGTCACTTTTAACATAAATAAAGCCAA
Source organism: Colobus angolensis palliatus (assembly GCF_000951035.1). Lineage (NCBI taxonomy): Eukaryota > Metazoa > Chordata > Mammalia > Primates > Cercopithecidae > Colobus > Colobus angolensis. The sequence continues at coordinate 639 of NW_012120975.1, forward strand.
TCAGGGAAATAATCACACTCGGATATATTTTCCATTGGCTCAATCTGAAATTGGACCCTTAAAAGAACAGAAATGCCCCATTTTCAAACATTAAGGCACAAATGACAGAAATGCTGGGAGCAGAATGTCATTACATATCAGTCTAAAGAACAGGGGCTGATTCTAATGAACATCTGTATTTTAATGAAGATAATGTGATGGAAAAGCATTTACTGGAAGTGAGATTAAATCTGCTGACAAAGACTGAAAGAGACAGTCAGTTGCTCAAGGGAAGAAAGTGATCTAAAATAAAAGCATGATTTTCTTTCATTATTATATAAAGTTTAATTAAATATTTCCATTTTCAAAGTCAGGCAAATGATGTCAATTACCAAAAGCCTTTGTGCTGATTTTAAATGAAAATTTGACAGAACACAGACAT
>NW_012120976.1:0-1224 GCF_000951035.1 Colobus angolensis palliatus
AAAAAATTATCTGGGCGTGGTGGCGGGCGCCTGTAGTCCCAGCTACTCGGGAGGCTGAGGCAGGAGAATGGCGTGAACCCAGGAGGCGAAACTTGCAGTGAGCTGAGATCGTGCCACTGCACTCCAGCCTGGGCAACAGAGCGAGACTCCATCTCAAAAAAAAAAAAAAGAAAGAAAGGTAACGATATGAGATGTGAGTATGTTAATTTGCTTGACCAACAGTAACCACCTTACTATGTATGTGTCTACCAAGATAAGTATACCAAAACATCACGTTATACACCTTAAATCTATACAGGATAGAATAAAAATTTTTAAAGACTGTAGAAAATTCCATTTAGGGTTTCAGAGTTCTCAACTAAATACGTAGCTGTCAATCTTATTGCGTGTTCTCTCAGCATCTTATCTGTGTTTAAAAAGTGACAGCCCCGTGGCTTAAACAAGAGGTAGCCAATCTTGGGAAGTATCATACAAAACACAGTGTTATCTTTTAGTTTTCAGGTACGGATCCTACCACTATGAAATCTGTAGCTAAGTTCTAGTCTTTAGATACACATACTTTTTATTTGTATGTCCAAATCACAATAACCAATGAAGAATCCTGAAATATTATTTAAAAACCAATGTATTAAAAATAATATAAAGAAGGTGGGGGAGAGGAAATAGGGATCTTAGAACCTGTGAGAAAGAATATTGATCTTCAAATAATGACCTCAGCTAAATTTAAACCTTCTAGCTAAGCAAAAAATATTTACTTGTCTGGGAAAACATAGAGGAGAGTTGATTGCATTAGAGAGTTGCTATAATTAGACAGGTAAGCACTTGAAATATAAAACACCTATGGGAATAGACAAGAGAACATTGTTGTTATTACAAAATTGATCTCTTAGAAGCAAAGTGTTGTAATATTGTGAAATGTGGTTTGACAGACCCAGCAAAACATCCGAGCCAGTAGCCTTGGTTATTTTTATGGCTCTGCCCAAATGTTCTTAAACACAGCATTGAGATTCACTGTGCCTTGTTTTCTCCATCTGAAAAATGGGGACAATAAATAAGCTCACAATAGCTTACACCTCTTTTAAGGGAATAATAATAAAATATTTAAGCCTTGGGAAAGGCTAGAAGAACCTTTACCCCAAAGAGGTAACGTTGTTATCTTTAGCTTTTTAGCAGAGCTCAATGAAAGTTACAGCCAAGCCCAGCTGGGCGCGGTGGCTCATGCCT
>NW_012120977.1:0-307 GCF_000951035.1 Colobus angolensis palliatus
GAAGCCTCCTGAGACTCCCCAGGCCCTGCAAGCATGACAGGGAGGCAGGGAGGCAGCCCCGTGCCCGCACCTGCTCATGGTACTCCACGCCCATGCTCAGCGTGTTGACGAGGATGGCCATCATGATGCAGCGGCTGAAGTACTTGCTGTCCACGATGCAGCGCAGCTTGCCGCTGAAGGTAGCCCAGAGGTGGCCCAGCCTGCCTGGCTCGCCCGGGGCTGCCCTCTGCTGTGCCCACCGCCGGGGGCTGCCTGGGCCTGCTGTGTCCGTCGCAGGGGGTGGTTGCATGGGATCCCGGCGGTCACC
>NW_012120977.1:608-1000 GCF_000951035.1 Colobus angolensis palliatus
TAGCACTGCTGGGAGCCACGCTGGGAAGACAGACCCCCGGGCACGTGGGGGCCACACACCTGCACACCCAAGATGCCAAAAATGATGAAGAAGGCGCAGCAGATGAGGACGATGTTCCCGATGGGCCTGAGTGACGAGATCAGCGTCTCCACCACCAGCTTGAGGCCCGGGGCCCAGCGATGACCCTGGAGGAGAGTGAAGGGTACACTGCGGTCATCTACGGCAGCAGCTGCCAGGCGCTGGCACAGCTCGGCAAAGGCCCCAAGGTGGGGCTGACTGGGCGGCCTGTGAACAGCCCAGTACTATGAGATCAGTGATGGACAGTGGCGTCAGGGGACCGTGCTTCCAGATTGCCCCGGGAGTCCAGGGGTGCCCCTGGTCCCCACCTCAGA
>NW_012120977.1:3039-5238 GCF_000951035.1 Colobus angolensis palliatus
GGGCTGGAATTCTCCAGGCCAGAAATAACTGCCTGAGTGCCACTGCACAGCTGCCGCGGCCCAAATTAGAGACCACCCCAGGGGACCAGGCGCTCCCTCCATGGGAACGTGGCCTGGAGCTCCAGCTTGAGTCTGGCTGGGAAGCTGGCGGAAGCAGTCCCGCCAAGGCTCCTTCCTGTGGGAAGACGGGGTGAGTCCCTGCCAAAGCAGCCCAGCAGGTCTGTCCTCAGCACACTGGCGGCCAGGTCGGGTGCTGGCCCGGGGAGTCCAGGGCAGGGGTGGCCGTGGACCAGGAATGACCTCACTCTGGTCCTTTTCCCCTAAGGCACCTCCCTGTGGGAGCCACAGGCTCCCATTCAGCAGCATCCCGGCCCCCGCTGCGCACTGAGCTCTCTCCCCAGTCTGCATCTCATCTCTGCCTGCCCCACCCGCCCTACCCAGGCTCCTCCCTACCTGCGTCCTACTCCACGCAGTGGCCAAGGGGACCCCTGCCCCAGGAAAGCCAAGGCCAGCCAGGCCGCTCCCTAGTGCTACGGAGAGCAGTCCCTCCCTGGCTCCCCCATGCCCTGGCTGTGACTGCGGGCCCTGCTCAGGACCCAGAGACTGTGACTGTGCCTCAGAGGGGGTGTGGGGACGCCGGAGATGCCAGGACACAGGCCCACGCTGTACGCCCCAGGGCACCTCCAGTCTCACCACTGGGGATCTCCCTTAAGACCTCGGGTCTCCACAGACCTGGGGTTCAGACACCTGGGGTACCCCCTCCTCACCCAGCCTGCCCCTACTCTGCCCCCAGTTATGGGACCCTCCTCCCCAGCCCACGGCGGCCTGAGTCCCTCTCGCCTCTACATGCTCTGTGAGTGACGCCGTGGTCTCAATCTGTGTGAAAACCCAGCTCAGGCCTGCAACATCCAGTGTTTTGCAACGCGGACACACACCACACGCCTGTGTACACGCAGGAGCCGGCTGGCCCGGTATGCAGGGACTGGGACCCACCCAGGGCACCCAATGGGCTGGCCGTCCATCCACGTGATGCCCCTCAGCCCTGTCCCAGCAGAGGCCGGTCCCCTCAGTATCACCTGGCAACCAGATATACATTAAGAAAGAAAAATGGGCCGGGCACAGTGGCTCATGCCTGTTATTCCAGCACTTTGGGAGGCCAAGGCAGGTGGATCACGAGGTCAGGAGTTCAAGACCAGACTGGCCAAGATGGTGAAACCCCATCTCTACTAAAAATACAAAAAAATTAGCTGGGCGTGGTAGTATGTGCCTGTAATCCCAGCTACGCAGGAGGCTGAGGCAGGAGAATCGCTTGAACCCAGGAGGCGGAGGTTGCAGTGAGCCGAGATCACACCACTGCACTCCAGCCTGAGCAACAGAGTGAGACGCATCTCAAAAAAAAAAAAAAAAAAAGACCAGGCGCGGTGGCTCACGCCTGTCATCCCAGCACTTTGGGAAGCCGAGGTGGGTGGATCACAAGGTCAGGAGTTCAAGACTAGCCTGGCCAACATGATAAACTTCCGTCTGTACTAACAATACAAAAATTAGCTGGGTATGGTGGCGGGTGCCTGTAATCCCATCTACTCAGGATGCTGAGGCAGGAGAATCTCTTGAACCCAGGAGGCGGAGGTTGCAGCGAGCCGAGATCACACCAGCAACAACAAAACAACAAAACAACACATACACAAATGCATACGTAAATAAATAAATGAGGAGAATGGAGCTGCCACTCAGCAGCAGCTCGGTCTGCTCTCCCACCTCCCTCACCTCACGGGGGAGTCCCCAAGCCCCGATGCCTGGTCAGCCAGGGCTTCCGTCCACCACAGCCTGGTGACTGAGGTCAGGGACCGCCAGCTCACCCTGCCCAGGAGCCCGAGGCCAAACCCCACTGACAGGGCCACCACACACCCCATCCACCAGGGCCGGGAGGCGTGTTAGATAAAAACACAGCTCTCCCTCCTGGGGAGGCGGCGGTCAGGCCCAGCCAGTGGTGACGCTGCTGTGGTTTCGCTTCCCAGGCAGGTGTGAGGAACAGCGTGCGGGGACGGCCGAGCCCCACACCCGCCACAGCCTGCTATCCACAGGTCACCCATTCACCACCCAACACGGTCTCTGAGACCTGACAGAGATCACAGAGCCTCAGTTTATCCCCCGGGGAAAATGGAGGGGCTAGGAGGGCCATGGGGGCTGCCCTGCTGGGGA
>NW_012120977.1:6311-8499 GCF_000951035.1 Colobus angolensis palliatus
GGGGGAGACCACAGTGGGGCCAGGGAGAAAGGGCAGTGCCCGCAGCCTGGGCACCTGCTGGGGACGAAGAGTTTGTGTCCCCACTGAGCTCAGATGCTGAGACCCAATGGGGCCTTTGGGAGGTGATTGGGATGAGGTGAGGTCAGGAGCGGGGGAGCCCTCAGGAATGGGGTTAATGCCCCTATAACAAGGACCTCGAGAGACCCCTCCACCTCCCACCACGTGAGGACACAGGCAGAAGCCAGAGTCTGCACCCAGAAGCGGCCCCCATGGAGCCCGATCCTCCCAGCCCTGCCCCGGGACGTCCACCACGTCCTCAGAATTTTTGTCACAGCCCCAGCAGACTAAGACGCCCTCCCAAGCCTGCCCTGGGGGGTCCCCTCCCTTCCACCCCAATACCCCATTTCCCGCTTGGAGCTTGTTCCACTCTCTGCCCGAGTCAGAATTCAGCCCTCAAACCTATGACACATGTGTGACCATGAGCCACTAGCTGTGCCAGGCTGGGGCACTCTGGGGTGACGGAAGGGTGGGTCTTGGTCAGACGCTGTCCCCACACCGTACCATGAGGAGGGCCCTCGGCCCCTGAACTTCAGGCTGGGTCTCCAAGGGTGCTGGCGGCCGCAGTGTGTAAATGTCAGGGCCAGGGCTGAGGCCCAGGCAGCAGGGGACCCGGCCCTGGAGGGGATCGGCCCCAGTGGGGGCCTGGGGGATGGCAGCGCCTGGTGGAGTCAAACTCCATCCAGCCTGTGTCACTTAGAATTCCAAGTGTCGGAGAGTCGTACACGTCAGTGCACAACTTCGTACACGTCAGTGGAATGACCAACAGGGTCCCCCGGGACAGACGCCTGGAGTGGCAGCCTCTGAAGTCACAGTGGCCTTTGGGGTCCAGTGTAGGGTTCAGAGAAGGTGTGGAGGGCCTGAGGGAAGCTCCTGTGGGGAGGGAGTAAGGCCGCCCAGGCCTCGCCCAGCGCTTCCTCCCAGCCTGGGGGACTCTGCCTGTCCCCAGGCAGCTCCCACCTAAGCTGAACCCATGCCACTCCATCTGTGGGACATGCTCACAGCAGCTGCAGCAGACGAACACTCAGCTTCCAGAAGGCCACACCATCCTCAGGGCCCCCTCCCCATCCCCTGGGGTGAAGAGACTCGGGGGAAGGGCTGCAGGGAGGCAGGTGTAACTGCACGACAGAGGCAGCTCCCCAGCGGGCAGCTCCGCTCCCCTCCCAGCACCACGATTTTCTTGGCAGATAACTGAGCTTCAGGGTGCATCCCCTACTGGGCCACAGAGACTCTGTGCCCAGCCAGCCCCCGGACCCCCATCAGCCCACTGCTCACTGCTAGAGTGGCTGGTCCTGGGGCCTGTGCAGACTCAAACCCGGCACCCCTTGGCTGGGGGGGTAAGCTGAGACCCAGACTCCCTCTCGGGGTCCCCACAGCAGCCCAGGCCCGTCACCTGTGAGCACGGTGGGAAGTACTGGCCCCAGGCCTTCCCAGCCTGACCACAGGCCACTGCCCCGTCCACCCTGCAGAAACAGCTGGCAGTGGGGATCTATGCAGAGGCCCTGGAGCCGCTGAGAGCAGGAGCGGCCGACCCCACTCTGCGGCAACAGCCCTCCCAGATGCACACCTGGCTGTCCGCACAGCTGGACCCGAGGGTGGGCAGGGAAGCTTTGAGACATTGCCGCTGTGCCTCGCCCCTGCCCCCCACCATGGGGGTGAGGTGCCCATCGGGCACTAATTAGAGCTCTGAGCTCAGAACTGACAGTCAGGGCGGCTCTGGCACAAACATCTCTAACCACACAGCATCCCTAACCACACAGCATTTGTGTCTAATGGGTTGGGTTGAAATTCCCTAGGTCTAGAACCCAGCTGAGCCATCGTGCTAATTTGCAATGAGGTGGAAAGAGCAGAGCCTGCTAGACACGGCACGTCCCATGACTGGGCGATGGGAGCGGGAGGCACCTCCCTGAACGGGGCTGGGCCCCAAGGCCAGGTCCAGACGGACGAACCGGGGTCAGACTCCAGGCTGTTGCAGAACCTGCACTGGGGGTCCAGGAAGGAGGAATGGCAGCCCAGGGGCTACCCAAGACGGGCAGGGGCCACTGGCACACGCCCCTCAATGCACCATCCCAAGCCCAGCCCAACTCACCCGCAGCCTGCAACGCCCACCGCCCGCCCACCTCCCCAGCCT
>NW_012120977.1:9522-9856 GCF_000951035.1 Colobus angolensis palliatus
GGCACATTCACACACACACCTGGGCACACAGGCCCAACCCCCACAGCCACATTCCTGCTCACCTACTGGGGCAGGGACACACTTAGGTGCAGAGATGTGTGCCTGCCTTAGGCTGTGCCATCTGCAGAAATATAACACCAGGCACTTCCCGGCAGCCACAGCACACAGGCAAAGTTAGCTATGGGATTCTGTTTGACTCCATGCAAGCAAACCACGATCACTCCAACACCAAACTGACATAATAATGACCAGCCACCCATCCCGTGACGTTTTCATGCTGTCTTTGGAACCCATGTGCCTCTTATGATGCACAGTGGCTGGACTCCCACAATTC
>NW_012120977.1:11855-14565 GCF_000951035.1 Colobus angolensis palliatus
GCCAGCTGGCTGCAGACCTGGGCCCTGGGTAGCCTCGAGGCCAGGGCTGCGCCAACTTGGCCATCCTGGCTCTCACCTGTGTCCGAATCGAGCCACCGGCAACTCGATCCATTAAGTCAGATCAGAATTCTTGGAAGCCAGCAGGAAAAGGAAGGCTCTGTGAACTGTCTGAGTCATTTTTTTTTAAACTAACAATGGGCGCCTCTCCTTTCCCAGCTGGGGGCTGGACACACACTGTTCTGCTGTGTTCTGGAAGGTGCCTCTGCCCCTGCTGGGGGAGGGGCCCAGACAGCCCTGAGCATGGCAGGGGCTTCCCTTGGAGAGCCACAGCGACCTCACCCCTCCCTCCTTCCCTCCCTCCCTCCCCACAGCCACACCCCAGTTTCCACCCTGCAGAGTCCAGGCTGGGCCAGGTGGGCTGCACTGCCCGCAGCTGTTGAAAGCCTCATGCCAGCACCCCGAGATGGAGCCCCCCATCCTGGCAGCAATGGGCTAAATTCACGCTCGGCTGCTGTGAAATGGTAGTTACCTCCACGTACTGGGCTCTGGGGTCTAGCCCCCACCAAGGGTGGGATCCAGGAGGAGCGAGAGGAAGGCACCTGGCCCGTGGCCGCGGGGTGGCTTTGAACCCAGGAGCCCCACAGGAGACTTCAGCCGGATGCCATGAGAGGGAGGAGCAAACTGAGGACGCCAAGGGCTCTGCCCTTCCTCGGGGATTCTCTGCTTCAGTCCCCTCATCTGAGAGACCATGGCTCTGCGGTGGGTCTCAGGGCTGCAGGGACTGTGAGTCCAGCCAGGTGACGGCTCCCCGTATCAGGAGGCCTACTGTACACACAGGTCAACTTCCACAGGCCTGCATGACGCGAGGCCCTACTGTGCGCGCAAGTCAATGCCCACAGCCCCATGTGACGTGAGGCCCCACCACGTGCACAGGTCAACGCCCACAGTCTTTCAGAAGGAGTGGGGGAATTCTCGCGGGGTGAACCTGCTGGTTTAGACCGTGGTTCTCAGTGTGGCGGCTGGGGAGCCCCACCCTCCTTCCCTCACCCCTCCTACGGGCGTCCCCGGACAGTTCCACCAGGCCGGGCAGCAGAGGATCTTGCAAAACTATAAAACACAGCCCCACTTCTCACTGAATTTTTAATGTTTTGAGAAATATAACCCTTTTCCATGAAAGAACGTTACGTTAACACACAAAGAGCTTATTATTGCGGTTAAGTGAGTTAGTAAATAATTTTTAAAATTTTCTCATGTTAAATACTAAAACAGTAAACAGCGAGAGAAGCCAGTAGCAGAGGCTCTGGGCTTCGTCCGTCCACACCGGCGGGACGGGTCCTGAGGCCGGAGGCACAGCCGCTGTTCGGGAGGTTGCAGGGGAGCACACCTCGTCCCACACTCCGGAAGGACGTCCTCCCACCCCGTGGCTCTGGCCACCTTTGTGCCTGCTGGGCCTCCCAGTGCCACCTGCTCAAATCCCTGCAAAGCTCTGCGCCCCGTTCCTCCCTGCCTGGTCACCAGCATCCTGTCATCCGCAGCCCCCCTTCCAGCCTCGGCCTCTTGGGCACCTCCACCTTGCACCCGTCAGCCGCTTAAACAGGCTAGGACCTCCAACTTGCCCCACACCTCGACACCCCGATACCCGCAAGGACACATGGGATCCCCAGGTCCATGGCCACACGGAGGGCTCCCCACACCACGCCCAGGACAGGTCTGCGATCCTGGGACTCCAGCCCCGCACCACCCCTCCCTCCCAGACAGTACCCACCTGCAGGTCCCTGGTGTCCCTGGGGCCGGCTGCCAAGGACTGACAAGCCTTAGGGCCGATGACTGCGGGAGTCCCCATGGGGCGGTACCAGCCCTGATCACAGCCCCTGCCCCGCCTCAGAGAACAAAGCTGTTGAGTCCTCCCAGCCCACAGCCCTGGGCCTGGACCTGGACAGGAGTCCTGGGGGGCACACAGGCAGCAGCAGCCCACTTTGCCCGTGGGTGCCCCGGAGAGAAGAGTGCCCCAGCACACCCCATGCACCTCCCTGCCCCGCACCCTTGCGGGCGGCTCTGCCCCACTGGCTGCAGGAAGCCAGTTATGGGGAAGCAGCTGCTTTAATAATAAATCATTTAATTAAGGAAGCCGGGAGCTCCTGCTGGGATCCAGCGGTGTGGAGTGCAGACTACCCGCTGCTCCCATGCCTTGGGGTTCCCTCCTGAGCAGGTGATGTGCGTGACAACACACAGGTACATACGTGTCCTGCTGGGGACCCCACGGCCACCCCAGACAGAGGTGGGCCAGGCCCAGGGCAGGGTCAGGGCAGCCCTGCTGCTACCATCTGAGAGGGAAGGATGCCTGGGGGCAGCCTAGGGACAGGGTAATGGGGGCTCAGACAGAGCCTAGAACATTGGGGACGGCATAGCCTTGCTCCCCGAGCATCCTTTCTACTCAACAGGGAAGGCTGAGGTGACGCACTATGGGGGGTGCCCCACCCCCAACTCCCTGCCAAGCTCCAGGGGCGCTGCCAGGCGGGAAGGGCAGACTCGCCCTGGGCCAGATGGATCGAGGCACACAGCCACCCTCGCCCCGACACCCACCGTGTGCCACCCACCCCCTGCGGCCGGGGGCCCTGCCCACTCCAGCATCTTCCTGGTGACGTCCTGGCACCTACAGGCCGGCTTCAGACTTCAGCGAAGGCTGGCGGAGGCCCCAGGACCTTAAGCC
>NW_012120977.1:20236-27210 GCF_000951035.1 Colobus angolensis palliatus
GAGGCGAAACCACGGCCCACACAGCTCTGAAGTGTCTCTCGGCGGGAGAGGCCGGAGCATGGGGCCACTGCCCACGGGGAACTCGAGACGCACGCTGTGCCCACCAAGTACTGCTGCTGCTGCTTGGGGAAAGTCGCGGGGGCCACGGGCACGCTGACGAGGACCAAGGCGAATGCCCGTGCCACCCTCTCGGGGCCCACCCCACCAGCCCAATCCACAATGCCCATGTTGGAAGGTGGGAGGGTAGGTCGGGGGCTCTGGCCAGCCAGGCATCATCTGATGCCAGCCCTTCACCAAGTGCTGTCCGGGGCAGGAAGACTCGGCTACCGGCCACGGTGCCACCCACACTGAACACAGTGGCAAAGGAAGCCCGTCCACGTCCACATTCGGGGCCAAGACCCCCAGCAAGCCCCAACCCCACTCCCACCCCACTGCAGGAAGACCGGCCGCTGCCAAGCATGCTCTGAGATGCACACCCAGCATTCTGTTATCTGGAATGGTCCAGAACCTTCCCTCCCTCCAGCTCCTGCTCCTGAGGCTGCGAGCTTACGGAGCACTCGAGCCCACGCACTCGGAACCCTGACAGAGAAAACCCCAAGACTCCACTGTGGGCAGACTCACCCCAGATGGGCAGGGGCGTGCCCAGCCCACCTCCTAGAGGCTCATGGGCCAGGGTATTTCAGAGCTGGTCACCCCCTGCGGCCCCTAAAGTGGGAAGCAGGCTGAAGAGGAGGGAGTGCCCGATGCAGACACACTCATCCCTCCTCGGGCCTCAGGCTCCAGGGGAGGCCTGGACGGCAAGGCTGGGGTGGCAGGCGCCACGATCCCCCTAGAGCAAGGCACCCAGAGTGAGGCACGGCGCCCTGGGACTCTGGAAGGGTCTAGAGGGCAATGGGCCCAGCAGCCTCCTGACGCAGGGCCAACTCAGCGGGCACGATGCATCGATGCTTGAGGGGCTCGGGGGCACTGAGGACCACCAGACACACTGGGCCGTCGCCCTCCCTACCTCAACCCCACCTGCCACCACCTCCAGGGAGCCCTCCCTGCCTGCAGGGTGCATCTCCCCAGCACTCTGGGGTGACCTGGGCACCTGGCAGGGCAGCTGGAGGTCCCCCAGAGCAGCCCACGCAGGAGCCACAATCACAACAAGTCCAGCAGCCTCCCCGCCCGCCCAGCAGCCTCCTCACATCATTGGCCTCATCCTGGAACCACGTCCCAGGGTGGGTGGTCGGACTACATGGACTCCACCAGCTTCAGACCTTCCTGCTTCGGGAGCTGCAGGCCTCAGATGTCCAGGCCCTGGGAGGGAGGAGACGGGGGTAGCTGGATGGCCAACGTCCAAACAGACGGGACATGGTGGGCTCATCGGGGTGAGCTGGGCAGAGACTGTCACTGGAGGGGGTCCCACATGAACCGCCCCAACTGGAGCGATCGGGGGCACCAGAGGCCGCCCTGGCCTCCCAACACCGTGCCCCAGGGGAATTTTGGTTCACCTCTCGGGGTACAGGCACCCCCTCCGAAAACATCTCTGGCCCAGGCACAGCGGCTCCTTACAAAACGTCCCCCAGTTCGAAGGTCTAGGGCAGACAGAGGAGCGGACGCCAGGCCTTCGGGACAAGCGGCAGCCCCGGGCAACAGGCCTGGCTCCAAACACCCCACATGCTCCACACACTGGGGAGGCAAATGCTTACTGGGCACCTGCGGCCATGGGCAGCCCGGGCCCCATGGACCGACGGCCAGGCCACGCCCCAACTTTGCAGATGCACTTTCTAAGCACACGCCAGCGCCACGGCTCCAGGTGTCCCGTTTCCCGTGTCTCGGTGTGTCCCTGGAGGACGGGATGGGCTCCTTTCAGGGAGCAAGGGAGGGGTCTCGGGGTCTCTAGCCGGAAGCCGGCTTGCATGGGCCAAACCGCTTTATGTAACACAGGCCGGGCCGGTCAACCAGGAGCAGCTGGGGATTAGTGACCGGTGTTGCCACGGCAACCCCATCAGTGGCACTGCCGTGGTGAGGAGCGCGGCTCCAGCCTTCCCAGGCTCAGCAGAGGTAACAGGAAACCCCAGAGATTCATTAGCAACAGGTTCCCATGGCAACCGCACCAAGCTCATTAATCATTTTTTTTTTTTAATTCCAAGTGTGGGTGTTGAAATTCTCCAGAAGCCGGATGGAGGGATGGATGCCGTGCAAACACACGCGGCAGATTCTCCCACCCGTGGCCCCGGCGCCACCCCGCCCGCTCCGTGCCGGTATCGCCCCTGCACCCCCGTGCGTCAGGACTCCAAGGTTCCTGACATTCGAAGGGCAGTGGGTGAGCCCCGCCCACCGGGACAGGCTGTGGACAGGAGGCCCAAACGCCACAGGCCCCCCGCAAAGACCCCGTTTCATCCCCACTGGGCAGGTCAGGGGCTGCCACTTCCCGATGGGAGATGCCCCAAAGGGTCGGTGAGGAAAGGAAGGGCCGTGTCCACTGCTCACAGCCCTGGACGCGGGCTGGGTGTCATGGCTGCAGAACCACCGCTCAGGGACCCCAGAGCTGGGGGTGACAGGTGGGTCCACAGGAGGGCACTGCTTTGGCAAACAGCCTGGCCATTCCTCCGAGGACTCAACACCATTCCCGCCTGACCCAGCAATTCCGCTCCCAGATTTATGTCCAAGAGACGTGAAGCCAGAGTTTCCCCAAAACCTGGAGCAGGGACGTCCCGGCAGTGCCATGAACAGCAAAGAGCGAAACAGCCCAGACATCCACCAGTGGTGAAGAGATAAACACTGCAGCCCGTCTACATAAGGGCACATCTAACTGCGGAAAGGTCAGGGCTCTGCCGCTGTGACAAGGATGGACGACCAGCCTGCACGATGCTCACAAGATGCCGGCACAGGAGCCACACCGCGCGGGATTCCACATACAGGAAACATCCAGAACAGGCCAACCTTGGAGACGGAAAAGGCCGGCGGGAGATGCGGAGACAGCTCACTGCAGGGTTTCCTCTCGGGTGAGGAAAGCCTTCTGGAACCCATCGCCACTGGGGCTGTGCCACCCCAAGGATACAGGAAGAACAACCGAATTGGACCCTTTACCAGCGAGTTAGGTGGTGGATAAACTACCTCTCAATACAACAGGAACAAGTGGGTGCTGGGCCAGCCGGAGGGCCCTCTAGCCTCAGTCTCCTCGGCAGGGCTGAGAGGAAGGCAGGGGTCGGGATCCAGGCACCGTTACTTGGCCCTGAAGCCATGGAGCTGAGCAGGGTCTGAGCCACAGGAAGCTCCTGTCTTCCACTCCCCATGCAGAGGAATGGAGCAGCCAGCGAAGACCCCACTCCGGACACAAAGGACTCCCTCGTGGACACTCTGCCTGCCCCCGGGGGCAAGAGGCACCCTCACCCCAACACCCACCGTCCCCTCAGGCCTGCCTGCCCCTTCCCTAGGCCTCACCATCCTCCGAGTCTGAGTGAGAAAACACAAACAAGAAATCTCAGCATCAGCTCTCAGAGTCACCCAGCTCCAACTCACAAACGGGAACGCGTCCCCTACGGCGCCAGCAGCACGAGGAGGACCGAGAAGGGGCCTCAGCCCAGAAAGAGGCACCACAATGACAAGACGCACGGGCCGGCGTACCCGCCACTGTTCCCCCACACGGCCGGGCCGGGCCCCAGACACCACCCAAGCAGGGGCCACAGGACCCACCCCTCTCTCCAGGGGAGCAGGGGAACCAGCTTCCAGCCCCAGATCTTCTGGAGAGGAAGGAAATCCCGGGCTGGTGGGGGAGCCACCTGCACTGCCAGCTGGGGCAGGGGTGGGAGGCAGCCCCTCTACAGCCTCAGGAGAGGTGTCCCCAGCGTGCAGTCACCTGGCAACAGCCTCGGGGGGACAGGCGGGGAAAAGGGAGGGCGCCTCAGCTCTGGACTGCCTTGTGCTGCCTGAATCCCCTTGTCTGGATGTACCGGAGCCCAGGTGGGGGTAGCCCAGGCGCTTCTCTCTCCGCCCGGCTGTGAGTGCGCTGGACAGGGGCTCAGCTCATGCGGCCGAGCGGCTCCCTGAGACCATCAGCCTCATCCTCCTCATGTGAGTGACCCAGATTTCCACGGAAGGTTAGAAAACAAAAGCTCTGTGCCGTCATGAGTGTGTGGCCCGGGAGGACCGGCAGGCCCGGCTTTCAAACACACCAACTGTGGTTGGGGTCTGCTGCCTCTAAGCCTTTGCCCCCAGGCCCGCTGGAGCCATTCCTGTGACGTTACATCTGGCTTCCAGAATGTTCCTCCAATGGGACCTGTGCCTCGTGCGATCCCTGCTCTTCCCCCGGTCTCCCCAGCAACTGCGCCACAGTCATCCGCCAGTGCCTGCCGCATCCCCACCCACTTCCCCACCCACTTCCGGGCCCCAGACACGCCAGCACTTTCTCTGCTCCTCCTGCCCCATCAGCCCCCTCCTTGCCCAGTCAGGTCAGTGCCACTGTTCCCGCCCCTGCACGCGTGTCCTTCACGCCCCAGAACCCCACGGAGCCAAACTGCCCTGAGGTCAGCCCATGCTGGACCAAGGGGGCCCACCTGCTGCACCCAAGGAAAAAAACACATCTGCCAAGCCAGGGACCAGCAAAAGGGGTGACTCGACCCACCCCCCAAAACCCAAATGGGGCCACAGGCTCACCCACACCTCCTCCAGACCCCAGGGCTGTGAAGAGCCACCCTCCACCTCGACCAGCATATCCTGAGCCCGGTCAGTGAGGGCATCGCCACCAGACCCCAGCTCCACCAACAGGACCTCACGAGCCCCTCTGCGGGGCTTGAGGACCGAGGTCTCACAGGAGGGAGATCCAAAGGGTCTCTGACGGACAAGCCTCACTCCCAGGTTTTAACTGTGCCCCATTCTGTACAGCCATCAGCCTGGTGTAGCCGCGTTCGGCACTGCCAGGCGTCTGAATCGCCCGTGCTCAGCAGACCCACGCCGCAGGCCACTGCCCACCCGATGGCCACTTAGCGGCCACCTCCGTTATCAGGCTGAAAAAACAGAGTATGAGGTGCAGCATGGCGGCTCACACCTGTAATCCCAGCACCCGGGGAAGCTAAGACATAAGAGTCGTTTGAACATGAGAGATCGAGGCTGCAGTGAGGTGTGACTGCACCACCACGCTCAGCCTGGGGGACAGAGTGAGACCTTGTCTCAAAAACGTAAAGAAGAAACAATACGTACAGGACATGGCTCATCGGATCTGAGGCTTCGGGCACCCCTGGGGGCCTTGGACCGCACCCCTGCAGTTGAGGATGCTGCCGCCCGTCTCCAACACTGCAGGGACGCCCCTCACCCTGAAACATTCTCACCTGAAACCCAAATGTACCTGAATGGGCATCCTGGATTTTCTGTCGGGGACTCAGGCCCAGGGCCCTTGCTTGTGTGGCTTCCATGGGAGGCAGACGTGCCCCCACGCCCGTGCTGGCCTCCATACCCAGCCAGCGGCCACGCAGCCTCACACCCCAGCGGCACGTCAGGCCGCGCCCACTGGCTGCTCCTTGGCTGGGGCAGGGGCAGCTGAGCCAGACACGGCCTCTCCCCTTCTCACTCAGAAGAAGCTGAGCCACTGAGTCGCCGGCAGGAGGGTCCTCAGACCTGGCCCTTGAGGTGG
This sequence comes from Colobus angolensis palliatus, assembly GCF_000951035.1. NCBI lineage: Eukaryota > Metazoa > Chordata > Mammalia > Primates > Cercopithecidae > Colobus > Colobus angolensis. The sequence continues at coordinate 25,851 of NW_012120977.1, forward strand.
CTGCCACACAGCCCAACTTCTCATTGCAATGACCAGGCTTCTCAGGGAGAGGCGGCGGCGTCCCCGGGCCTCTCACCCCAGCACCTGCAGGAGGCCACCCAAGCATGAGGTCAGCACTGGCACGAGAGCCCGTGGCCCAGTGGGCTTGGGCAAGCGTCGTCCCAGCTACCAGCCAAGGCAGTAACCTGAGCCATCCTCAGAGACAGCGGCCAGCTTCCCCCAGCAGCCTGGGACAAGTTCCCGTCCATTTTAATGAGGCGCTAATGCAGGCTGACTCATCAGACCACAGCCAGGGCTGGCGGCTGCCTGCAAAGGCCGGGGCAGGGACTGTGTGTGTGGCTCTGAGAGACACCCTCGCCCCCCACACCTTTCCGGCAGGCCGTGGCCACTCTCTCGGCATCTGGACGCGGGTTCCCCGCTGTGGCAGGCTGGGCTGTGTGTGACTGGAGCTTCAGAGGGGCTGGGCACAGGCCGGCTGCTCCCTGGACACTCCCAGGCCAGACCAGCACCCCCTTCCAAGAGCACGAGGTACGTGCGGAGACTCGTAGCTGCACACCATGCCCCAGTGCCTGCCTCCCAGGCCCTGCTCCACCTGGACCCCACTCAACATCCCTGATGCTCACCTGGCCCTACTGGGCTGAAGCCACCCTGCCGCCCTGCAGACGGGCACCAGGGCGCAGTCTCCAGCCTCAAGGTCCATGGCAGAGCTGGTGGAGGTGGCTGTGGCCTCTCCAGACAGAGAATCAGCCCCCCAGGGCAGACTGGCCCACACCGACCCCTTTCTGCAGGCTGCCTCACCTGCCCAGAACAGAGAGGCTGGGTGACAAGTGAGGAACACACAGCTAACACAGGGTCAGACGAGCCCAAGGTCCAGGGAGGCAGGAGCACCGCCCACTGTGCCCCCACAGCCTTTGTGGCTGGAGCCAAAGATAGCTCCGCGTGGCCACAGGACAGGCACCCATGGAGTGGCCGTGAAAAGAGGTGCTCCAGGGGCCACAGGCCACTGACCACTGCTCGCCCACCTGGCCACAGCTGTTTCCAGCCACCTACGACCACCCCACCCCTGCTCATACCCCCTCGGCCTTCACGCCACAGCCCTGGCGGACAGTCCCTGAGCTTGGACGCGGCTCTCCCGGCGTCAGTGGGCCCGGGTCTCATCCATCTTGTTCCCCGCTCACCAGAGCCAAGCGTGGCCCCCCACACCCCTTCACAGGGTCCCAAGACACTCGGCTCCTCCTAGACGGACCCCCCTACTGCAGGTGTCCACAGGAGCTGGCCGTGCAGGGCAGCTTCTAACCAGGGCACAGACACACAAGCTCAACACCGGCCCCCGTGCTGACCGAGGCTCCGAATGACCCAC
>NW_012120977.1:28519-30248 GCF_000951035.1 Colobus angolensis palliatus
AGGAGGCCCCCACCCCGGCTGAGCACACCCCTGCAAAGGCCCAGGGTCTTGGATGTGGTCTGTGCCCACCCCACTCCAGGCACTTTCTCTGCTATCCAAGACCATTCTGTACCCAGATCCCTGGCCTTGCCCCCACCTCTGCCACCGGCTCAGTGACGGCATTCATTAATGCCAACATCCTGTGTCACCTAACGGTCCATCCACAAGGGAACAGCTTCTATCCCATCAGTCACCAAAGGCAGAAGCACCCACAGCACCAGCAGCCCAGGGTCAGACGAGTCCAGCAGGGCCAGCCGAGGCTGAGGTCTCGCCCAAGGCCTTTTCTGTGGGAGCCAGGTCTGCAGACATCAAAGCAGGGCTGGGGGTGCATCTGCGTCAGGTCTATACGCCCTGGGGGTCAGAGGGGCCTCTTCACCCAGAGACAGCGAGAGGGGCCTCCAGGTCCTCTCCCTGCCAGCCCTGCTCTGAACTGGAGCAAAGAGCCCAGGGCTGCACCGAGGCTGGGTGGGGGCCGCACTGGGCTAATGCCTTGGTCCTCGTCGGCCACACACCTGAGGATGGGGTGCTCTGGCCTCCCGGATCGATGCTGCACTGGGCCTCCGAACGCAGGCGGCGGCCACACCCACCCAAGGCTCTCTCTGCCCACAGCTCCGCTCCCGGCAAGCACCCAGGCGATAGCCAGAGGACAAAGAAAGCCTCATTGAGCACATTCATCGACCCTCCGGCTCATCAAACCCTGGGGCGCTCACGCCCCGCCAACACCCCGCTTCTCCCGTCAGCCTGGGCCCACCTCCGCCCCACAAGGAGTGTGTGTGGAGGCCAGGGACACCAGTGGCCACGTGGCGGAACACCCCCTGCACCACGGCAAGCTGCTACTTGGTCCCCATCTGTCATCCTCAGCGGGCACAGCGCTCTGGGGACGGTGCCCGGACCTGCTGCCAGCTCTCCTGAGCTGGGCACGGGCTGAGAGCCAGCAGAGCTCCTTCCCCGAGCCCCGCTCCCACCATCTCTGACTGAGGCGGGGCCGTACATCACCACTTAGGGCGCAACCGGCGGATTTCACCCCTTGTTTCTGCCCAGGGTGAGCGGCCGGGCTTTAATCTCCAGCCTGGAAATTCAACCCGGGCCTGCGCGACGTAGAGTTGTTCCAAGTTACGCCAACATGAACCACTGAGGAGAGGAAAGACTCCTCTTCCATGCCAGGGACGGGAATGCCCACTCGCGAGGGCAGGCAGGGACGGTCCCCACCCTTCCCACAGCGGGCTCAGCACAGGTGGCTGGACAGACGGCCTGGCCGACATCTGGATAAACAAAGGTAATGCATTCCTCGCCTGACCTTGACTGTGTGACCGCAGCTGGACTCACCCGCAGAGCTGCTGTGGATCCATCCCCGGACCGGAGTGTTTGACAGGCCGGTCCCTCCCCTGCATTCCTCCGGTCCTGACCCTGGAACGGGACGTCTCTTCTGCAGCTCCGGGAGCTGGGCCTGGTGGGGCCGCATCGCCCTCGGCTCTCAGCCCTCAGGGGAGGTGAGGGGAGCACGCACAACCACCCCTGAGCGCTCCCCCGGGCCAGGGAGGGCGCCCACAGCCAGCCCCAGCCAGAATGAAGATCGGGTGCTCGGAGTGGGATGCCCACAAGCCCGAGAGCCTCCTTTAGGGGCTGGCAGCAGCCATGCCCTCTAGATCTGAGGGTGTGGGACACCAGTGCTCCCCACTCCCAGCCTCTG
>NW_012120977.1:31899-32163 GCF_000951035.1 Colobus angolensis palliatus
CCAGGGACACATCCAGCCGCGTCGTGGGCAGGCCATAGGGCTCAGTGGGAATCCACACCTACCCCAGGAACACTGCGATGCCAGTCGGTGGCTTCAGAGACTAACAGACCCATTCCTGCAACTCCCCTTCCTGTCAGAACGCGGGCAAGGACAGCAGCACCAAGGGACAGGCAGCCCAGGGTCCCCGGGAGACACTGCGCCCCAGCACGGCCAAGAGAAGCCAGGCCATGGGTGGGGCGCAACCACCGAGTTCACGCCCTGGTC
>NW_012120977.1:32694-33374 GCF_000951035.1 Colobus angolensis palliatus
AGACCAGCTCAGATATCCAGACGCTGCTGAGACACAGTGTTCAAGAGGGTACCACGATGCAAGGTCGGTAGGGGATGACCAGCTCCGTCCTGCCCACGAAGGGCCTGCGGGGCACGTGGAGCCCGGGGAGGCAGGTGCAGGCGGGACTGGCCCTTTCCAGACGGGTGCCCTCTCGCACTCCCAGGGGATGCCCGTGGAGCAGCGTGAGCCCAAGCGCCGAGTGTTCAGAGATGCCGCGAAGGGCTGTCTCAGGCTCCTGCAGCTCATCCCCACCCGGGCAAGGCTGTGCCAAGCACGTGGCCCTCAGAGCCAAGATGGGCTCACCCAGCTCTGCCCTTCAACATCCTGATGACCTTGATATATCCTTCCCCATCTCAGAGCTCCGTGACACGGGGTGTTTGGAGCCTGGGCCCTAGGAGATGCCTCCCAGAGGGTCCTGCCATCCCCAAGCCCCCCAAACACCCCATGGTCACCTTCTGGTCCCTACACACCCACAGCCCGCCTCCCTCACTCTCGCAGGGACTGAGGCAGGGTCCCCCTTCCTGGCCTCCAAGCATTCCCGGGGGCCCCACCCTGCCCCGCCCTTGTGCCGGGACGGTGGCAGCTGTGTCGCAGGCGAACGCAGAGTCAGGAACCCTGGGAGCCCGGGCAGCACACAGCCCAGCCGGGCGACAACACAC
>NW_012120977.1:34326-35478 GCF_000951035.1 Colobus angolensis palliatus
GGAGGCTGAGGCAGGAGAATGGCGTGAGCCTGGGAGGCGGAGCTTGCAGTGAGCTGAGATCTGGCCACCGCACTCCAGCCTGGGCAACACAGCGAGACTCCATCTCAAAAAAAAAAAATTAAAAAAAAATAAAAAAATTAATTAATTGAAGCCAAGGCAAAGCTACAGACTGAAGCTCCAGATTCTAGCTAGGGGCTGTAGTTGATTTGCTGGACAAATGGCAGTTGAGGGTGAACAGTGTGCACGGGTCCGGTTGAAGAGTGGAGATGCCTTGGCTGTGACCAGACAGACCCCGTTCTCGTGCCCTGCAGCTTCCATCCTATGGAGAGGAGGAAACGGTTTCCAAGCTAAGTGCCAGGGGGCGCCCAGATAGGCGAGGGCAGGGCCTCCGTGAGGACAAGCCGGCAGCCAGAAGAGAAGCAGGAGCTCTTTCCAGCAGCAATGGCAGCCTGTGCAAAGGCCCTGTGGCAGGCTGGAGGGAGCCGGGGAGCGGGAAGACCCAGAGGGCAACTGGGAAACATCTTGGAATTCTAAACACAGCAGCTGTTGCCCTCCAGGCCACTTTCTGTCCTCCTGTCCACTCTTTGTCCTCCAGATGTCGGCAGAAGAGAAAAGGACCACGGACTTCGAAAACATTTTTTTTTATTAGAGACATAGTCTCACTCTGTAGCCCAGGCTGGAGTGCAGTGGCGTGATCTTGGCTCACTGCAACCTTCGCCTCCTGGTCTCGGTTCAAACGATTCTCCTGCCTCAGCCTCCCGAGTAGCTGGGATTACAGGCATGTAATTACCAAGTCCAGCTAATTTTCGTATTTTTAGTAGAGACGCCATGTTGGCTAGGCTGGTCTTGAACTCCTGACCTTGTGATCCGCCTGCCTCAGACTGCAAAAGTGCGGGGATTACAGACGTGAGCCACCGCGCCCGGCCAACAGACGTGATTTTTTCAAAGAAAGCGTCTGTAATCTGAGAAAGCGTGCGGTCGCCAGGCATCCCACGGAGAATTTGCAGACCAGTTGGAGCCGCTCCAGCACCTGGATGGGCATTTTCCAGCTCAAGGTCTGGGAGGGAGGCCTCCTCCCACCGCCTGCCGCTCACTCCAGCCCATCGGATGGCGTGCCCACCTTGTCCTTGGGGGCTCTGTGTCCCCTGGGCT
>NW_012120977.1:40873-41186 GCF_000951035.1 Colobus angolensis palliatus
TCACATGCCTGTCATCCCAGCTACTCAGGAGGCTGAGGCAGGAGAATCACTTGAACCCAGGAGGCAGAGCTTGCAGTGAGCCGAGGCCATGACATTGCACTCCAGCCTGGGTGACAGAGCAAAATTCTGTCTCACACACACACACAAAAGGAATGACATTCTGACTTACATGGATGAACCTTGAAGACATGGCACCAGGTGAAATAAGGCACAAAATGACAGATATCGTACGATGCCATTCATACCAGCTTTCCAGCACAGGTAAACCCACAGAACCAAGACGGGTGGCTGCCAAGGGCGGGGGGAGGTGGGG
>NW_012120977.1:41236-43233 GCF_000951035.1 Colobus angolensis palliatus
GAGTAGCTGGAACTACAGGTGCCACCGTGCCTGGCTAATTTTTAAATTTTTTTGCAGAGATGGGGCCTATGTATGCGGCTCAGACTGGTCTCCGACTCCTGGGCTCAAGTGATCCTCTTGCCTCTGCCTCCCACAGTGCTGGGTTAACAGGCGTGAGCCACTGCACCTGGCCCTTTAAAATTAGTATGAAAAAGACAACAACACACTTTGAAAATGGTCAGAAGACTGAAATAAACATGCCAGCCAAGATTTTACAGATGGTAAATAAGCACAGGAGGGAAGCTGCACGTCAGAGGTCACGAGGGGAGAACGCAGACAAACCACCACTCAGCGACCCTTCCTGCCTGTCGGAGGGACTCAGAGGTGGGATGCTGGCACCACGCATTGGTAAGCGGAAAGTGGAGCTCTCGGCACAGCTGCTGGGAATGTGAAATGGCAACCACTTTGGAAAGCAGTTCGGCAGTTCCTTAAAGTGGTGTTTTGTTTGTCTGTTTGTTTGTTTTTGAGACGAAGTCTCGCTCTGTCGCCCAGGCTGGAGTGCAGTGGTGCGATCTCACTGCAAGCTCCGCCTCCCAGGTTCAAGTGATTCTCCTGCCTCAGCCTCCTGAGTAGCTGGGACTACAGGTGCCCGCCACCACGCCTGGCTAATTTTTGTATTTTTAGTAGAGACGGGTTTTCACCATGTTGGTCAGGTTATTCTCAAGCTCCTCACCTCGTGATCCACCTGCCTCGGCCTCCCAAAGTTCTGGGATTCCTTAAAGTGTTAAATATGCACCCACTGGCCAGACGCAGTGGCTCACGCCTGTCATCCCAACACTTTGGGAGGCCGAGGTGAGTGGATCACCTGAGGTCAGGAGTTCAAGACCAGCCTGGCCAACACACGGTGAAACCCCCATATCTGTTAAAAACACAAAAATAAACCAGGTGTGGTGACGCGTGCCTGTAATCCCAGAGGCTGAGGCAGGGGAATTGCTTGAACCCGGGAGGCGGAGGTTGCAGTGAGCCAAGATGGCGCCGTTGCACTCCAGCCTGGGCGACAGCGAGACTCCGTCTAAAAAAAAAAAAAAAAAAAACGGTGTACCGGGTGCATGATCCCGTCTCTACCGCTAGGTGTTGACCCTGGAGAAATGGAAGCATGTGTCACATGCTGTTCCCTACGTCAGTGCTCATGGCAGCTTGACTTACAGTAGCCCTGAGCTGGAAATGGCCCACGTGTTCACCGACAGGAGAACAGCTAAACCACCACGGACGTTCAGAGCACGAGACATGACTCAGCCATACCAGGGATGAGTGAGCTGCGGATGCGGAAGCACGGTGAATGTCAAGGCCATCGTGCTGGGTGGGAGAAGCCTGAGGAAAACAGCGCATGCGGCTGATCCCGCTTACACGTCATCCCGGGGCCTCGGATTCACCCACAGTGATGGAGGGTGGGGTTGGGGGATGCTTTCTGGGGGTGGGACGGGTGTGAGGGACGCCAGCTTTCCGTGCAATGGATGTTTTCTCTCTTGGTGGAGTGGCGGTTTCACAGGCACGTACATGCATCACACTTTTTTATTTTATTTTATTTTATTTTGAGAAGGAGTTTTGCTTTTATTGCCCAGGCTGGAGTGCAATGGCACCATCTTGGCTCACTGCAACCTCCACCTCCCAGGTTCAAGCAATTCTCCTGCCTCAGCCTCCCGAGTAGCTGGGATTACAGGCACCCGCCACCACGCCCGGCTAATATTTTGTATTTTTAGTAGGGATGGGATTTCACCATGTTGATGAGGCTGGCCTTGAACTCTTGACCTCAGGTGATCCTGCCCATCTTGGCCTCCTAAAGTGCTAGGATTATAGGCGTGAGTCACTGCACCCGGTCCATACATCACGCTTTAAATGTGCACAGTTTATTGGCTGGTGCGGTGGCTCATGCCTGTAATCCCAGCACTTTGGGAGGCTGAGGTGGGAGGATCACTTGAGCTCGGGAGTTTGAGACCAGCCTGCAAAACACAATGAGG
>NW_012120977.1:43293-46515 GCF_000951035.1 Colobus angolensis palliatus
AAAACACAATGAGGCCCCGTCTCTATAAAAAATTAAACAATTAGCCAGGCCTGATGGCGCCTGTAGTCCCAGCTACTTGGGAGGCTGAGGTGGGAGGATCGCTTGAGCCCGAGAGGTCAAGGCAACAGTGAGCCCTCCAGCCTGGGTGACAGAGCCAGACCCTACCTCTGAAAACAAACCAAAAAACAGCAGTGGGTCTTAGTGAGCACCAGGGAGGCCTCCCGGAGCACCCCATGTCGGGGCCCCCGGGCTACACACAGCAAGAATCACATCCTGGGTGGTCCCGGCCACCAGGAAGGCGCTGGCTCACGACTCTGGAGGCTGGAAGCCCAAACTCAAGGTGTTGGCAGAGCCCTGGTCATTCCGAGGACCACGGGGATGACCCTTCCCGCCTCCCCCATCTTCTGGTGCTGCTAACCACCCTTGGCCTTCCCCGGCATTTGGCCATGTGGCTCCAGTCTCTTCCTCTGCCCGCCCACACCCTTCCCTGTAGCTGTGTTTCCTTCTTTTCTGAGACAGAGTCTCACCCTGGCGCTCAGGCTGGAGGGCAGTGACATGATCTCGGCTCATTGCAACCTCTGCCTCCCGGGTTCAAGCGATTCTCCTACCTCAGCCTCCCAAGTTGCTGGGATTACAGACGCCCGTCACCACGCCTGGCTAATTTTTGTATTTTTAGTAAAGACGGGGTTTCACTGTATTGGTCAGGCTGGTCCCGAACTCCTGACCACAGGTGATCCACCCGCCTCAGCCTTCCAAAGTGCTGGGGTATAGGTGTGAGCCACTGTGCCCGGCTGCCAATTTCAATTTCAAGAAAAAATAATAAGGGGAGATATCAAGGCTGACTGCCAAGCCAAAGTCATGAAAACACCAGGGGAAGACAAGGAGAGGAGGAGGCAGAACTAACGGTGGGCAGGCGTCCCCACACCCCAGCAGAAGGGTCCGGTGCAGGGATGTGGGAGAGCCAGGCCAGCAGGTATCTGCACAGGCCACTCAGCCACGTGTGGGTATGACACGTACCAGCTCATAAGAGCCAGTGGTTAAATACCTAAGAAATGAGTGAGCTGCTTGTTAAACGCAGCCACAACTAAAAATTAAATCACGTACACTTACAATTAGTGTTGAAGCTGAAAGAAGCTTCCGTTTCAGGAATATCATTTGTACCAGGGTGAGAAATAGTTGAACAGTGGATCACAGATCAGGTTTATGGATAACACACTTATCGGGGCAAGAATCGGCAGGTGGGGAGCAGCCTTGCTCTGTGGAGTCTCAGGCTGGCTGCAACGTAAGAGACGGACCGAAGCCAGCCGAGGTGCCCGTCAGAATCCATTAGCCATGTGGGATTTACGGCAGAGCCCCATCCCATATTTTATTACTGTTTGGAAATCATGTGCCACACGTGACTTACCTCAGTAAAACTTGTAATAAGCTGCTGCACATCTGCAAACGCACACATTTATGCACCCGTGGAGGGCTCACTCACGGGAAGGGTGAGAATTGCAGCAGGCGAAAGGCAGGTGAGGTTGGGGGCTTCCCCTCCTGTGAATTTAAACACCCCTGAAGCCCTACCATGGGGGCCTAGACCTCGGAGGGGGTGCACGGTTAGCACTGTTGCTTTCTCTACTTTTCAGTATATTTAAAAGCCCTGAGAGGCCAGGTGCAGGGGCTCACACCTGTCACCCCAGCACTGTGGAAGGTGGAGGAGTTTGAGACCAGCCTGGGCAACAAAGCAAGATCCCATCTCAATAACAATAATAATAATATTAGCCAGGCATGGTGGCCTGCACCTGTGGGCCCAGCTCCTTGGGTGGCTGAGGTGGGAGGATTAATTGAACCCAGGAGGTGGAGGCTGCAGTGAGCTGTGATTGGGCCACTGCACTCCAGCCTGGATGACACAGTGAGACCCTGGCTGAAAAAAAAAAAAGAAAAGAAAAAAGAAAAAAAGAAAGAAAAGAAAAAAAAACCAATTTTGAACAGAAATCAGTCTTGGCTCTCAGTGTCCCCCCTCTGTGGCCCAGCCTCACCCCAGGGAAGGTTTCATCCACTTCCGGCCCTGACTAGGAAAACAGGAACCCTGCGAATAATTCAGGTGATCCCAGGCCCCGCGGGGGGCAGGAGAGACTGTGGTGTGAGCTGCGGAGAACAGTTCTCTCGTGTTTCCCGCCAATGGAGTCCTTGGGAGCTGGAGGGGACCTAGGGCTGGGAGCCATGGCTCACCTGCCCTGCCCAGCTGTCTGTGTATAGGGCAGCCGTGCTGGGCAGCAGTCTCACAGGTAAAGGACAGGGGGGAGGAGCTGCAATGGGTCTACACCAGGAGCCCCCGCCTCCAGGCACCCCCCACCCCAATCCCCCAGGCTGCCCTGACGTCCGGCGGGGAGGCAGAGCCAGCTTGGCCCGAACAGCTGTGGTGGAGAATCGATCGGCTGTAATTGGGACTTGGAAGAGGTTTAATATTTAACTGGATTAAATATTTAAACAGAAGGGGCTGATGGAGCACGGTGGCCAGGGAGACGACGGGGACGGGCCCTGAAATTGGGAGGAGGGATGCTAGTGTGGGGCACCCAGGCCCTGCCTACCAGGCATACAGCAGGTGCCCCCCGGCCTCCCTTCAGAGGGGAGGGCTTGAGGGGAGGACTTTATTCTCCGTCTCTGCGCAGGTGGCAGCGGGGCTGGCTCACCCAGAATTCTTGGCCCAGAGTCCCCGGATGGATTGGGAGGGTGTGGTCCCTGGATTTGGAGCTGACATGGCGGGAGAGGCTGGGGCTTCCTTCGGCGGAGGGTCCAGACCTTAGTCAGCCCATCAGAGACGCCATCCCTCACCGTGCTCTCCCAGGGAGAAGATGAGCCACCAGCCCCTTCTCATCCACCCTCCCACACCTGGGAACGGTGCATCTCTGGACCCCGGTGGGAGCCGGAGAGGGGGCTGCTAGAATTTCCAGATGGCAGCCACTGCCCCACCCACCTTCCCCAAAGGTGTTCCTGAGCAGACTCCTAGAGAGACGCAGAGTCGGGTGGGGTGGGGTGGGGTGGGGCAGGTGCCTGGTCTCCCTGCCCTCCGTGATCTGTGAAGACACCACCCAGCAGGGCTTCCACCCACGCACTGAGGGGAGGCAGCTCCCGTCCCGGGCCCAGCATGCCCCATGCTCTCAGCCAAGTCCCTCCCAGCGGGGCCTGGCTGGCTCTGCCATGGCGGGTTCCGTGGGTGTCAGGAAGCCCCCGGGGGCC
>NW_012120977.1:48394-48872 GCF_000951035.1 Colobus angolensis palliatus
TCTGTCTCCTGGCAGCACCCCTGGCCCAGCCTGCCTGGGCCTGCTCTGAGCCAAGCCTGAGGGGTGGCCGTTGCCCTTGGGTTTAGGAGCTCACCAGGACCCACCAGGCAGGGTTCCCTGGAGGCCTTCCTGGGCAGACGCTGGTGGGAGGGCAGAGCCAGTGGTGGACGCAGCATCTGTGCCAGCCTTGGGCCAGCAGGAGGGGGGTCCCAGAATGTCCTAGAAGGCGTTAACCTCGTGTGGCCTGTGCACACAGGGCGGTGGGTGCTGTGGTCCTGCAGGCATAGCTGAGCACATGGGCCCACAGACCCCATGGGGACCCCATGCAGATGCCAGGCAGACCACATGCAGCCCTGACATGGCATCCCACGTGCCCCCAAGCACCCCCTCCTAGCCCCCTTGCAAACCAAGTGGCCCCCACACGGCCCGACTGTGTGGGAGCCCCAACGCACCCCACCAAATCCCCACCGAGTCCCCT
>NW_012120977.1:48922-50092 GCF_000951035.1 Colobus angolensis palliatus
CCACACGGCCCGACTGTGTGGGAGCCCCAACGCACCCCACCAAATCCCCACCGAGTCCCCTCTGCGTCTCTCGGCCCCAGCCTGGCCTCCGCCCCTCGCTGGCTGAGTCGAAGCCAGTTACTGGCAGCAGACGCTGCCCCAGGATGGGCTCCTAATGAGTTGTTTGATCTCGCGCCCCTGTTTGATCAGAGGAGGGAGCTGCTCTGGAATGAAGCAGGTGGCCCCAGACCCAGCGGTTCTGCCCCACGGGGGGCAGGAGGGGACAGAAGGTGCTGGGGGTTAGTCCTGGTGGGGAGGGGAAGCCTGGCGGGGGCATAGCAGGGGCAGGCAGGCCTTGGGCTGTGCTCTCTGTGGGCTGTGCCTTCTCTTGCAAAGCAGTTTTGAGCTGCCACCTGCTCAGGGCTGGGCGGTGGACCCCACGGAACGTGAGCACAGCCTGTGGCCGGAGCCTGTGGAGTCGACGTTCCTGGGAAAAGGATCTTCGCAGACGCGGCCCTAGTCAAGGACCTCCAGGTGGGATCGTCCGCGTGGGCCTTCGCTCCAACACTGGCATCCTCAAAAGTCAGAGCAGAGGTCAGAGCCCAGGACGCCAGGAGCCCTCGGGAGCTGGAAGAGGCAGGAATGGGCCTCCCCTGCGGCCTCTGGAGGGCATGCGGCCCTGCCCACACCCGACGCTGGACTTCTGGCCTCCAGCACTGGGAGAGAGGACGCTTCTGTCGTTTGACACCCCCCGAGGGCAGCACAGGAGCCACAGGAACCCGACACGTCGCCCGAGCTTCCAGTCCACGGGCTGAGCACGGAGATGTCCCGACCAGCAGCCACAGCCCTGCTCTTGGGTCCCAGCAAGGGCCAAGGGAGGCCCTGATGCCTGTCCAGGTGCACACAGCGGGGTCCGAGCACTCGGACCCTCACCTGGGATGTGTGCCCACTCTTGTGCGGGATGCCGTCCCTAGGCCTGGAAGGAAGGTGAGGACCCAGCACCCGGAGACACCTGGATTTCTGCGCTGGAAGGTGGGGTGTTGCTCCTGCCCACGGGGAAGCGTGCCAAGGGCTGGAGCATGGGCAGGAGAGACCAGGGACGGGCTCAGGGGGTGTGGGTGGGAGTCCGGGGATCTCTGTGCTGCAGCCTGGTCTGGGGGCTGCAGGCCGGGCGGGCTGCCCCATGGATGC
>NW_012120977.1:51981-54062 GCF_000951035.1 Colobus angolensis palliatus
CCCCAGCAGCGAGGCATGAGGCCCCCGGTGTTCACCCTGAGGGTGAAGCACGCTACATGCCTTGTGGACCCAGCCAGAGCCTGGGGTGGGGGGCTGCAAACAGTAGCCGTGCACTTACCAGCAGGGGCGGCAGCCCACGCGGAGGCGGAGCAAGCAGGTGGAGGGGAGACTGAAGTGCGGGAAGGCTGAGTGTCCCCTGGTGTATCCGGCCGGTTTCTGGAAGCAGATCCTCCCGAAAGCAGATCCTGAGACCCAGACTCAGTGCAGCCTTCCCAGGAAAACCCAGCAGCGGGGGCAGGCCCGGGCGGAGGGCGGCCAGGCTGGGTGTGAGGGCCACAGACGGGCCCCAGAGCGGAGGGCACAGGACACCTCTCTGTGTCTGTTCAGGAGGAGGCTGGGATATTTAGACCCCACCCCAGTGGTCACTGGCTAAGGCCCTCAGTGCCCAGAGGGTCACCATGCGGGGACAGGAGGGTTGGGGAAGGCCCCGGACACTACCCTACTAACGAGAGACGTGTTCCTAGCCCCACCCGGCCTCCGCAGTGCAGGCACACCAAGGTGTCAGGACCATGGCGTTCAGTCCTCACCCCCACCCCGTAAACAGGCTGGAGGTGGACTTGGCGTGGTGAGACCTGGGCAGCCTGATCCCAGAGTAAGACATTCGGTTTCCAGGGCTGATGCCTTGAAAGGCAAATATCACCTCTGTTTCCAACACACGTTCATGTGGGCCTGGAGGTGTCTGTGCAGGATCCCCGGGTGGGGCAACTGTCCCATCCTCCCACGTCCACTGTGCATGTCCCCCAGTAAGCCAGTCTTCAACTCCTGATCTCAAGTAATCTGACTGTCTCAGCCTCCCAAAGTGCTGGGATTACAGGCATGAGCCACCATGCCAGGCCTGTCTTATTATTATTATTATTTTTTGAGACGGAGTCTAGCTCTGTCATCCAGGCTGGAGTGCAGTGGCACAACCTCAGCTCACTGCAACAAGCAATTCTCTTGTCTCAACCTCCCAAATAGCTGGGACTATAGGCACACCACCACCACACCCGGCTAATTTCTGTATTTTTAGTAGAGACAGGGTTTCACCATGTTGGCCAGGCTGATCTCAAAATCCTGACCTCAGGTAATCCACCCACCTCGGCCTCCTAAAGTACTGGGATTACAGATGTGAGCCACCGCACCTGGCCCATTAGTTCATTTTATCCACAGTAATATCCCAGGAGTTAGGTACTATTATGGCCTCCTTTTAATAGCTGTCGAAATGGAGGCTCAAGGACGTGTGTGGTGGCTCACACCTGTAATCCCAGCACTTCGGGAGGCCAAGGTGGGCGTATTACTTGAGGTCAGGAGCTTGAGACCTGCCTGGCCAACATGGCAAAACCCTGTCTCTACAAAAATACAAACATTAGCTAGGCATGGTGGTGCATGCCTGTAATCCCAGCTAGTCGGGGGGCCAAAGCAGGAGAATCACTTGAACCCAGGAGGCAGAGGTTGCAGCGAGCCAAGACTGAAAGAAAAGAAAAGAAAAGAAAAGAAATCAAGGAAGGAAGAAAGAGAGAGAGAAAGAAGGAAGGAAGGAAGGGAGGGAGGGAGAAGGAAGGGAGAGAGGGAGGAAGGGAAGAAGGAAGGAAGGGAGGGAAGGAGGGTGGAAGGAAGGAAGGAAGGAAGGAAGGAAGGAAGGAAGGAAGGAAGGAAGGAAGGAAAGAAATGGAGCTTCAGAGAGGTGCAGCAATTTGCCCAAGGCCACACAGATAGTCAGGATTCATCATCCAGTTCTGTGTAACAACGGAGCTTGCACAGATAATCAGGTTGCTGCAGTGGGGTTCTAGGTGGAAAATCAAAGCTTCAAGGAGATCAGGGACATATGTGTAAGAATCTTCTCAAGAACCAGTGCAGCAGGGAGGTTCCAGGCATGGAACCAGGTGCCACCTCACCTGACTGAGTTCAAGATTGGCTCTAACCCAAATCACCTGCAAGACCTTGAGTAACATACTTAACCCTTCTCTGCTTCAATTTTATTTTTGTTCCATTGATCGAAAGTCTGAAAGGAAAGGAAGTCCTCATTGGTACAGAGGTTAGGA
>NW_012120977.1:54891-60762 GCF_000951035.1 Colobus angolensis palliatus
AGTGGCTCACACCTGTAATCTCAGAACTTTGGGAGGCCAAGGTGGGAGGATCACTTGAGGCCAGGAGTTCAGTACCACCTTGGGTAACATAACAATAGTCTGTCTCTACAAAACATTAAAAAATAAAAGAAATTTAGCCAGGTGTTGTAATGGTGTGCGCCTGCAGTCCCAGCCACTCAGGGAGGTTGAGGCGGGAGGATTGCTTCAGCCAGGAATTCAAGGTTGCAGGGAGCTATGATTGTACCACTGTACTCTAGCCTGGGCAACAGAGCAAGACCCTCTCTAAACAACAACAACAAAAAAATGGCTAGGCACAGTGGCTCATGCCTGTAATCCCAGCACTTTGAGTGGCTGAGGTGGGCAGATCACTTGAGATCAGGAGTTTGAGACCAGCCTGGCAAACATGGTGAAACCCTGTCTCTACTAAAAATACAAAAAAATTAGCTGGGCATGGTGGTGGGCACCTGTAGTCCCAGGTACTCAGAAGGCTGAGGCAGGAGAATCGCTTGTACCTGGAAGGCGGAGGTTGCAGTGAGCCAAGATTGCACCACTGCACTCCAGCCTGGACAACAAGAGCGAAACTGTGTTTCAAAAACAAACAAAGAAACAAAAAACCAAAAAACTCTTCGTGCTAGGGTGTGTGAGTTCATTACAACTACACGTCATAGATTTGTCTAGTCCAGCCCAAGTATCAAATACTCTGTCTACTTGCTGGACGGATGAAACTGAAGGACCTTGAACCGGGTGTCAGACTGTTTTTCCATCTGGCCAAGTCTCTTCCCAACTGTTTGACCTTGGGCAGGTCATTTTAACTCCCTAAGGCTTGCTGTCTTCATCTTAGAATCAGGATGACAGTAGCATCTACCTCTTGAGATCGCGTGAGAAATAAATGCAAGGATGCATGTATAATGTTTCATACTCTATCTAGTATAGGGTGAGTACTTCTTCAAAAATAACAGCCACACCTTTTCCTAGGATTGCATGCAAAGCAATAATATTGCAAATAAAGGCAGTTGTTGTTTTCTTCCTTAATAAATTAGGAGAGAATTAGGATTCTTTTGGGATTCAGACTAATCTCTTTGAACCAGCATTTTGCATTTGGTTGCCATAGTGTCCTGGGCCATGAATGGCTGATAGAGAGGCGTGTCATATTTTCAACAGTTGCCTTGACTTGTCTGATGAGGAGATGCTGTTTCTATTAAGTAGCTGTCTCCAATTTGTAAAATTCCATCTGTGGCTTTTCCCAACCCTTATTCTCCAACAGCCTCTCTCTCCAGATCCTGAGAAAAGGCATATCTACCAGGAAGAAAACGACTAAATCTTGGTAAAAGACATTTACCTTTTCTGAACTCAACCTGTAGTTTTTGTCCAACTGCGTTCCCCTGACAAAATGCATTTCGGCAAGTTTTACTTCAAGAATTTGTTAATCTCTAATGCTTTTAGTAAAGAAGGCATTGAAAGAATTTATTACTCATCCCTCTGAAAGTGACCTGAGAATGTCATTGTACCTGGAGGATTTATTTTACTTCCTCTAAAGGACTGAGAGTAATATCCAGTGCCTTCCTGCCACCAAAAACGTTATACTTTGAGGTCAGGTGCAGTGGCTCATGCCTATAATCCCAGCACTTTGGGAGACCAAAGCAGGAGGACCGCTTGAGCTGAGGAGTTTGAGACCAGTCTGGGCAACATAGCAAGACCCCATCTCATTTAAAGACAAAAGTCCACTTTGAATTTGGTTCACACCTACAATCCCAACAATTTGGTAGGCTAAGGCAGGAGGATCGCTGGAGGTCAGGAGTTTGAGACCAGCCTGGGCAACATAGCAAGACCCCATCTCAATTAAAGACAAAAATCCACTTTGAATTTGGTTCACACCTACAATCTTAACAATTAGGTAGGATAAGGCAGGAGGATCACTTGAGGTAAAGAGTTTGAGACCAGCCTGGGCAACATAGTGAGACCTTGTCTCTACAAAAAAAAAATTTTTTAATGAAACTTCTCAAGTGACAATTTTAATCATGAAAGCTATGTACATACCACAGTCTGGAACCTGGGATCTCAAATGGTCATGGATTCCATGTTCTCCATCCCCATATAGAAGGGAGGAGGGCTGGCCTTTGGACTCCCCCAAGTCTGGGTTGGAATCCCAGTTCCACCACTTTAAGTCTGGTTGCTCTAGGCCAGTTATTTAATGTTCTCTCAACATCAGTTTAATCTGTGAGATGAGCTACCTTGCGGGACTTCATTCAGTCCTTCTGCAAATATTTGTTCTACCAGAGCAGAGCGGGATAACAAGGTATCTGTCCTGTAAAGCAGTCCAGGGTGGGCACCCAATGTGAAACAGAGCCTCAGCCACACAATGCCACAGTATGTTCCAGGGTAGGGGAATTCTGGGGAGCTCCGAGGGTGCCTACACTCCTCCTGTGCTCCTGGCACACACTGAGGAGAACGCCCTCTGCTCTGAAATTACTGACTGATGAGTCACCCTTGAGCACCTGAGGAAGTGGAGCAAGTAGACCACAGGCAGCCTGGACCTGCCACTGGTTTCTAGGATTGAGTCACAGGCTCCCTGGAAGACTGAAAGAAAGATCAATTCGATGAAGGCTCTTGGGCTGGATCAAAGCCTAAGAAGTAGGGGAAAGGGAGGAGGAAGCTGGGCTTCTACGCAGTCTCAGCAAAGGCCTCAGCCTGCAAATATTCTACAAATATTTGAAGAAGGACTGAATGAAGTCCTACAAGGTAGTTTATTGCACAGATGAAACTAGTGTTTAAAGAACATTAAATAACTGGCCTAGAGCAACCAGACTTGCAGTGGTGGAGCTGGGATTCCAACCCAGATCTGGGGGAGTCCAAAGGCCAGCCCTCCTCCCTTCTATATGGGGACTAAGAACAAGGAATCTAAGATTATTTGAGATCCCAAGTTCCAGACTGTGGCATGTACATAGTTCTCATGTTTAAAATTGTCATGGGGAAGCCAGGCTCTGTGGCTCATGACTGTAATCCCAGCACTTTGGGAGGCACAGGTGAGCAAATCACTTGAAGTCAGGAGTTCAAGACCAGCCTGGCCAACATGGTGAGACCCCATCTCTACTAAAATATATAAAAATTAGCCAGATGTGGTGGTGGGCAGCTATAATCTCAGCTACTCGAGAGGCTGAGATGAGAATCACTTGAACCTGGGAGGTGGAGTTGGCGGTGAGCTGAGATTGTGCCACTGCACTCTAGCCTGGGTGACAGAGTGAGACTCCATCTCAAAAAAAAAAAAAAAAATTGTTGTGGGAAGTTTCAGTTTTTAAAACAATGTTTTCATAGAAACAAGGTCTCACTATGTTGCTCAGGCTGGTCTCAAACTCGTGGCCTACAAAGGCCTCAGCTTACTCCCTCAGCAAGCTCTGCCATTGAGATGATCCTACAGAAATGTCTCATACTGGGGTGAGAGGGCTGGAACTTGATACCCCAGCATGGACTAGGCATTGGAAGTTGCCTCCCCTTGAGCAAGGGTTATGACCTTGGACCTGGGAGAAGGGCACTGGTGATGCATCTCTGTTGGAAGCTTCCTTTATCTCTATGCCCCTCCCTCTTCTCAGACCTTCCACCCCCAAAATACATTTGAGAAGAAGAATCGAATTAACCAGGAAAGCTTTAGGAAGAAATGACATTTAAACAGACCTGGAGACCAGGCATGGTGGCTCATGCCTATAATCCCAGCACTTTGGAAGGCTGAGGCAAGTAGATTGCTTCAGCCAGGAGTTTGAGACCAGCCTGGCCAACATGATGAAACCCCATCTCTACTAAAAATACAAAAAAATTAGCTGAGTGTGGTGGTGCACACCTGTTGTCCCAGCTACTCAGGAGGGTGAGGCACGAGAATTGCTTGAACCCAGGAGGCGGAGGTTGCAGTGAGCCGAGATTGTGTCACTGCACTCCAGCCTGGGCAATACAGCAAGACTCAGTCTCAAATAAATAAATTAATTAATTAAAATAAGGCTATGGACAAAAGTAAGGCTGGGTGTGGTGTTTTACGCCTGCAACCCCAGCCTTTTGGGAGTTCTAGGCAGGAGGATTACTTGAGCCCAGGAGTTTGAGATCAGCTTGAGCAACATGGCGACACCCCACCTCTGTGAAAAGTAAAAATAGCTGGGCATGGTGGCACGTGCCTGTGGTCCCAGCCACTCGGGAGACTGAAGGATCACTTGAGTCTGGAGGTCGAGGCTGTAGTGAGCTATTAGTTACTGTATGGTTACTGTATAGTTAGTTACTGTATGGTGCCACCGCATTCCAGCCTGGGAAACAGAGAGAGACTCTTGTCTCAAAAAGAAAAAAAAAAAAGTAAATCTCCGTAGAACGCTGACCCTCAATCACCGAGTCCTCCTCAGAGGACATTTTTTTATTTTTTTGAAACACAGTTTCACTATGTTGCCCAGACTAGAGTGTAGTGGTGAGATCATGATCATGACTCGCTGTAATCTTGACCTCCCAGGCTCTGGAGGTCTTCTCACCTTAGCCTCTGGAGTAGCCGGGACTACGTGTTCACACCACCACGCCTGTCCAATTTTTGTAATTTTTTTTTTTTTTTTTTGTAGAGATGGGATTTCACCATGTTGCCCAGGCCGATCTCAAGCTTCTGGGTTCAAGCAATCATCTGCTTTGGCCTCATAGAGTGTGGGGATTATAGACGTAAGCCACTGTGCCTGGCTACAAGCTCTTTCTTTTTTTTTTTTTTTTAAAGAAGTTTAGCTCTTGTTGCCCAGGCTGGAGTGCAATGACACGATCTCGGCTCACTGCAACCTCTGTTCAAGCCCGGGTTCAAGCGATTCTCCTGCCTCAGTCTCCTGGGTAGCTGGGATTATAGGTACGTGCCACCACACCTGGCTAATTTTCCTGGGTGGCTGGGATTATAGGCATGCGCCACCATGCCTGGCTAATTTTTGTATTTTTAGTAGAGACAGGATTTCACCATGTTGCTCAGTCTGATCTCAAACTGCTGACCTCAAGTGATCCACCCGCCTCAGCCTCCCAAAGTGCTGGGATTACAGACGTGAGCCACCATGCCTGGCCTACAAGTTTTTGCTTCACTTGGGCGAACACCTAGTTTTGGGATTACTGGGCCAAGTGTACCTATGACTTAATAAGCAATTGCCAGACTGCTTTCCAAAGAGACTATACCACTTTGTCTTCCAACCAGCAGTCTATGTGTGTTTGCCAACAGTATTATCAGTTGTCTTTATTTTAGCCTTTCTGAAATGTGTGCATAGTTTTTTCTACTATCAACAGTGAATGAATATTCTTATACATATATCCTTTGTAAGTAGGTGTGATTATATCTGTAAGATACACTCTTAGAAGTAGATTTGATGAGTCAAAGTGTGTGAAAATCTGATTAGATATTGACAAACTGCCTTCGGGTTGGTGGTGTTAATTGCCTACCTACCAACTATGTGTGGCAGTACCTGTTTCAACATATCCCCAGCAATTCAGTGTGTTACTCAATGTCAGTGCATGTTTTTAATATCTGTATACAGGTATTTATTTTTTTAGAGATGGGATCTTGCTCTGCTGCCCAGGCTCGAGTCCACTGGTGCAGTCATAGCTCACTACAGCCTTGAACCCCTGGACTCAAACAATCTGCCTGTCTCAGCCTCCTGAGCAGCTAGGACTACAGGGGTGTGCCACCATGCCCAGCTACTTTTTTTTTTTTTTTTTAAAGACATGGGTTCTTGATTTGTTGACTAAGTTGGTCTCAAGCTCCTGGCTTCAACTGATCCTCTCACTTCAGCCTCTCAAAGTTCTGGGATTACAGGCATGAACTGCTGTGCCTGTTCAGCAGTTCCTGTTTTTTTGTTTGTTTGTTTGTGCATAGTTTTTTCTACT
>NW_012120977.1:60902-63684 GCF_000951035.1 Colobus angolensis palliatus
GTCACCCAGGTTGGAGCGCAGTGGCGCATTCTCAGATCACTGAAACCTCTGCCTCCCAGGTTCAAGTGATTCTCATGCCACAGCCTCCCAAATAGTTGGGATTACAGGTGCAAGCCACCACACCCAACTAATTTTTTGTATTTTTAGTAGAGACAGAGTTTCGCTATGTTGACCAAGCTGGTCTTGAACTCCTGGCCTCAAGCAATCCGCCTGTCTCAGCCTCCCAAAATGCTGGGATGACAGCCATAAGCCACCACACCTGGCCAGTACATGTTTTTAAATACAATTTTACTTGAGACAAATGCATGTAAGTATCCGCCTCATAGGGTTGTTGGTGAATACTTAATGTAAAGCTTTTAGTGCAGTCCTTATCATACAGAGAGTACAATGAATGTTAGTTACTGTATGATTATCACTGCCAATCAGTCAATCACATTATTATTTGCCTCTCTCTCCGAGTTCCTCATCAATATATTCAGGAGTTGTTTGGATATAAACTTTCTCAAATCGTGTTTTTTATCTGCTCGCCCATCAACACACCAATAATCAACACAGAAGACTTCTGTGGACTCCAAAAATGTGTGGGGAATTCCCCCCCCCCAGCAAGCATACAATTTTTTTTTTTTTTAAGATTGAGCCTCACCCTGTCACCCATAGCACGATCTCCACTCACTGCAACCTCTGCCTCCCAGATTCAAGCTATTCTCCTGGCTCAGCCTCCTGAGTAGCTAGGATTACAGGTGCATGCCACCACACCCAGCTATTTTTTGTATTTTTAGTGGAAACAAGGTTTCACCATGTCGCCAGGCTGGTCTAGAACTCCTGAGCTCAAGTGATTGACCCACCTCTGCCTCCCAAAATGCTGAAATTACAGACTTGAGCCATCGTGCCTGGCCAGCAAACATCAATTCTGCAGCTGACACCAGCTGGGTGTCCTTCCATTTAAGCCTGACATCTTCTACCTGTAAATGGTGTCATTTCCCACAGGATGAGGGCTCCATCCCCAAGACTGCCCTCCTTCAGACACCAGTCACAAGTCTGGACCTCTGAAACTTCTGATGGACTGCCTTCAAGTTGCAGCTTCCATGACCCCCGTTTTGGCTTCCATTAATTTGCTGGAGCGGCTCACAGAATTCAGGGAAACACTTAATTTTGTTTACACAGATGAAGTGACACATACGGCAAAGTGTAGGGGAAGGGGTGTGGAGCTTCCATGCTTTCCCTGAAAGCAACACCCTTCAAGAACCTCCACATGTTCTGTTATCCAGAAGTTCTCTCAACCCAGTTCTTCTGGGTTTTTATGGGACACTTTATTACGTAGGTGTGATTGAACACTGTATAGAAATGTGATTGGACAGGCCAGGCACAGTGGCTCAAGCCTGTAATCCCAGCACTTTGGGAGGCCGAGGTGGGCGGATCATCTGAGGTTGGGAGTTCGAGACCAGCCTGACTAACATGGAGAAACGCCATTTCTACTAAGAGTACAAAATTAGCCAGGCATGGTGATGCATGCCTGTAATCTCAGCTACTCAGGAGGCTGAGGCAGGAGAATTGCTTGAACCTGGGAGGCAGAGGTTGTGGTGAGCCAAGATCACGCCACTGCACTCCAGCCTGGGCAATAAGAGCAAAACTCTGTCGGAAAAAAAAAAAAATAGTCAGGCATGGTGGCACACACCTGTAATCCCAGCTATCTGGGTGGCAGAGACAGGAGAATCACTTGAACCCAGGAGGGAGAGGTTGCAGTGAGCAGAGATCGCACTACTGCACTCCAGCCTAGGTGACAGAGCAAGACTTCATCTCAAAGAAGGAAGGAAGGAAGGAAGGAAGGAAGGAGAGAGAGAGAAAGAAAAAAAGAAAGAAAGAAAGAAAGAAAGAAAGAAAGAAAGAAAGAAAGAAAGAAAGAAAGAAATCTATCTATTGGACAGAAAGTACATGATCTAAACCCAGCAAAGCCTGTCTGCTCAGACTTTTCTTGGCCTCTCTGTGCAGCATTTCTTCCTTGAGGGTAGGGGGCAGAACCCTCTCTGGAATGAGGGACTTTTGACCCAGTCAGATTAGAGTCCTGCCTGGGGCAGGTCAGAGGTGGACAGGAGAAGATCAGAGAGGGAGATTCTGTTTCCTGAGGCCTAAAGTGCCTCAACATTATAAGGAGGACAATGAGAGTTAGATGCCAGGAATTGTGGATTCGAAAATTGATACCTATATCATAACACCACAGCAGTGCTTTTTCTGAGGGACTTAAAAATACCACCTATGGAACTTAGTTAATCCCCAAAAATGTCTTGGAATGTCGGCCAGAAATTCAGTCACTGTGGTTTGACAGAGTAGAGAAACAAGATAAGACCTTTTCAAGATTAAACAGAACAGTGTCCCACAGACAGAAATTAATCTAGTTTGGAGTAGGAAGACATTCCTCTAGGTTACAACCACTTTCAAACTTTTTTGATGGCTGATCACTTCAAGAAATACAACAGGTACCAGAACACACATGTATACCTGAAATGAAAGTTCCAGGAAACCATACTTTCACGTTTTCATTTTTTTTCTTTTTTTTTTTTGAGAAGGAGTCTCGCTCTGTTGCCCAGGCTGGAGTGCAGTGGCCGGATCTCAGCTCACTGCAAGCTCCGCCTCCCGGGGGTTCACGCCATTCTCCTGCCTCAGCCTCCCAAGTGGCTGGGATTACAAGTGCCTGCCACCTCGCCCGGCTAGTTTTTTTGTATTTTTTAGTAGAGACGGGGTTTCACCATGTTAGCCAGGATGGTCTCGATCTCCTGACCTCGTG
>NW_012120977.1:63734-65253 GCF_000951035.1 Colobus angolensis palliatus
CTCGACCTCATAGGCTCAAGTGATCCTCCTGCCTCAGCCTCCCGAGTAGCTGGAACTACAGGGACACATGCTAGGCTAATTTTTTGTTTTGTTTGCTCTTTTTTTGTTGTTCGTTTGTTTGTTCGTTTTGGTTTTTTTGAGATGGAGTTTTGCTCTTGTCGCCCAGGCTGGAATGCAGTGGTGTGATCTCGGCTCACTGCAACCTCCACCTTCCAGGTTCAAGAAATTCTCCTGCCTCAGCCTCCCGAGTAACTGGGATTACAGGCACCTGCCACCATAACCAGTTAATTTTTCTATTTTTGGTAGAGATGGGGTTTCACCATGTTGGCCAAGCTGGTCTCAAACTCCTGACCTCAGGTGATCCACCCGCCTCGGCCTCCCAAAGTGCTGGGATTACAGGCGTGAGCCACTATGCCTGGCTGTTTGCTGTTTTGTTTTGTTTTGTTTTGTTTTGAGATGGAGTCTTGCTCTGTTCCCCAGGCTGGAGTGCAGTGGCTTTTTTCTAGGCTCACTGCAACCTCTGCCTCCTGGGTTCAAGCAATTTTCCTGCCTCAGCCTCGCGAATAGCTGGGATTACAGGCATCTGCCACCACGCCCGGTTAATGTTTGTATTTTTAGTGGAGATGGGGTTTCACTGTGTTGGCCAGGCTGGTCTCGAACTCCTGACCTCGTGATCTGCCCATCTCAGGCCTCCCAAAGTGCTCAGATTACAAGCATGAGCCACCGCACCAGGCCTTGTTTGCTCGTTTTTAAAGACAGTTTCTCCCTATGCTGCCCAGACTGTTTCCCCTTCCTTTTAAAAAAATAGTTAACAATAATTGATTGTATATTTCAAAATAACTAGAATACTCGTAATGTTTCCAACACAAAGAATGTTTGAGGTGGTTTATTACAATTGCCTTGACTTCGTAATTACATATTGTATATATGTATCAAAATATCACTTCCCTCCCCAAAATATCATGTCCCTCCCCAAAATATGTATAATTGTGATCTTTCTTTCTTTCCTTCCTTCCTTCCTTTCTCTCTCTCTTTCTTTCCTTCCTTCTTTCTTTTCCTTCCTTCCTTCTTTCTTTTCCTTCCTTCCTTCTTCCTTCTTTTCTTTCTTTCTTTCTCTCTTTCTCTCTGTCTTTCTTTCTTTTCTTTCTTTCTTTTGAAAGGGACTCACTCTGTCGCCCAGAGTGGAGTGCAGTGGTACAATCAGCCAACCCGGGCTCAAGTGATCCTCCCTCCTCAGCCTCTCCAGTAGCTAGCATGCACCATCATACCTGGCTAATTTGTTGTTGTTGTTGTAGAAATGTGTCTCATGTTACCCAGCTTTATCTAGAAGTCCTGAGCTCAATTTGGAGAGATGGGGTCTTGCGTTGCCCAGGCTGATCTCGAACTTCTGAGCTTAAGCAGTCCTCCCTCCTCGGCCTCCCAAAGTGCTGGGATTACAGGGATGAGCCACCACACCTGGCCAATGAATCAATTTTAAAAACAATAGGCGTGGAACCAAAAGTATGCTGGAAGTTCCTGG
>NW_012120977.1:67913-68872 GCF_000951035.1 Colobus angolensis palliatus
GAACTCCGGGACTCCAGTGATCCTCCCACCTCAGCTTCCAGAGCAGGTGGGAATACAGGCGCTCTTCACCACGCCCGGCTAATTTTTCTGTTTTTTGTAGATACGGGGTCTTGCTGTATTGCCCAGGCTGATGTCGAACTCCTGGTCTCATGCTATCCTCCCACCTTGGCCCCCTCAAAGTGCTGGGATTACAGGCGTGAGCAGCTGGCCCGTTTTTCATCGGAAGAAACTAGAGGCAAAAAGTTTGCTGGCCAGGCCATTCTCCTGTCTTTTGAGGAAAAGATACTCAAAGCTCGTTACGTGCGAGTCATTAATGACGTTTATACACTGTTTACTTTGAAGCAAATGTCCAAACAAGTAATAGTAATAATAGTTATCCTTGAGCCTCATGTGTCAGACACTACTCAGCCTGTGTGTTACCTGATTGTAACAACCCTATACCCATTTCATAGATTGGGAAACTGAGGTACTGAGAAGTGAAATAGCCCAAAGTGATTTCACTAGAAAGAGACACAGGGTGGGAACCTAGTTGTGATGCACCTGACTGCCAGGTCTTAATCACTGAGCAATATTGCTGTCCAATAAATAAAACCAGTTCCAGTTTGCAGGGAACCCAGGGTTTAAACTAGTAATTCTTAGAGATTTTAGAGAGGAGACGTTTATAAAAGTATGTATTTGGGGCACAGGGCTGGTGAACAGTCATAAAACAGCAGGCATGCGTCTGTCCACAAGAACAGACTTCACACGAATCTGCAGATTGTGTTCCCACGGAAATACATATCACATGTAATATTGCATACATTTTCAGAGGATTTAAAGGTACACTTGGAATGAGCCAAGCACAGTGGCTCACACCTGTAATCCTAACACTGTGGAAGGATTGCTTGAGCCCAGGAGTTTAAGACCAGTCTGGCCAACATAGTGAGACCCCATCTTTATTAAAAAAAAAAAAAAAAAAA
>NW_012120977.1:74032-74489 GCF_000951035.1 Colobus angolensis palliatus
ACCATCCTGGCCAACACAGTGAAACCCCGTCTCTACTAAAAATACAAAAAAGAATTAATTGGGCATAGTGGCATGTGCCTGTAGTCCCAACTACTGGAGAGGCTGAGGCAGGAGAATTGCTTGAACCTGGGAGTCAGAGGTTGCAGTGAGCTGAGATCACCACCACTGCACTCTAGCCTGGGCGAAAGAGAGAGACTCTGTCTCAAAAAAAAAAAAAGAATATGTATTAGATTGGCCAGGTGCGGCGGCTCACGCCTGTAATCCCAGCACTTTGGGAGGCCGAGGTGGGTGGGTCATGAGGTCAGCAGATCTAGACCATCCTGGCTGACACAGCGAAACCCTGTCTCTACTAAAAAAATAATAATAATAATCAACAAATTAGCCGGGCGTGGTGGCAGGTGCCTGTAGTCCCAGCTACTCGGGAGGCTGAGGCAGGAGAATGGTGTGAACCCGGGAG
>NW_012120978.1:0-1730 GCF_000951035.1 Colobus angolensis palliatus
GGCAGGAGAACTGCTTGAACTCGGGAGATGGAGGTTGCAGTGAGCTGAGATCACACCACTGCACTCCAGTTTGGGCAACAGAGTGAGACCCTGTCTCAAAAAAAAAAAAAAAAGAAAGAAAAAACAAAAGAAAAAGGGCAGGGTGAGATCCCTAAGGTTCTGGGACAGCAGATGCTGTCCTATGAGTATTTTAATTTTAAGTGGGTGGGGTATTACCTGACTTTGTTAAAGGGGAGGGACTGATGTTCTGAACGTACATGTAGATGGATAAAGCACATGCCTGTAGTCCCAGCTACTTGGGAGGACGTGCCTGACTTGTGCCCAAATAATCAATGTCAGTGATCACAAAACCTGGCTGGTAATCAGAATCATCTGTAGAAAATTTGAAAACTGAGGCCAGGCATGGTGGCTCATGCCTGTAATCCCAGCACTTTGGGAAGCTGAGGCAGGCAGATCAGTTGAGGTCAGGAGTTCAAGACCAGGCTAGCCAACATGGTGAAACTCTGTCTCTACTAAAAATACAAAAATTTGCTGGACGTGGTGATGTGTGCCTGTCATCCCAGCTACTCAGGAGGCTGAGGCAGGAGAATCACTTGAACCCAGGAGGTGGAGGTTGCAGTGAGCCAAGATTGCACCACTGCACTGCAGCCTGGGCTACAGAGTGAGACTCTATCTCAAAAAGGAAAAAAGAAAAGAAAATTTGAAAACTACACACATAGCCAGGCGTGATGGTTAACGCCTATAATCCCAGCACTTCGGGAGGCTGAGGCGGGTGGATCATGAGGTCAGGAGTTCAAGACCAGACTGGCCAACATAGTGAAACCCTGTCTCTACTAAATACAAAAATTAGCTGGGCGTGGTGGCGGTTGCCTGTAATCCCAGCTATTCAGGAAGCTGAGGCAGGAGAATTCCTTGAAACCAGGAGGCGGAGGTTGCAGTGAGCTGAGATCCTGCCACTGCCCTCCAGTCTGGGTGACAGAGCAAGACTCTGTCTCAAAGAAAATAAGAAAAAGAAAAAGAAAAAAAAAACTACACACATATTCCTAACTCTGACACAAATATTCTAAGTGGTTGCAACTAGTGACTTGGCCCTTAGGTAGTGTTTCTGTTTGAGGCCAAATGAATGTTTGAAGTAGGTATGCTTTGTTTCCAGAATATTCCAAAAGGTAGATTCCTGGCCAGAATATTCAGAGTGGAGGCTGGGCCTGGTGGCTCATTCCTATAATCTCAGCACTTTGGGAGGCTGAGGCAGACAGATTGCTTGAGTCTGGGAGTTCGAGACCAGCCTGGGCAATATAGTGAGGTCCTCTCTCCACTAAAAGTGCAAAAATTAGCCAGGTGTGGTGGTACACACCTGTAACCCACCTACTTGGGAGGCTGAGGTAGAAGAATTACCTGAGTCTGGGAAGTTGAGGCTGCAGTGAGCTGTGATCATACCACTGCACTCTAGCCTGGGCAACAGAGTGAGATCCTGTCAAAAAAAAAAATGAAACAAAAAATCACCTGACAAGCCGGGCATGGTGACTCACACCTGTAATCCCAGCATGCTGGGAGGCTGAGGCGGGTGGATTACGACGTCAGAAGATTGAGACCATCCTGGCTAACACGGTGAAACTCCGTCTCTACTAAAAGTACAAAAAAATTAGCTGGGCGTGGTGGCAGGTGCCTGTGGTCCCAGCTACTGGGGAGGCTGAGGCAGGAGAATCACTTGAACCTGGGAGGCAGAGCTT
>NW_012120979.1:0-1053 GCF_000951035.1 Colobus angolensis palliatus
TGTAATCCCAGCTACTCAGGAGGCTGAGGCAGGAGAATCACTTGAAGCTGGGAGGCGGAGTTTGCAGTGAGCCGAGATTGCACCACTGCACTCTAGCCTGGGCGACAGAGTGGAAAAAAAAAAACCCCAAAGAACACATGCTGGCAAGGTGGCAGCCTCTGGGGAACGGCATTGGTTGGGAGGTGAGCTGCACCCCGAAGATGTTGTTCGGCTCTGTAATTCTGGGCTGGGCTGAGGATGTGGTCAGAAAGCGCCTTTACCCAGAGGGAGCTCAGAGGATGAGCAAAGAAAGAGCAGCTTCCTGAAGAACATTTCCATTGTTTACTCACTATAACTTAAGCAGAAGATGTCTGGTATGGTGACTTTGCCTGGAATAACTTGTAATTGACACAGTTTTCATGACCTTCTCCTGGTTTCCCCTCGTTTTTTTTTCGTTAACAGAATAGTGATGAGTAATTTTATCTGACTTCACTGTGACATCAACTGGCACATCTCCTAAAGTAGCCTTTTGTCTACTGACTGACCTTCAGGGGGATATATTTATATTTATGTCTCATTTATTCTCCTCCTCTGTGGATTGTGGTTTTCCGGGAGAGAAGTAAACTTCACTTTAGCAGAACATGGAAAATCCAATTGTTTAATAGGCGACAAATTGCATTTCCTCTCTCTTTTTTCAAGAGATGAGCTGTTAAGAATCACATGTTAGGAATGGTTGTCATGCTAGAAATACATGACTCCCAAAGTTTACACCTTGTGAGTTTCTAGGGTATGTTTGGCTGCCATTTTTACCCATTTCTTATTTTATTTATGTTAATACTCTGTGCCATTTGGTCCACTACAACTGAACATGTATTTATGTCCATCTGCATTCATTGATCACTCAGTTCTTTACAAACAGGCCCCTGTTCATGTAGTCACTTTCCATTATCATGCATTCTGCTTCAGAGGTACTGGATCACTTACCGCTTACCACTATCCAGGTACTCTGGCCTCTCTCCCCTACTATGTCTTTGCCATGCCATAACCATTGAGGAGGAGGAGGAGGAGGAGGAG
>NW_012120980.1:0-3548 GCF_000951035.1 Colobus angolensis palliatus
CCATATTAGCCAGGATGGTCTTGATCTCCTGACCTCATGATCCCCCGTCTCGGCCTCCCATAGTGCTGGGATTATAGGTGTGAGCCACTGCGCCTGGCCCCACTGTCCTGTTTTAAGAGAATGACCATAGCCTGACATCTCTCAGACTCCTTGAGGAACCAGAGATCTGCCCTGCCCAGCCCCTAC
Source organism: Colobus angolensis palliatus (assembly GCF_000951035.1). Taxonomy (NCBI): domain Eukaryota; kingdom Metazoa; phylum Chordata; class Mammalia; order Primates; family Cercopithecidae; genus Colobus; species Colobus angolensis. The sequence continues at coordinate 187 of NW_012120980.1, forward strand.
CAGGTGGGAGGTTGCAGTAACTTCTGGCACCATCTACCGGAGCTGGGCTACACTTCACAGGTGATGGGCACAGCCCTCTCTACAAGACTACCCTGAATTCTGACACCAGCTGCAAGTCCAGGGGTCCCTGGACCACCTGTGCTTCCCACCCACTGGCTGCAAATTCCACTACCCTACCACCTTTTAATTACAGCTTTACCATAGCAAAGAGAGAGATGCATAGGGCGAGGTCTGGGCAATTCCCAGATTGGAAGCTTTGTGTGTTCTCTGCACAGAACCAGGATATATGATCCCCACAAGCTGAGCATTGCTAAGCAGGAAAGTTCACCTGAGCTTTGGCATCCAAAGTTTTTTGTGGGGGACTCATTTCATCTGCATGATTGATTAAATCACTGGCCATGGGACTGATCTCAGTCTCCTGCCCTCTCCTTTCCCTGGAGGTGGGGCTGATATCCTGTGGCTCAAAGCCCAGCCATCTAATCACACAACTGGCCTCTCTGGTATGGCCCATTTATACCCTATTTAGAGTCCCAGGAGCCAGAGACAGAGGCAGGCCAACTTTTTTTTTTTTTTGAGATGGAGTTTTGCCCAGGCTGGAATGCAGTGGCATGATCCTGGCTCACTGCAACCTCTGCCTCCCATGTTCAAGTGATTCCCCTGCCTCAGCCTACCAAGTAGCTGGGACTACAGGTGCACACCACCATGCCCAGCTAATTTTTTGTATTTTAGTAGAGACAGGGTTTCACCATGTTGGCCAGGATGGTCTTGATCTCCTGACCTCGTGATCTGCCCACCTTGGCCTCCCAAAGTGCTGGGATTATACGTATGAGCCACCACGCCCGGCCCAACTTCTTTTTATTTTATTTTATTTTATTTTATTTTTTTTTTTTTGAGACAGAGTCTCACTCTGTCACCCAGGCTGGAGTGCAGTGGCACAATCTCAGCTCACTGCAACCTCCATCTCCCAGGTTCAAGTGCTTCTCCTGCCTCAGCCTCTCGAGTAGCTGGGATTACAGGTACCTGCCACCATGCCCGGCTAATTATTTTTGTATTTTTAGTAGTGACAGGGTTTCACCATGTAGACCAGGATGGTCTCAAACTCCTGACCTCAGGTGATCCACCTTCTTCGACCTCCCAAAGTGTTGGGATTACAGGCGTGAGCCACTGCGCCCGGCCATACACATCTATATTTAAAGTCCATCACCCCTCTGTTAACTCCGTGGACTGGTGGCAGGCTCACTGGCTGGGCCGTTTGCATCCTGGCTGCAATCCCAGCAGAGCCTCTGGCTCAAGCTACAGCCCCAGCCTTGGCAGAAATGTCACCCCTAATGGAAACCAGTTGCCATTACAGCACCCAGGGCCCTACCAGCCCATAAACCTCTCACTCCTTTTCTGATCACATCGAGGCCCCTGGGGTTCAGCTTGGAGGAATCGTGGCGCCGAGACTGCCTGTTTCCTGGGATTAACAGCCCTTTGCAGAGGTTGTAAGAATGAGAAGTCAGACAGGATCATGCCCAGCTTGGCTGAACACACTGTTCTTGTTGTAATGCCATTAAACCAGCGGTGCAGGGCGGGGACACTGGCTCTGGCCTCCTCCTCACGGGGCAGGAAGGAACCTTGTGTTCTCAGCTGGCCAGACTGTTGTTCTGATTAGGGGGAGACCTGGCTCTGTCACTTAGATTTTGCTCCCTGGGTGACATCTCAATTCGGTTTGAGGTGGCTCAGCAAACGCCAGCTCCTCCTTTCCACCAAATTGCCGTGAGTGGCCCGGGCACAACCTCAGGGCATGGAGGGAAGATGGGTTCATGCTGGGGCTAGGATGGGCATGGTGCAGGGACCTCTTTCTCTTCTTCTAGCACCAGGGCCCAGGCAGCGGGGAGCTGGGGTCTCGACTCTCCACATCTCAGCACCTACCCTTCTGAACCTGTTTTGCTTGTTGCTTGTTGAACAGGGGCTGTCACTCCAATCTTTTAAGATTGTTTTGATGCCACAAATTTAGTAAAGAAGAGGAGAGCCGGGCGCGGTGGCTCAAGCCTGTAATCCCAGCACTTTGGGAGGCTGAGAGGGGCGGATCACGAGGTCAGGAGATCGAGACCATCCTGGCTAACACGGTGAAACCCCGTCTCTACTACAAAATACAAAAAACTAGCCGGGCGAGGTGGCGGGCGCCTGTAGTCCCAGCTACTCGGGAGGCTGAGGCAGGAGAACTGCTTAAACCTGGGAGGTGGAGGTTGCAATGAACTGAGATCACACCACTGCACTTCAGTCTAGTTGACAAAGCAATATTCCTTCTCAAAAAAAACCTGCATGAGAGAGCCTCTAAGGCAGCAGTCGTCAGCCTTTTGGGCACCAAAGATTAGTTTTGTGGAAGACAATTTTTCCACGGACCGGGGCACAGGTGCAGGAGATAGTTTCAGGATGATTCAAGGACATTATGTTTATTTTGCACTTTATTTCTATTATTATGACATTGCAATATATAAGGAAACAATGATACAACTCACTATCATGTAGAAGCAGTGGGATCCCTGAGCTTGTTTTCCTGCAACTGGACAGTCCCATCTGGGGGTGATGGGAGACAGTGACAGATCATCAGGCATTGGATTCTCATTAGGGGCATGCAACCTAAATCCCACGCAAGCGCAGTTCACAGTAGGGTTCACGCTCCTGGGAGAATCTAATGCTGCCGCTGCTGATCTGACAGGAGACGGAGCTCACGTGGTAATGTGAGTGATGGCGAGTGGCTGTAAATACAGACGAAGTTTTTGACTGCCGGCCTGCCACTCACTGCCTGCTGTGTTACCCGGTTCCTAACAGGCCATGAATCAGTACTGGTCCATGGCCCTAGGAGTTGGGGACCCCTGCTCTAAGGGACCTAACACTGCAGCTGACACAGGGATCCCTTATCTCCCCAGCAAGGGGAGAGTTCTGTGGAATGCATGCATTACTATTTATTTCTTTTCTTTTTTTTTTTTTGAGACGGAGTCTCACTCTGTCACCCAGGCTGGAGTGCAGTGGCGCGATCTCAGCTCACTACAACCTCTGTCTCCAGGGTTCAAGTGATTGTCCCACCTCAGCCTCTGGAGTAGCTGGGATTGCGGGTGCCCACCACCACGCCTGGCTAATCTTTGTATTCCAGTAGAGATGGAGTTTCACCATGTTGGCCAGGTTGGTCTTGAACTTCTGACCTCACGTGATCTGCCCACCTTGGCCTCCCAAAGTGTTGGGATTACAGACGTGAGTCACCGCACCCGGCCCATTGCTATTTCTTTTTTTTTTTTTGAGACGGAGTCTCGCTCTGTCCCCCAGGCTGGAATGCAGTGGCCGGATCTCAGCTCACTGCAAGCTCCGCCTCCCGGGTT
>NW_012120981.1:0-1743 GCF_000951035.1 Colobus angolensis palliatus
GGGAGGCGGAGGTTGCAGTGAGCCGAGATCGTGTCACTGCATTCCAGCCTGGGTGATAGAGTGAGACTCTCTCCAAAAAAAAAAAAGAAAAAAGAAAATACATTTAACGGGTAGGTGTCGTGGCTCGCACCTGTAATCCCAGCACTTTGGGAGGCTGAGGTGGATGGACTGCTTGAGCCTAGGTGTTCAAGATCAGCCTGGGCATCATGGTGAAACCCCATCTCCACTAAAAATATAAAAAAATAAGTCCGGGCCTGGTGGCTCACGCCTGTAATCCTAGCACTTTCGGAGGCCGAGTTGGGCAGATTGCCTGAGCTCAGGAGGTCGAGACCAGCCTGTGCAACACAGTGAAACAACATCTCTACTAAAAATACAAAAAAAAAAAAAAAATTAGCTGGACGTGGTGGCATGCGCCTATAGTCCCAGCTACTCGGGAGGCTGAGGCAGGAGAATTGCTTGAACCTGGGAGGCGGAGGCTGCAGTGAGCCAAGATCATGCTATTGCACTCCAGCCTGGGCAACAGAGAGAGACTCCATCTCCACCCCCAGCCAAAAAAAAAAAAAAAAAATTAGCCAGGTATGGTGGCACACACCTGTAGTTCCAGCTACCTGGGGGACTCAGCGGGGAGGATCGCTTGAGCCCAGGATGTCAAGGCTATAGTGAGCCATGATCATGCCACTGCATTCCAGCCTGGGTGACATAGTGAGATCCTGTCTCAAAAAAAAAAAAAGCATTTAATACACCTAACCTACTGAACATCATAGCTTAGTTTAGCCTACCTTAAATGTGCTCAATCAGAATGCTTACATTAGCTGGGCAAAATAACACAAAGCCTATTTTAGAATAAAGTGTCGAATATCTCATGTAATTTACTGATGTTCTACTGAACGCGTGTCACTTTCGCACCATTATAAAGTTGAAAAATAGTCAAACCATTATAAGTTGGGACCATCTGGTTCTTTGAGCTGTGGTTAGACTGTGCCTCTGATGTGCCTCTGTGATGCTGAAAAGCAACAGAAATTGAGAGTCTACAGCATTACTGGCCGTTGGAAACAAAATGCAAGCTATATAAAGGTTGGGGTCTCGGTCACTTGCTTCTGCAGAGCCCAAAGCCCAAGTGCCTACTTACTGTTGGAGACCAGGGACATTTTCCTTATGCCCCCCACAGTCCAAAACATGGTGCCAGGCACACTATGGTCATTCAGTAGACACATGAAGAGGACATGAATGCAGATCTCCAGGACTGAATGTGGCACCAAGAAGCATGACTCAGCCCTGCCTCAGGGCCTGAGACTCCTCCTGGGTTAAGGTATTGAAAGCTCCTCTTGTTGAGAACATAATTCATATGTGGCAGACACCATTACCTGGTTTCCTAATAGCCATTGCCCCCTTCCCTGCCACCTGAAACCCAATATTGTTTAGGCATCAATGTGCCTGGCCCCAGGAGAAGGATCTTATTCTCTTTGCTTTCCCAGCATCCCTTGCAGCTAGAGGTAGTCAGATAACCTAGTTCTAACCTCTGAGATATGAAGAGAAGTCAGCCTTGAGCATTTGGGGAAAGACAAGAAGAGAGCATGGGCCAGGCGCCATGGCTCACGCCTGTAATCCCAGCATTTTGGGAGGCCGAGGCAGGTGGATCACCTGAGGTAAGGAGTTCAAGACCAGCCTGGCCAACATGGTGAAACCCCGTCTCTATTAAAAATACAAAAAATTAGCCGGGCGTGGTGGCAGGTGCCTGTAGTC
>NW_012120982.1:0-1538 GCF_000951035.1 Colobus angolensis palliatus
CAGTGAGCCAAGAACATGCCACTGAACTTCAGCCTGGGTGACAAAGTGAGACCCTGTCTCTCTCTCTCTCTCTGTCTCTCTCTCTCTCTCTCTCTCACACACACACACACACACAAAGAAAGAAAAGAAAATAATCCCATTTATAATAGCTACAAGTAAAATTAAATACCTAGCAATTAACTTAGCCAAAGAAGTGAAAGATCTCCATAATGAAAACTATAAAACACTAATGAAAGAAACTGAAGAGGATACAAAATATTTGAAAGATACTCCACATTCTTTCATTGAAAAAATTAATATTGTTATCCCTATCAAAATGCCAACGACATTCTTCACAGAAACAGGAAAAACAATCCTAAAATGTATATGGATCCACAAAGAACTCAGAATAGCCAAAGCTATCCTGAGAAAAAAGAACAAAACTGGAGGAATCGCATTACCTGACTTCAAATTATACAACAGCACTATAGTAACCAAAACAGCATGGTACTGGCATAAAAACAGACTCAAAGACCAATGGAACAGACAACCCAGAAATAAATGAATACATATATCTACAGTGAACTTATTTTCAACACAAGGGCTGAAAACATACACTCTATAAAAGACAATAAATGGTGCTGGGAAAACTGGATATTCATATGTAGAAGAACAAAAGTAGGCTCCTATCTCCCACCATAAACAAAAATCAAATCAATATGGATCAAAGACTTAAATCTAAGACTAGGAAACTACTATAAGACAACATCAGAGATTCTCTGCAGGACACTGGTCTGGGTAAGAGGATACAAAGTAGAAGATACATAGAATGAACATAGTGCTAATGTACAATATGAGGACTATAGGCAATGACTGTATTTGAGATTCCTACAAAAGACTAGACTTTAACTGTACAAAAAGAAACCATAAAATGGATAAGCATGTGGGTTGATGGATATAGTAATTTGCCTCACTATAGTAACAATTTTACTATTTATATGTATTCCTTAGTAATCAAGTTGTACACCTCCAGTGTACACAATAAAATTTGTTTAAAAATAGAAAAAAAAAAACCTAAACAACTTCACACTAACCAATGTACACTTCCTAATCATATGACTATAAAGCAATGGAGTAGTGAAGAGATATTTTTAAATTTTGATTTATATTCAAACATTTGATGTCTTTTAAGCCCTGGGAATGTGCTGATTTCCTAGCTACCTAAACTATGTATATTTGAGACAGGGTCTCTCTCTGTTGCCGAAGCTGGAATGAAATCGCACAACCATAGCTTACTGCAGCCTCACAGTAAGTGTGTGCCACCACACCCAGCTATTTTTGAAAACTTTTTTTTTTTTGTAGAGATGGGATCTTGTTTTGTTATCCAAGCTGGTTTTAAACTCCTGGGCTCAAGTGATTTTCCCATCTTGACCATCATCCAAAGTGCTGGAATTATAGGCAGGAGCCACCATGCCCAGCCTCAAATATCTTTAATGATTTCCACATGCAATATTCCCACTCTTATGCATAAAATATATGGACAGTGTCTCCAAATGGTG
>NW_012120983.1:0-1331 GCF_000951035.1 Colobus angolensis palliatus
TGGTGGCTCATGCCTGTAATCCCAGAACTTTGGGAGGCCGAGGCGGGCAGATCACAAGTTCAGGAGATCAAGACCATCCTGGCTAACACGGTAAAACCCTGTCTCTACTAAAAACACAAAATATTAGCTGGGCGTGGTGGCGGGCACCTGTAGTCCTAGCTACTCAAGAGGCTGAGGCAGGAGAATGGCGTAAGCCCAGGAAGTGGAGCTTGCAGTGAGTTGAGATCGTGCCACTGCACTCTAGCCTGGGCAACAGTGTGAGACTCCATCTCAAAAAAAAAAAAGAGAGAATAGAGAACCCAGAAATAAAGCCAAATACTAACAGCCAAGTGATCTTTGACAAAGCAAACAAAAACTAAAGTGGGGAAAGGACACCCTATTCAACAAATGGTGTTAGGATAATGGACAAGCCACGTGCACAAGAATGAAACTGCATCCTCATCTCTCACCTTATACAAAAATCAACTCAAGGTGGATCGAGGCCTTAAATCTAAGACCTGAAAACATAGAAATAATAGAAGATAACACTGGAAAAATCCTTCTAGACACTGGCGTAGGGAAGACTTCATGAACAAGAACCCAAAAGCAAATGCAATAAAAACAAAGATAAATACTTGGGACTTAATTAAACTAAAAAGTTTCTGCACATCAAAAGAAACAATCAGCAGAGTAAATGAACAATCCACAGAGTGGGAGAAAAGCTCTGCAATCCCACAGAGTGGAAGAAAACCCACAGAGTGGAAGAAAATCTCCACAATCTATCCATCTGACAAAAGACTAATATCCAGATTCTACAAGAAACTCAAAGAAATCAGCAAGAAAAAAACAAACAATCCCATCAAAAAGTGGGCTAAGGACATGAATAGACAATTCTCAAAAGAAGACATACAAATGGCCAACAAAAATATCAAAAAATACTCAACATCAATAACGAGCAGGGAAATGCAAATCAAAACCAGATGCAATATCACCTTACTCCTGCAAGAATGGTCATTATCGGAAAATCAAACAATAATAATAGATGCTAGCATGGATGTGGTGAAAAAGGAACACTTTTACCCTGCTGGTGGGAATTTAAACTTGTACAAACATGGTGTAAAACAGTGTGGAGTTTCTGTAAAGAACTAAAAGTAGAACTACCAGTAGATCTAGCAATGCCACTACTGGGTATCTATCCAGAGGAAAGTAAGTCATTATACAAAGAAGATACTTGCACATGCATATTTATAGCAGCAAAATTCACAATTGCAAAAACATGAAACCAGGCCAAATAACAAGTGGATAAATACACACACACACACACACACACACACACACACACACACACACAC
>NW_012120984.1:0-1251 GCF_000951035.1 Colobus angolensis palliatus
AAAAAAAAAAAAAAAAAAAAACCAATGTGAACAATATAAATATTTATCCATATTCCTTTAGCATAAATGAGCTCCTTCCCTAGTGTGATCAAAGGCAGGCAGATCTCTCTCACCATAAAACAAACAGAATGTCTTCTCTTGAGCAGATCATTCCTTCCTTCTTTCTTTTACGGCCAAATTCCTCAGACAAGAAGTCTAAAAACTCCACCCAACATTTCCACTGCCCAGTAACTCAGTAACTAGCCTCTCTTTAACCTCCTCAGGTCTGGCTTTTTTTTTTTTTTTTTTTGAGACCAGGTCTCATTGCATCACCCAGACTGGAGTGAAGTGGTACGATCGGAGCTCACTGCAGCCTTGAACTCCTGGGTTCAAGTGATCCTCCCACCTCAGCTTCCCAAGTAGCTGGGGCTACAGGCACATGCTACCATGCCCAGCTAATTTTTCTATTTTCTGTAGAAGCAGGTCTCGCCATGTTGCCCAGGCTGGTCTCGAACTCCTGGGATCAAGAGGTTTGCCCGTCTCAGCATCCCAAAGTGCTGGGATTACAAGCGTGTGCCACTGTCCCTGGCCTTATTGACTATTAAAGCTAGTCCAACCCACAGTGAACCTGGGTCCAGAGAGATGCCTGGTTTGGTGACTGTGGACAAGCCACGTTATTAGTAGCATCAGGACTATGAATATTGTAGTAGTGTCAGGAACATGAACATCAATCTATGGTAAAATACAAACTTATTTATCTTGAATTTAGCATAGTGCTTTAAGTGCATGGACCCTGAAGCCAGATATGTTGAGTTTGAATACTGGTTCACCATTTACTCCTCATAGGTACTCAGAATAGTCTCTAGCTCAGACTTAAGTGCTATCTATGCATTTGCTGTTAGTGCTGGTGTTATTAATTCGTGCAAAGTAAATCAGAAAATGCCTGACTAGCACTATTAGGAAGGAAAGTTGTCTGGAGGCATTTGAGAGAAGCTTATTACAGGCCAGTGAGGTGAGAACAAATCATTTCAGTGTTGCAACACCCTGTCACTGGATTTAGCAATACCATGACTTTGGCAATTCCCCAGAAAGAAAGTTCTATGGGACACTTGCAGGGGAGGGGAAAGCAGGATAGGAAGGTTTAAATGAAATATAACCAATGTGAGGCCAGGCGCGTTGGCTCAAGCCTGTAATCCCAGCACTTTGGGAGGCCGAGACGGGCGGATCACGAGGTCAGGAGTTCGAGACCATCCCGGCTAACACGGTGAAACC
>NW_012120985.1:0-1914 GCF_000951035.1 Colobus angolensis palliatus
TATAATGAAAAGAGCCACTTCTTTACAAACATTTGCAAAAAGAAGGAAAAACCAGATGCGAATGGGCATGGGAAAATCTGAGTTCACTTTATCTCTTTCACTCTATATGCCCTTCAACCATTTTTTATCTCCGTGCAGCCTCAGCTTCCTTTCGTATTGACTCCAGTAAGTTCTCCCTGAAACACTGATATCTATTTAAGTTGAAGAAAGGCCAATGCAGGGAAAATTTCTGCCAGGCAAGGTTTCAACAGCTTCCTAATTGCTCGATAAAACAATAGCAGCAACAATAGAATAATAACAACAATGACAACAAAAAACCCTAATTAAGAAAACTTGTACAGATTATGGTACAAAACGATAGTAACAACATTCTAGTTCATTCTTAATCATCCTCCAGTTCAGTCATAATTATCCTCCAGCTAATTTTTATGATATCATCTGAGCTAGAAGTTATATCCATCATGAAATAGTAATTTACTGAAACTTTTAAATCTTCACCAAAGGCCATTCCAAAGACCAGAAGTCAAAACTATCCCCACAAGTATTGCTGAGACACAGGGCAGAGTACAAGCCCTGCCATTCACATTTTCTTAAGATTTAGGTAACTAATTTCCTTTCTGCCCTGAAGTCCAAATCTAATTTGAACTAGAAACAAGTAATTTTACAAGTTCCTCCAAGTTTCAAAATACTGACTGAAAAAAAAAAAAAAATTTCAATTTCAACATTAAAACTAAATACATAAAACAAGTATATGAATTTTGGTACCTTATATATTCAAATAAATGTGTTGATAGTAGATATGGACCCTAATTTAAGGGTACCATGAGAACAGATCTTTTTACTCCAGAAACTAATAAACTGTGATGGAAAACAATGGATTTAGTATTGGATTTTGGCTAATTAGAACTCACAGCTGACTAAATAATATCAATTGTTGTGTCTTATGTTGGCTAGGATTTACACTAAGGCATTACATGTCGGTGAATAAATAAATCTGTTAGTTGCTTGCTAGCTAGGACATGTTTGGTGCTGTGTTGAGTTTGGTGGGGATACACAAATGTATACAATAGGCTGGCTACCTCTAGAAACATTCAATGAAGATTACCAGTTAATAATATTAGATTGGCATCTTGATCCCATCTCTTACTTGTTATATATTAACTTCTAAAACTTGGTATTTCTATTTAAGAAATAGGGATGAATACTAGTAGAATTTAATAAACGATTGTATTGCATGTTCTTTTAGAGTAGTACATTGAGTCATACATAATGAATCATAATAAATGCTAGTCAACATCATTATTATTGTTGTTAATTTTCTGGTTTGAAATAATACACTTTTTTTAGAACTTGAGATGTTTCCATTTACACATGTATTTTGTTTGGCTTTCAAATGAATTATCTGAGAAGGACTTTGTTATTTCATTGCAAACATGATGAATCCACAAAAAGAAAGGCATCCGTGATCTCTTAGGTGGAAAGTGGCAAGGCAAGAACTACATCCCAGGTCTAAGATGCTATTTTCTGTTTTGCTCTGTTTCAGCACATTTGGACAGCTATACAAAAACAAACAAATGGACAAACAACAACAACAACAACAAAACCTTATACTGAGTAATTTATAAACATCAGAAATTCACTTATCGTTCTAGAGGCTGGGAAGTCCAAGATCAAGTTTCCAGCAGATTTGCTGTCTGGTGAGCACCTGTTCCTCATGGATGGCACATTCTTGCTGTTTCCTCGCATACTGGAAGAGGCCAAAGGGGCACGCTCCCTTCAGCACCATTTTTAAGAGCACTAAACCCATCCATGAGGCTGGATGCTTCATGACTTAGTCATTTCCTAATGTCTCCACCTCTTAATAGTATCATATTGGAAATTAGGTACCAACATATAAATTTTGAGGGAACACCA
>NW_012120986.1:0-1813 GCF_000951035.1 Colobus angolensis palliatus
AAAAAAAAAAAAAAAAGCCGAGCATGGTGGCAGGCACCTGTAATTCCAGCTACTCGGGAGGCTGAGGCACTAGAATCACTTGAAACCAGGAGGCAGAGGTTGCAGTGAGCCGAGACCATGGCACTGCACTCCAGCCTGGGCTACAGAGTCAGACTCTGTCTCAATAATGTAACATAACATAACATAACATAAAAAAAGATGAACAGAAAATTTCATACTAATAATTTAAAATTCCAATTTTCTTTACCTAGAACAACATTAAATAGCCAATTTAAAACATCATGACTAGTTGAGAAAGAGACCATTGAAGAAAAGAAAGGAATGGGTTTTGTATTTTAATAACTGTAACAGCACTTTTTCTCTTCTTTCTGTACCAGGGGCTCCACAATCTCATTCTGCACTGGGCCCTGAAAATTGTGTAGCCAGCCCTGACCAGTCTGTATTATTTATTCTTTCAGTAAAAGTGAAGCATCATACTGTTATTATCCAGAAAATACCATGCTTGGATTTGAGTAGGGATGGCATTAAATCAGCAGTCACATAAGTATCCTAAATGTGTGCAGCCATGGGATTTAAAACAAAAGGGAATATCAGAATAAAATAGTGCATGCTCCATCTAAAAATATTTAATGTAAAAGTTTTAAGCAGTGATGGTAAAAGCAAACAAACAAAAAAATGAATTGCAGCTCAATTTGCTTGGATACCATGTCCTCTACTAATGTCTGTGTCCTTTATCCTTCTGCTAAAACTGACAGATTATTTTGAGGGAGAAGTTGCATCTTTACCACATCATTTTCTGATTCAGGAACATGAATATGTCTCCATATATTCGTTTTATTTATTTATTTATTTAGACAGGGTCTCTCTCTGTCACCTAAGCTACAGTGCAATGGCACAATCATAGCTCACTGCGGTCTCAAACTTGTGGCTTCAAGTGATCCTCTAGCCTTGGCCCCCTAAAATGCTGAGGTTACATGTGTGAGCCACTGCACCCAGCCTTGACATTCTTAATAAATTTATTTTTCAACTTTGTTTTATAAGTGAAGTCCAATGGGACAAAAGTGCATGCATGTGAGCTGAAAAGATATTCACATGCATATGCCCATCATTCCTTGCTGTCCCATTTGTATATAACATTCACAGTTCCCCACGAGCACAGAATTCTGTTGGGACCATGATACATAGTAGTTCAGTGAGACTCAAAGCAAGTACAAAGTAGATGTGTTACAAGAGGTAATGCTTTTCATTCTTCAAATGCGGAAAGAAGGCATTCTAATAATGCAAATAACCAAGTAACTCTATCGTATCCTTTCTTACTTATATTATTTTCCTGTATTAGCTAGTCACTTATGCTAAAAATGATGACATCGAAGGAAACAGAAAGATAGGGCAACCCACGTTCTATGTCCTTTCAGTCCTTCTTTACTCATTAGTAAGCTGAGGGTACAGTGTGTTGGTAGAATGTTCATGAAGCGATATAAAAAGGTGAAATAAAAAGAATTAAATATGTTTTAAGCAGCATTTCAACTGCTGTGTAACAGTTAAAAACATGCATGTGCAAGTTACAAAATATAAATTGTATATTTTCAGTGATGCCACATATGAGTAAAATACTACTACATTTGCATTTAAAATTGGCATTGCACAATATAAAGATGAACAGAAGGCTGGGCACAGTAACTCACACCTGTAATTCCAGCACTGTGGGCGGCCGAGGTGGGTGGAATGCTTGAGGTCAGGGGTTCGATACCAGCCTGGCCAACATGGTGAAACCCTGTCTCCACTGAAAATACAAAAGAAAAAAAAAAAAAAA
>NW_012120987.1:0-1121 GCF_000951035.1 Colobus angolensis palliatus
TAGGATGGTCTCGATCTCCTGACCTCGTGATCTGCCCGTCTCGGCCTCCCAAAGTGCTGGGATTACAGGCTTGAGCCACCGCGCCCGGCCGCACTTCTCCCTATCTAAGTAAAACAAACAAACCAACAAATAAACAAAACCCAACCCTGATAGCTAGGCACACAGCTATTATGAATAAAAGCTGCATTTTCCAGTCTCCATTACACCTAGGTTTGGCCACGTAACTAGGTTCTAGTCAATGGGATGAAAATAGAACTGTCAGGCTGGGTGCGGTGGCTCATGCTTATAATCCCAGCACTTTGGGAGGCTGAGGCAGGTGGATCACCTGAGATCAGGAGTTCGAAACCAGCCTGGCCAACAGGGTGAAACCCCGTCTCACTAAAAATACAAACAATGAAAAAAGAAATAGAAGTGTCAAGTTCAACTTCCAGGAACTATCGTGAATGGGGAATGCAGAGGTGAGCCCTTTATTGGTCTTTTCTTCTCCCTGCTGGCTGTGATGCTGATGGGATCGCTGAATTCAAGCAGCCACGTATTATTTTTCAAGACCTGTCGAGTGCATTGGTGAGAAGGGGGGTTAGAGTAGAACAAGGAGTCTGATCTGTAACTGACTGTGAACAAGACATAACTCACTACCTTCAGACCAGCCATCAAGCAGACGTGATTAATCTTGAAATACAAGCCATGTGCTGAGGTTAAAGGAGCCTGAATGCCTGAAACCATGGAGGCTCTGAAGCGGCCCTAGCTTGCCCACCCAGAATTCTTTTTTGTTTTGTTTTACAGGGTCTCACTCTGTCGCCCAAGCTAGAGTGCAGTAGCTCACTGCAACCTCCAACTCCTGGGCTCAGGTGATCCTCCTGCCTCAGCCTCCCAAATAGCTGAGACTACAAGCATGAGCCATTAAGCCTGGCCCAGATTTCTTTTATGTGAGAGAAAAATAAACATATATCATTTAGTCATTACTATTTTGAGTTTCTATAACAGTCAGCCAGATCAAATCCTAATTAATACTCACTATTAAATTGGGGCAAGGCCAGGCGCGGTGGCTCAAGCCTGTAATCCCAGCACTTTGGGAGGCCGAGACGGGCGGATCACGAGGTCAGGAGATCGAGACCATCCTG
>NW_012120988.1:0-4500 GCF_000951035.1 Colobus angolensis palliatus
GGGACAGAGAGTCCACATGACTAAGCTGAGTTCAAAGATGGATTCTAAACACTCTTCCTGATTCAGCTGAACAGCACTGGATGTGGGCATTGTTTACCTGGACATTGAGTTTAAAGCACATACGACGTTAAATTCATGGCGCTCTTTAAGGATTCTCCAGTAATTCAAATTCTGTGATTCTAGAATACTCATTGAGAAAGATGATATTCACCTACTGCAAGGAGCAGAGATCGCACTCCAAGGCTATGCTGAAGGTGCTTTTTCCATTACATAGAAGTTTCCTCAACAGAATGAGCTCTTAGTGTGATAGCTGAATTTAGTGGTAGCCTTGATCTTATTTGTTTTTTATTTTTATGAACAATGCTGTGAACTCCACATTGCAAGTTGTATAGAGATAGACCAAACTGTCCTTAGCTATGGTTCCAGTGAAGTTTATTATTTTCATACTATTTCTTTTCAGAGCAATTAAGAGAGCAAAACAATACAGAAAACAAAGCCCCTACATCTTGGCATTTTTAAAGAATAGCTAACAGAGACAAAGATGGAGAAATAGGAGGTCCCCAGCCATCACCCCCATACAGAAACAACAATTTTCCAGCCACCCATGGATAAAAGGAGCCTTGGGATCCAGGCAGGAGGTTGTGAAACCCTGATGGAGCCCAAGAATAAGAAAGACCACTTTGAAATGGCAGGCCCATGCCCTGGTGATAGGCCTGCTGACAGTAGTCCTGGCTATAGATTCAAAAGCACCCCATGCCCCTGTGGACTTGGCTTGAGCCCCACTTGGGGTTCAACCACTACACACAGCCAGGCATGATGGCTGTGGCAGGGCAGGCAGCTCCAGGTGCCAGCATGGGTGCTGGCTCCCTACAAAGCTGCAGTTGGTCCAGGCGTACCACAAGCAGCTTCCACAGGTAGCACCGGGGAACCAAGTGGCACCTGGAAGCTTGGAGATGCCAGGAACTGCAGGGTCTGAGAGCTCCTAGGTCTGGGCTCCCCAGAGGGCTGCAGCTCTTCTCTCTTCTCTCCTTTTCATCCACAATGTGATGAACAAGGGGCATGTTTCAATTCATGTTACAACTCTTTTAGACCTGCCATGTGGTAGCTCCCAAGTTCTTGTCCTGTGTCCAGGAAGAATGAGGTATGTAGACAAGTAGAGGGTGAGCATGGTGAAAAGGAGCTTCACTGAGTGACAGAGCAGCTCAGAGGAGACCTGAATTGGGTAGCTCCTCTCTGCAGGCAGGGTGTCTTGGTGAGTGTTCAGCTCTCTGCAGAAAGGAGACCATGGAGTGGGTAGCTCCTCTCCACATCTGGTCAACCAATCATCTCCTCAAGTCTGGCTGAGTCCAGGGTGTTTATGGGCCTCAGAGTGGGGAAGTGCACACCGATTGGTCCATGGGTTGCCATGGATGGGCCTAGAAAAAACATCACAAGTTCCTACTCCGGTCTGTGGGACTGGCAGCCTGGGTCCCAGGCTTTAGGCCCTATCCAGCATGAAGGTGAGGCTTCACTGAGGACCTGCCCTTTCTACCCAGGCACCTGTCTGCCTCCTGCCCCCATTCATAGAGACCAGGCTGTTCATGAAAAGGGGTCCCTGCAGGCCAGCACTGAACCGCCCTCAGTCCCTGCTTAGCCTTCCTCCCATGCTCCTTGGTGCCCAAAGTCTGGAGGGGACTGAGGCAGCAGGGGACTGGTGTGTCAGCACTGCCCTGAGCATATGCACACCAGGCTAGGTTACAACAGCACCTGGGCTCAGCCCCAACCTTGCTCTGACATTGGGAAAGGAGTCAGGACCCAGGAGAAGCCAAGCAGCAGGAGCAGACACCTCCAAGCCTGCAGGGGCAGCAAGGGCCTTTCCAGGACCCTGAGAGTGCAAAGATGCCTGGGTCCACAGCTGAGGCTGCACCTAGGGGGGCAGGGGGGCTCTTTCCTGCTCCCAGCCCCCAAGTGCATAGGAGGCCCAAGCCACAGCCACAACTTGGGCAGCTGTAGGTGCACCCAGGAGAGTGGGGCTCCTGCCTGCTCCATGGAGCACACAGCCCCACCATACCTCCCCCACTGCAGTCGGTGTCATGGCAGCAGCCACTCCAGACGAGACACCACTGCCACTAACAACACAACCAAAGGAAACTGGTAAAGCTCCAGTAACTAACTCTAAGAAAATGAAGACCTACAAACTGTCTGAGACAAATCAAAATAATCAGCTTTAAAAAGTTCAATGAACTATAAGATAACTAAATAAAGTAAGCAAAGTAATACAAAATGTTAACAAATATTAACAAAATATTTCTTAATAAAGAAATAGAAACCACAAACTAAAACAGAGCAGACATCCTGGAACTGAAGAAATCAATGGAAAAATACTGAAAGCTTCTCCTCTAAGATTTGGTGTGAAACAAGGATGTCCCCTCTCACTACTTCTATTAACCAGAGCAAATAAACAAGAAAATAATTAAAAATTATTTAGTATTAGTAATTTAAAGTTATTTATTATTAGTAGTAGTCCCAGCTACTCAGGAGGCTGAGGTGAAAGGATCACTTGAGCCCAGGAGTTTGAGTCTAAAATGAGCTATAATTGTGCCACTGCACTGCAGCCTGGGCAACAGAGCAAGACCTCATCTTTTAACAACAAGGAGGGAGGAAGGGAGGAAGGGAAGCAGCGAGGGAGGGAGGGAGGGAGGGAGGGAAGGAGGAAGTGAGGAAGGGAAGCAGGGAGGGAGGGAGGAAGGAAGGAAAGAAGGAAAGAAAGGAGGGAGGGAGATTTTAACAGGCAACTAACTGGAAAGAAAAAGTAAAATTATCTCTATTTACAGATGAGATGATATGATCATGTATAGAGAAAATTCTGAAGTCTGCAAAGACAACAAAAAATTATTGTCTTAATTCAGTAAAGTTGCAGAATACAAAATCAGAGTACAAAAAAATCAGTGGAACCTTTATGAACAGATAAAAAATTATCTGAAAAGAAAAATTTTAGAATAACTCCATCTACAATAGCAATAAAATACTTAGGAATAAACTTAACCCTGGAGTTAAAAGACTTGTGCACTGGAAAATAGAAAACATTGATGAATAAAATTACAGAAGACACAGTGAAATGGAAAAGCATCCCATGTCCATGGACTGAAAGAATTAATATTATTAAAATGTCCACACTAACCAAAGAACTCTACAGATTTAATGAAATCCCTAGCAAAATTCCAATTGAATTTTCCTCAGAAATAAAAAAAAATCAATTCAAAGGTATATGTAGAACCACAAAAGACCCCCAAATAGTCAAAGGAATCTTGATAAAGAAGGACAAGGCTGAAGACATCATACTACCTGACTTTATATTATGAGGCTATAATAATCAAGACAGTGTGGTATTGGCATAAAAGCAGACACATAAACAAATGGAACATAATAGAGAGCCCAGAAATAAATCCATGCATTTACAACGAACTGATTTTTGAAAGGGTGCCAAGAACACACAACGGAGAAGAACAGTCTTTTCAATAAATGGTTCTGGGAAAACAATATTCACATACGAAACAATGAAATTGGACCCTTTTCTCGTACCATATACAAAAATATACTGAAAATGAACTAAAGACTTAAACACAAAACCTAAAACTGTAAAACTACTAGAAGAAAACATAGGGAAAAATCTCCATGACCATTTTTTTTTTTTAGATATGATTAAAAGCACAGGCCACAAAAGCAAAAATAAACAAGAGTGATTGCATCAAACTAAGATTCTTCTACCAAACGAATGAAAACTCAATGGAGTGAAAAGACAACCTACAGAATAAGAATATTTCCTAATTATTGTGTGTCTATATATGTATACAATATGTATATAATAATGTATACATATATACATTATTATATATGTATATCTAATAAGAAGCAAATATCCAAAATATATAAGAAAGTTAACTCCATAGCAAAAAAATAACCTGATTTAAAAATAGGCCAAAGACCTGAATGCATATTTCTCAAAAGAAGACATACAAAAAAACTAACATGTATGAAAAGGTGCTGAACATCACTAAGCATCAGAAAAATACAAATCAAAATCACAATAACCACACTATTAGAATGGCTATTATCAAAAACACAAAAGGTACCAAGTGTTGGCGAAGATGTGGAGAAATGGGAAACCCTTATATACTACTGGTAGGGATGTAAATTGACACAGCCATTAATGAAAAACGTATAGAAATTCTTCAAAAAAATAAAAAACTAAAAAGTAGAACTGCCATTTGGACCCATCAATCCCACTTCTGAGTATATATCGAAAGGAAATAAAATCAGTATATTGGAGAAACATCTGCACTTTCATGTTCTTTGAAGCATTATTTACAATAGCCAAGATACAGAATCAACCTGTGTTCATCAAAGATGAATGGATAATGTGGGAGATATATATATATATATATATATATAGAGAGAGAGAGAGAGAGAGAGAGAAGGTTAACAATCTATACTTTCAAAGCACTAGCTCAGTTAAAGTTT
>NW_012120988.1:7183-8644 GCF_000951035.1 Colobus angolensis palliatus
GAGATTTAAATTAATGCTTTCTGATATCAAATCATGTGCTTTTCAAGCAGAGAACCCACACCCCTAGCAATATGTGAGGAGCCATTTGATTTCACACTGGTCTGAGAGGTAGCCCTAGTAAGAAAAATCAGATGTTATTCAACCCTGCTTGCATTTAGATTAGAAGTAACTGGAGGTCCTTCAGACTTGAGCAACCAAGAAATCCATTAAATAACAGGAAGAACAAGACTAGTCCTGGAAAGTTTGCTTTTTCTTTGCCTTTCTTTGAAAGAAAATTTGCCACCGAGGCATTTTTTTCTCTTTGCCAGAGGCATTTCTAGCATTTGAGAGAAAAGACTGTCATTTATACAATCCTGGAGTGGTTAATATTTATGATCAGTTGTCTGCTACCTTCTTCCCCAGGGTATCCTGAGCTAATTTTTAGAGTATAATTCTCAAAATGCTTTCTAAAAATAAGAAAAATAGTATGTGTCACCAATCTGTTTTTCATTTGGCCTCAATAAACTCCTCTCCACTAATACCTTTCAATTGTCCAACTATTCTTCAAAGAAAAGACAATTTCTTTTATCTTTCTAATCTTAAGGAAAACATTCATATTAACTGGATTTATCACTTTGTGATCAGACCATATAATCTGAATTAGGAAACTATTTTGGCAAAAAATGAAAATAATTGTTTTTGTTGTAATTTTCATGGAAATATCGCTGTGGAAATTCCTTTCTATCTAACAAATGAGGAAGGTCACCTACTGAGACTCCAGTACTTATATGTCATTTGCCTGAGAGTGCACACATTAAATATCTCATTGGTCACATTAAATATCTCAATCTTAAATTTTGGGTTGATTCCATTAAGTCTTTCTATAGTCATGAAGGAGCAACATGGATATTATATCTCTACGACAGACTTATGTTAAAATACTGACTCTGTAATGGTCATTGGCTAGGTACTGTTGGGAGGTGAGGACAGAGAAGACGTAAGGAATAAAATAATGAAATGCACACACATGAACTCACACACATATGAATTCACATGTGAACACATAAAGAGCACACAGGTGAACACACATGCATATGAACACTTATGGACCATGCACAGATCACCTTGGAACTAAAGGGCTTCACCATCAGATGGGGTGAGTGAATCTCTCCTTCAGGCTAACAGACAAGTCACATACACAATCATTAATTTGTAGAACAACACACGCACCATTATGTCATTTCTGTGATTCACACAAAAGATAACACTGTCCATTTTATGTGGGGCCATGTATATGCATACAGAAATAAAAGTGGCCTAGTGGGATATTCCCACACTGAGAACAGTGGTTCATCCAAAAAGCGTGGAATGGAAGAATGGAGAGTAGTGATCAGAGATTTGACCCTTATCTATGCTACATCCCCTTTTGTAAGAAGAAGAAATTTTCTTAATTTTGGTGTATTTTTTGAAAACATTTGCAAT
>NW_012120988.1:9151-10440 GCF_000951035.1 Colobus angolensis palliatus
CACACACACACACACAATCATATTATCTGCTTTTGCTGGCTACAAGTTTTCTATTCTATGCATCACAGAAGAAAGAGAAAACAGCTGACATGCAATATTGAACCATTTCTACTGCTTTATTTCCATAGGGACAATGAACACAGAGCAACTTCCCAATTACATACAAATTAAAATAACAAGGCAATACCCAAAGCCTGCCAGAGCACACCATTTTACCTCATAATCAAATCCTAAAAAAGATTTTCTAGAAGTTAACTATATCAAATGAATCAAACATTAATTTTTAAAAATTAAACTTCTCTGGGATATTGACAAAAACTTGGCATCTCTGAGGAGAGTTTTGCATGAGCTTCCTTCTCGGCCAGAGCACGCGAGGTCATGGATTCATTCTCTGGATTTAGCTTTCCCCACCTGAGCTGTGCTTTTCTCCCTTTCAACCATTGTCAAGCGGGTGCTCTTTGAGATCTTCACTGAGGGATGAGACATTTGGTGGTGTGATTTTGTTAGCTGGGGCTGGAGCTTATATATGGATGCTGTAGGGCTTTTTTCCCATCAGTTTCAGTTTCAGCATATTTGAAGCGTGAATATATTTGCCAAATTTGCTAAGCTCTTTTGAAAATTATCATTTTTGGAGGTTTGAAGCATTTGGTACTTTTCCCTGGTGTTCTGAAACCAGAGCAACTTCAGGTTGCAAATCTGGGCAAGCATATTTCTATTTGACAAGGTTGCAGCGTGTTTTCCATGAGCTGATTTCAATAATGTATAAGCAGTCTAGTCCAGGTCCCTTGAGCCAAGCTTTGTGGTTCACCAAATTAAATATATATGTGTGCGTGTGCAGGTCTGTGTGTGTGCGTATAATTTATATATATATTAGATCTTTACGAAAGAAGCAGTAGCCAGTGCATAGAATGGATGGCAAGGATCCTGGAATAGTTCTGCCACCTAGTTCCCTCAGAGTCTAATCCACACCACACTCTGTCCTCACAAGCCTAGGCGAACATTTCTTCTGGAGGAATCCGTGTTAATAGCTCCTCCTAGAACACGGCTCAGCTGTGCGGATGTCGTCTTATCAACCACAAGCAAACATGGGGGTGGGGAGCTGTGTGTCAGTGAATCCTGCTCATGGGAAAATTGTTCTATCAGCCACAGTAGTATGTAGCAGGGCTACATTTTTTTTTTTTTAATAGTGCCTGCCCTTCTTGACTGTCCAAGCAGAACCAAATTCTCACTGAACCAGTAAACTAGCCAAGGAAGCATGTGTCAATCACATTGATGACTTATTTCTAAGA
>NW_012120988.1:10490-13724 GCF_000951035.1 Colobus angolensis palliatus
TCTTGCTGAGTACAAACGTTCTAAGTACCATTGGTTAAACTGTTATCTTACTTAGAGGGAAGAGCTAAATAAATCAGAGTAGTCTTCTTAAGGAGTTATCGTTTGATTTATAATAAATACATTGGGACAAAATATATTTATCATCTCCACTCTAAAAATGAGTAAGTTATTGGTTTCATTTTTTCCCTCCCTAGAATACAGAAAGCATCTTCAGAAGAAATTCCCAAACACAGTGGAAAAAGAGCTTCATTTTTAAAATGTTCAGGTCCAGTGGGACGATATTCGTAATCTGAAGTTTTAAAATTCTGATAGACATTCAAATGGCATCATTGTGGAAAATAAGCAAATTCTATTTGTCATTCAGGATCCTCACATTGTAATTTGAACAATCTACTAATCAACAGTTTTTAATTAACTGCATTACTCACAATGGACTCTCACCCTGGATCACTCAACAGGGTTTTCAAAGCTAAAATTTGGTAACAAATGATCTAATCCATTCCTGAAAGAAGAACTTGTTTCCTTCCTTTGACTTTCCACCAGAAATCCCTATTACAAAGCCAGCATAGCTGGCATTTTACCAGCTCATGCTCCAATCAGGTTTTTTCTAAATTAATTCATTACATCAAAGAATTTTATTCAGCTGCAAAGCTATCATCAGCTTTATCGTAATCTTCAAGACTTGAGAAAAATTCAGATATTTTTCTACAGATTTTTTAACCACATATGCTATGCATATACTAGCAGTTGGGAAAAAACTGCTTTGCTATAAAATTCATCACAATAAGTAACACAAGAGTAATAATGTCATTCCTGGCATATCTTACATTTTGATATGCTAAATTATTAATTCAGTGGTTGACATTGTGATGATTGGTTTTATGTGTCAACTTGGCTCAGCCTTGGTACCCAAACAGTTGGTCAAAAATTATCCAAGGCCAAGTGTGGCAGCTCACACCTGTAATCCCTGCACTTTGGGAGGCTGAGGTGGGAAGATTGCTTGAGCACAGGATTCAAGATCAGCCTCTACAACATGGCAAGACCCAGTCTCTATTAAAAAATTTAAAAATTAACTGGGCCTAGTGTTCCATGCCTGTGGTCACAGCTACTCAAGAGGCTGAGGCAGGAGCACGGCCTGAACCCAGGAGTGTGAGGCATGTAATCAGTAGAAATAGAACCAATAGCGTGTGTGTGTGTGTGTGTATGCATGTCTATATATAAATTTTGATCTTTTTCAAGAAATTGGCTTGCAATTTTGGAGGCTGGCAAGTCTGAAATATGCAGAGTAGGCTGGCAGCTAGAGGCCCAGGAAGAGTTGATAGAGCAGTCTGAGCCTGAAGGCCATCTGCTGTCAGAATTCCCTCTCTTCTTTGAGGTTAGTCTTTGTTCTGTTTAGGCCTTTAACTGATTATATGAGGCCTCTCTACTTATAAAGAGTAATCTGCTTTACTCAAAGTCTACTGGTTAAATGTTAGCCTTATCTAAAACATACCTTACAAAAATATCTAGGACTTTTTTTTTTCTTTGAGACAGGGTCTCACTCTGTTGCCCAGGCTGAAGTGCAATAGTGTGATCATGGCTCAGTGCAGTCTAAAACTCCCTAACACAACTATATATCCAGATAAATTCATATTCTGGAATTTCTTCACAATTTCCACTGCAGGTAAAATCTGGAAGCCATTATAATAAATTTTTATGAGGTTTCCTCAGAAATATGGCATTTAAAAAATTGTTTGTAATTAGAAGTGGACGTTCTCAAATTATACCTTTAAATGGGGTTTGCACAAGCATGACTTGAATATTATTCAAGTAGTCAAGAAGGCTATGCAATATTATTGTGTAGAACTTTTAGACTAAAATATTCCCCGAACCACAATCCTTTTCTTGTCAATACATGTGAATCAATACTGGATATAAGCTTTGAAAGTTTTTTTAATTGTATATTTCTATTATCAGCTACCTAAAAGGGGGAAAATAGGAGTAATGACCCGTCACTCTTACAGAAATCATGCTAGCTGTTGCCAGTGATAGGTAGAAGTCTTCCAAACATGCACTCTTTTCTGACCCATGGAAAAGAAACTTGGTGTTTACTTTTAGTGTATACCTAAACCCACAGTCTATTACTAATCAGCAATTGGTAATGCCCCAAATTAAATATAAATTATTTTATGTTGACAATCTTCTGGCATTTAACCAGCAAAGCCAAGGATGAAAACTAACTCCTGAGGAAGATGGAATAAAATGCAATATGCTTCTCAGGGTTCAAAGATGCTTTACATGTACCTAATTAGAATAGAAATAGTAAATTTTAACAGAAATTTTAAAAAAACTTGACTAATGCTGGTTATGTGCATAGGAATATTTGTAATTTGCTAAAAAGAAGTCATTTGATTGGCAGTCATAGAGTTGATTCAATGGTTCAAGGCCGTCAAACCTAGGCTCCTTCAACCTTCTGTTTTAGGGTGTTGGCTTTGTCCTCAGGCTTGAATCCTCATTGTCACAAGATAGCTGCCATACCTCCAGCCATCATTCCCAACACAGGAAGCAAAGAGGCAGTCAAAAGAACAGATTTTCTCATTACAGAATTACAATATTTCTCTCAAGAAGAAATATTTTTCTAGAGAAGCCCAGAGGACTTCATAGATCACTGCCCAGAACTGGGTCACATGGCCCCCTAGGACAATCACTGTCAAAGGGAACTAGAATTACTAGCATCCTCTGAGACTCACCATGATTTATCTACCAAATTCAAGCACTTTGCCACATGAACAAAACTGGAATTTTGTTAGCAAGAAAGAATTGTAGCATAGGCTGGGTGCGGTGGCTCACGCCTGTAATCCCAGCACTTTGGGAGGCCGAGGTGGGCGGATCACGAGGTTGGGAGATGGAGACCATCCTGGCTAACAAGGTGAAACCCCGCCTCTACTAAAATTAAAAAAGAAACAAAAATAATAATAAAAAAATAAAAATAAAATTAGCCAGGCGTGATGGCACACGCCTGTAGTCCCAGCTACTTGGGAGGCTGAGGCAGGAAAATGGCAAACCCAGGAGGCGGAGTTCACAGTGAGCCGAGATCGTCTCACTGCACTCCAGCCTGGGCTACAGAGCAAGACTCCATCTCAAAAAAAAAAAAAAAAAAAACTGTAGTATAAACATTGGGTGGGCAGCCAATGGGCCCACAGTAACTGCCTGCCTTAAATCAGTCACCTTGTAGATGCATAAAATCCTTATCCA
>NW_012120988.1:14436-17806 GCF_000951035.1 Colobus angolensis palliatus
CTGAGGCAGGAGAATCACTTGAACCCAGGAGACAGAAGTTGGAGTGGGCTGAGGTTGCACTACTGCACTTCAGCCTGGGCAACAGAGTGATACTCCACCAAAAAAAAATTAAAAATTAAAAAATAGGGGGAGAAAGCCTAGAAAGATATTCAGGAGCTCAAGTGACATAAATTTTTGATCAGATAGGAAGATATTACTGCACTATACAAAGCCTGGGCTTTGGGTGAGGTACACCTGAGTCTGAGTCGTGATCTTTCTGCTCACTAACTGATGTTTTGAACAAGTGATTTTTCTTTCCTAAACCTGAGTTTCATCCAATATAAAATAGGAATAAATGAGAATGCTTCACAGTAGTCAATACTAAATGACACACTATATAACATGTCTGGCCCCTGTTGGGTATTGAATAAATAAAATAGTAGCTGAATATGATGGTGATCATGATGCTTGTTTCTAGGATAGAAGACAAGTAGATGGTATTCAATTAGGATATGAAATATAGTGGAAGATGAGGCTGAGAAGGAACTGTCACAAGTTCAGTTTTAGCCTGCATTGCATTTTGTTTGTGTTTATTACATCCTTGTAAAATGTAGAACACAATATTGGACACAGAGGACTCTCTCCAGTGCACCTCCCTGACTCTGAGAATGCCACCCCTCCCAGCTGACGTGGGTCACTCTCAAGTTCACCCAAGTTATAGCAAGAGTACTTGGCCACCCTAACCCTCAGTTTCTTCATCTGAAATGGAGAAAATGTTACCCAACCAACAATATAAATAGAAAATGTATATAAAATACATAACTACCAGCTGCATAGACAATCAATTAAAAAAAATTCTTCCCTTTCTTTCATCTTAAATGCTTACCCCAAAATTGCCAGTAGATTTTGAAGAAGGAGTTCCAGTTGACCCAATTTATAGACCAGTACGAGTTCTAATTCCAGAAGTTTAGGAGTTCTAATTCCAGTTATTTACACAGGGCCTATGCAAACCAAGGTCTGTATGGATTGTAATACAACTAATGCCACTTTGTTAACACAATTAATACTTTTTCTACTACTTATTAAAAGTGATATCATGGCTTTTAGCTATCCCTTACATTACATAATTTGTGGATCAGTTCTCTCACCAGGCTTGCAAAAGCAGTTTACTGTGATCAAGTTCACTCTCTGTAAATATCCATCAAATGTGCTATAAGAGGAAGCCTGCAATAACTAATCTTGCTGATAAACCAATGGGCAGGTCTCATATCTTCTTATCCACGTTTTTCCCTACCTAGTGCCTCACTTATAATAAACATTCAACAAATGCTTTGCAAATAAATGAGGCAGATAACTTTTAGAAGAAACTTCACCCCAAAAAAATTCAATTCACAAGTGGAGCAATATTTCAAAGACCTAAATGCAATCTAAGGTAAAGGGAATGAACACTACTATATCATTTCTAGCAAAATGATTCACTATTATGAGACTATCCAAATGTAATTAACTAATTTAAAAAAATACATGCATCTTTCAAATTTTCCATTTTTTAAACCAGTAATACAAGATGGTAAATCATAACCATTGATCATTCCCAGGTAACATTTTGACTTGCTAAAACAGCAGTCCTTCATATTTTCAAAGGATAAAAATCCATTGGTGAAAGGAAATTCTTCTATACCACAAAATTTTGAAGAAAAGAGTATTGAATTATATAGAATATTTCCATATCCCTTTTTTCAAAATTGATATAATTAACGTTAACAGTAATAGCTAAATAAAGAAAAACCATTTTAAAGAATGTTGTGGATATTCTGGGTATAGGAGTGGCCATTAAAATAGTTGCAAATAATAATGAAGCATAAATGATAATAGGTATTGATAATTAACATGCAGAAAAGAATATATCATTGTCACTGTCCACCTGAGCCTTCATTCCTGAAAGCACTGAAAGCAAGAGCCAAAGCTACCTATTGAAGAGGCTAAAAAACGATTGTCAAGTCAGGAGTAAGCTCCCATGTCATGCTGATGCTTAAGATTCTAAATAATAAAGAATACATTAATAATGTACTGTCTTGGTTCATCTGGTTTAGCAAATTTACTCTCTAGAATATGAAATTCTATTGATTATATCAGCACCAGAAATATACAAAAGTGATTGAGAATGAGGCTTTAAGATAGCCTCCTAATAATACGTATCTGATTATGATATGCCACATCCCACTTTGCAACCCATATATCTATAAAGACAAAATCTGAATCACATGTAAAAGCAAGCTATTAGTAAACAATTTGCGTGAGTCTGAGAAAATTTCTAACTATAGAGTACATAACACTTCAGTTTTAAACATGATCAGTGACTTATATCCAACTTGTTCTCAGAAATGTCCTCTTATAAGTTGGTATAACTAACCCAGTTCAGAAAGATGGAATATACAACTTACAGGAAAATGGTTAGCCATATTCAACTCTTTGCATCCAGCCATGCTCTACCCTCTTAACCACAGTATGCTCTACCCTCTTAACCACACTATTTTCTGAGGTAGTCAAAATTGACTGCCATCCATTTTTCAGTATCTGTTCTGTGACTGAAAGCTCTCAAAGACAGCAATGCAGAAAGAGTAGGAGCTTGAGTTCTGTATATGGGCTCTTCCATAAATCAATGTTATGAAGGACAATATAATCTCTTATCTTGCTGAAAACTAATGAGCAAGACCCATGTCATATTCATATCATGCTCTACTTAGTGTCTCACTCATAACAAACACAACAAATGCTTTACAAATGAAGAAGATAACTTCTATTAATCAATGTGATCAAGAGCAAAGACACCAGCCCTGATTATTGGACTTTCCCTGGAAGAACTACAACATGACTCCAATTATTTGAAAAATGAAATAGCCCACTAATATCCAGGTAAGACTGAATATTAGGCAGAAGGCCCACATTAGACAAATGCATTCTGGATCTAATTTGGGCCAGACATGTGCTCATTAGTATGTAATTCAGCTTCAGATCTGGGGAAGGAAGTTGCAGGGTAAGGAAGGGCAGGGAATTCTTCTTTTACTCAGAGGTACCGAGCAAAAGGCTAAATCTAATCCATACAGTACTCTCAGTCATTTGGAAACATAAAATCCAGGAAGCCAAGGCCAGCTTGCCTCTCCTTACCATCTGTTCACTCTCCCAGCTTCAGGGAACTTCAGGGAACAGCTAAACCAGGCACATCACAAATGTTTGACCTCAGCCTAAATCTCTTCTCTGAGACAGGACTGGAATATCACACTGTTCACAGGATATAGCATTTCCAAAACTAAATGCTTTATCTTCCTTCAACTGCATCTTCTCTCATTGTTAGCTACCTCTGTGAATGCCACCAGCATCCAATAAATAG
>NW_012120988.1:19764-20926 GCF_000951035.1 Colobus angolensis palliatus
GTCTCAGGCAGTTCTTTACAGCAGTGTGAAAATGAACTAATACGCTATCCATCTCCATCCCCCTGCCATCTTCCCTAAAGCCCTATAGTAGATTGCTGTTACTCTTAGAATCAAGACCAGACCGCTTCCGGGGTCTACACCACTTTCTGTGGTTTTGTCCCCAGCTAGTTTACATCACATGCCCCTTCCTCTTCCTTTCTCTATCACATTTCACATTTGCCATTTACTTTTTTTTTTCAACCTTCCTTTACTTTTACCCTATCATGCTCCCTCACCCCATAAAGCTTTTGCACATTCTGTGTCTCCTTCCTGGAGCATTTTACATCCCTCTGCATCTAGGTCTCTGCCTGAGCTCAGGTTCCCTATAAAGCCTGGTCTGAGGCAATGACTAAAAAGGCTCCTATTTTGTTTAAGGAAGTGCAAACTCATGGCAAGAAGGTGACATATACCATCCTGGCCACAGCTTCCCAAGTTGGGTCCTTTGTTGGGTGCACCCATGTGGCCATGAGGGACATCTCAGAGAGGCTGCAGAGGTAAGCAAGATCTCTTTCCTGAAACAGTTTGTTCATCAGAAAAAGGGAGAAGAGGAAATGAATCTTCCTAGCTCTTTCAAAGTCTTTTTTCCTCATTACTCAATTTTCCCTGCACAGGAAGTTAATTCACTCAGTTTTCAGATTGTGACTTCCAGCCTCATTATTTGCGGAGCCAGGCTTCAAACCATAGTAAATTATTTTATCCAAACCTGAAGTAATGGGGAAAACATTAAAAAACAAAAACAAAAAACAAAAAAACAGAGACTCAGGTGCATGGCTGGTTAGACTGGCTGTAGGTAGCAGCCAAGGGGAAAGCCTGGCCTTCTGAGGTGGAGGCCAGTCACCTTCAGCCAGGAGTGCAGGTCAGTCGAGGCTGTGGCCTAATCAGAGGATACAGTGGAGCATTAAGTCAATGGTGATGCACTCTTAGAATGTGGCTACACCCCTGGTAACCACAATGACGGTATTCTAAGGACGCAGAAAACTTGTTCATAGTATTAAGAAAAAAATGGCATATAAAACTGTGTATAAAGTATGTTTCAATTATAATCTTTAATTCTGTTAGAATTCTTTTCTCCCAAGAGTATGCATTAACTTTAGTTTTATTTTAAAAAAAAAAAAAAAAAAAA
>NW_012120988.1:21194-23832 GCF_000951035.1 Colobus angolensis palliatus
AAATGATGATGGGCAATACTAATAGCATGAGGTGGCTCTGGCATTCTCATAATATTAGAAAAAATATCCGGTCTATTTGGGAAACAATTAAGTCTACTTGGAAACAATTAGAAAAGTGCATATCACTTTTAAATGATTACATTCATTGGTGCAGTAAATTTTTGTTTCTGTTGTTTGTTTTTTTGTTTTTTTTTTTTAAACAGACTCTCACTCTGTCGCCCAGGGTGGAGTGTAATGACACAATTTCAGCTCACTGCAACCTCTACATCCTGGGTTCAAAGCCATTCTCACGCCTCAGCCTCCCAGGTAGCTGGGACTACAGGCATATGCCACCAACTACAGCTACTTTTTGTATTTTTAGTAGAAACAGGGTTTCCCCATGTTGGCCAGGCTGGTCTCGAACTCCTGGCCTCAAGTAATCTGCCCCTCTTGGCCTCCAAAAGTGCTGGGATTACAGGCATGATGCCTGTATCCCAGCCTGGCCTGATGCAGTAATATACCCTCCAAAATTCTCCCCCCAGAATAATTTTAAATGTTGGTAAAATTTCATGCACAGAGAAATGTGGATTACCATACCTTACATGATCTTGAAAAATAAAAAATATATAAATGTCCCCAAATTGTATAATATAAATGATTACATGAATATATCCTTATTGTGACCATCATAAAGCCATTCAAAATTAAATTTATAGAAAAACTTTAACTTTTAATCTTGGAAATGTTTAAATATATGCAAAATACAGAGAACAGTATAATAAATTCCATAATTTCCATCACCTAAATTCAACAATTATCAACACAGTACCAAACTTACTTCATTCATACTCCTACTTACTTTGTCCCTCTCAAGTACATATTTTGAAGCAAAATCCTGACATATTATTACATCTCTAAATTCCTCAGCATGTGTGCTTCCAAGATAAAAACTTTCAGAACATGACATTATTATCACACACAAAAATGAACAATTCTTAACATAATGAAATATCTAGTCAGCATTACAAATAATTTTTATTTTTCTCTATGACAGAGGAATTTCAATTCTTCTAACGACATGGGAACTGCATAGAAGGGGAAATGCCAGACACAAAACTGTATATACAACATTATTCAAATACACACAAACAAGTGTGGAGAGAGATTATACATGGGCCTTCTGCAATTGAATATCTGTCACTTCAGCTGTCCACGAGCCCTCTTCTCACATTTCTGATCTGGCACATGTCCTACCTGGAGTCCCAACCCTCCGAGTTTATATGTTAGTAGGTGAACATGAGTGGCCACTCAGGGGGTGAACCAAGCCCATCTTCCAGCATGTGCCTTCCAGATGAGTTTTGCTGTTCTCAAAATCATTGTACGTGTACTTTATGGAAAAATATATATGTAGATTTGGGGACTTCCAAAATCTTTGTAAAATTTTCTTCTCAAATGTCACAGACCTAGTGCAGCAAAATGTTTAATAATCTTCTGTTAAAGAGATAATGCTTTCCAATTTATTTATCAAATGCTTATTTTTTCTTCTATTTAAAAAATCAGAGCCAACATACTATTGCCACACTAAATTGTGAATCAAACTAGCCAATGCTTGCCAGTCACCTACTATCATACCTGCAGCGCAGAGAACACACTAGAAATGGAGGTAATTATGGGGCCATGTTTTATGTTTATCCCTGAAGATTAAAAAAACAGATATATGGCACTAGCTTTCTATCTAAGAGAAACAGATTGAGTAAATTTTATTTATCTTCCCTACTTTACCACATATCTGAGCATTACTTTTTATGCATATCAAACTATATGATCTAATGATAAGCCATGTATAAATAACCTGTTGTTTTTTAACCAAGACTTTGTACTCCTTGCCTATATAGTTTTGAGCTTAAGCCTCTTAAATCGTCCATGTTTCTCAACTACTAAAGGGTATTATTTCACCATTCCATATAACATCCAACAAGGTAATCTCTGATATTACCTGCATGTTCAAAATTGAAATAAAAGGCAAGTATAAGTAAAGAAAATTAGTAATGAGTGACTAGACACCTTTTTAAGCCATAATCCAGGTTTCTCCAACATGAACCTAAATGACAGATGTGTTGTCTGCAAATAATTATTTTAGATGAAGATATTCTAAAGACCTGTATTTAACATGTATCTAGCTATAATATACACTATTAGTGAATGTAACATGAAAGACAGCTTAGACTTTGAGTTTGAATTTTTAAAACATCTATTATTAAAAGAGAAGGAAGAAATCAAAGGTCATGTCCCAGCCTTTGCTCTCCCTGTATGAGAGAGCACTTCCCATGAACCAGACTTCCCTTCAGCGCCTATGACTCAATAGCGACTGTGAAGGACATCTCTGTCTATTCAATATACTATTTTTGGACCATGAAGCAAGTAGGGTATGCTGTCGAATATAATTCAGAAAACGCTAGTGGTTTGTAAATACGACTTTTTAAAATAGTACCAAATAAGTATATTCTTAACAGTGCTTGTCAAGGGGAAAAAGAAATGACCAGCCTGCTGTCTTTAGAAAGCATATGTGTCATTAATAATTTAACAAAAGACAGCTCTAAAGAGGGAGGTTTCACAAGGACTCTCAGTAGGTGATGTGCTTATATGCACAATGGTGGGG
>NW_012120988.1:27175-30840 GCF_000951035.1 Colobus angolensis palliatus
AAGATGTCTATGGCTACCTTGTCCAGGTCACAGGTTGGGAATTTAAGTCTAAAATTTTGCAAATTTCTCTCTGAGCCTCTTGGCAACCAAAACAAAGTAAAGAGGAAAATCACGAAACTTCAGCAGCATTTCACAAACTGGTATCTGCTTAATGCTGTTCTGCCAGATCATAATTGAAATGTCCCACATACCACACACATGATGTAAGAAATATTAGCAAATTCAGGATTTAAATAAAGTTAATGTTTGTTTCTTCTTAACTGTCCAACCACACATAGCCGTTAATGTGATGATTATCATATAAAGGGGTCAGAAAGCTTTTTCCATGTGCCACTTACCGGTCTGCTTAGAAAAAGACTCTGCAGAACACAGTTTGGGGAGTAACGACTTAAAAAACTAATGATGGAAAACCCTCAAAAAACTGTGTATAGAAGAAATATACCTCAACAAAATAAAA
The DNA here is from genome assembly GCF_000951035.1 of Colobus angolensis palliatus. Lineage (NCBI taxonomy): Eukaryota > Metazoa > Chordata > Mammalia > Primates > Cercopithecidae > Colobus > Colobus angolensis. Next base: position 27,633 of record NW_012120988.1, read on the forward strand.
GTTATATATGACAGCTAGTCATATATAACTTTTGGGGGAAAGTTATATATATACTGGATGGGGGAAAACTGAAAACTTTTTCTCTAGTATCTGGAACATGACAAGGACGCCCACTTTCACCAATGTTATTCAACATAGTACTAGAAATCCTAGCTAGACTAATCAGACAAGAGAAAGAAATAAAGTGTATCCAAACTGGAAAGGAAGAAGCCAAATTATCCTTATTTGCAGATGATATAACCTCGTATTTGGAAAAACCTAAAGACTCTACCAAAAACCTATTAGAATTTATTCACAAATTCAGTAAAGTTGCAGTATACAAAGTCAACATACAAAAATCAGTAACATTTCTCTATGCCAACAGTGAACAATATGAAAAAGAAATCAAGAAAGTAATCCCATTTAGGATAGCTACAAATAAAATAAAATACCTAGGCATGAATTTAACCAAATAGGTGAAAGATCTCTGCAATGAAAACTATAAAACATTAATGCAAGAAATTGAAAAGGACACACAAATATATGGAAAGATATTCCATGTTCATGGATTGGAAGAATCAATATTGTTAAAATATCCATACTATCCCAAAAATCTACAGATTAAATGCAATTCCTATCAAAATACCAATGATATTCTTCACAGAAACAGGAAAACTAATCTTAAAATTTATATGGAACCCCAGAAGACCCAGAATAGCCAAAGCCAAGCGGAGCAAAAAGAACACTGGAGAAATCACATTAACTGACTTCAAATTATACTACAGAGTTATGATAACCAAAACAGCATGGTACTGGTATAAAAACAGACACATATAACAGTGGAACAAAATAGAGAACCTAGAAGGAAATCCATACCTTTACAATGAACTCATTTTTGACAAGGGAGCCAAGAATATACACTGGGGAAAGAGTCTCTCCAATAAATAGTGCTAAGAAAATTGGATATTCATATGCAGAAGAATGAAACTAGATCCCTATCTCTATCCATATACAAAAATCAAATCAAAATCCATTAAGTACTTAAATCTGATACTTCAAACTCTGAAACTACTACAAGAAAACATTGGGGAAACTCTCCAGGATTGGTCTGGACAAAGATTTCTTGAGTAATACCCCACAGGCATAGGCAACCAAAGCAAAAATGAACAAATAGGATCACATCAAGTTAAAAAGCTTCTACAGTAGCAAATGAAATAATCAACAAAGTGAAGAGACAGCCCAAAGTGTAAGAGAAAAATATTTGCAAACTATTCATCTGACAAGGAATAACCAGAATATATGAGGAGCTCAAATAACTCAATAGGAAAAAATTCAATAATCCAATTTAAAAATGGACAAAGATCTGAATACACATTTCTCAAAAGACATGCAAATGGAAAACAGGTCTATGAAAAAGCACTCAACATCATTGATCACCAGAGAAATGCAAATCAAAACTACTATGGGATATCATCTCAACCCAGTTAAAATGGCTTTTATTCAAAACACAGTAAATAACCAATGCTGGTGAGGATGTAGAGAAAAGGGAACCCTTGTACACTGCTGATGGTAATATAAATTATTACAAGTACCTCAAAAAACTAAAAATAGAACTACTACAGCAATTCCACTCCTAGGTATATACCCAAAAGAAAGGAAATCAGTATACCTAAAAGATATCTGTCCTCCCATGTTTACTGCAGCACTATTCCCAATAGCCAACATTTGGAATCAACCTAAGTATCCATCAGTGGATGAATGGATCAAGAAAATGTGGTACATATACACAATGGAGTATGATTCAGTCATTAAAAAAAATAAGATCCTGTCATTTGCAACCACATAGATGGAACTGGAGGACATTATGTTAAATAAAATAAGCTGGGCACAGAAAGACAAACTGCACGTTCTCACTCATTTGTGGGAGCTAAAAATTAAAACAATTGAACTCGTGGAGATAGAAAGTAGAATAATGGTTAACAGAGGCTGGGAAGGATGATGGGGATGGGATTGGAAGTGGGGATGGTTAATGGTTACAAAAGAATGATAGATTAAAATCTAGTATTTGATAGCACAACAGGGTCTAAAGTCAATAATTTTTTGTACATTTTTAAATAACTAAATGTGCATAATTGGAATGTTTGTAACACAAAGACATGATAAATGCTTTTGGTGATGTATACCCCATTTGCCTTAATGTGAATATTATATATTGGATGCCTGTATTAAAATATCTCATGTAGGCCAAGCATGGTGACTAACTTCTGTAATCCTAGCACTTTAGGAGGAAAAGCAGGAGGATCACTTGAGGCTAGGAGTTTGAGACCAGTCTGGGCAACATGGCAAGACCCCCATCTCTACACTTTTTTTTAAATTAACCAGGCATAGTATCTGTAGTCCCAGCAACTTGAGAGGCTGGGGCAGAAGGATTCCTTGAGCCTGAAAGGTCACTATCCTGCTGTGAGCCAGGATAGCGCCACTGCACTTCAGCTGAGTGACAGAGTAAGACCTTGTCAATAAATATATAAATATATATTATATATATAATGTATCCCATAAATATGTACACCTACTATGTACCCATAAAAAATAAAATTAAAAAAATGAATGGTCAAAAGGAAAAGAAATGTCCAGGAAAAGTTTAGTTTTCCTTAGGTATCAATAATTAGGAAACACAGAATTCTTTCATAAAAAGAATTGGGCAACACACTTTCCATAGGGAATATGTTCCAAGTCCCTCAGTGAATGACTAAAACCTTGGATAACACTGAACTCTTTACATACCATATTTTTTTTCAATACAATAAACAAGACAGCTACTAAGTGACTAACAGGGGAAGGTAATATCTAGAGTGTGGATATACTGAACAAAAGGATGACTCATGCCCTGGGTGGGATGGAGCAAGACAGCATATTTCACCACACTACCAAAAACAGCAGGGAATTTTAAAATGTATGAATTGTTTATTTCTGGAATTTTCTATTTAATATTGTTGGACCTCAGTTGGCCTCGGGAAGCTGAAACCACAAAATGAGAAAGTGCAGATGAGAAGGGAGGACTACATTTAGGCTGGGAGTCACACTGTGTATGTGGAGCACAAAATCCATGACATCGGCCTTAAAAAAAAATGTCCTAATATCTGACAACATCCCTTGACATGGTCATACGCATAAAACTGAAGAAAATGTGTACATGTAGATTTAAAAAAAAAAAAAAAAAAAGCCTGGG
>NW_012120988.1:30890-33135 GCF_000951035.1 Colobus angolensis palliatus
ATTTAAAAAAAAAAAAAAAAAAAGCCTGGGTGCAGTGGCGCAGTGGCTCATGCCTGTAATCTCAGCATGCTGGGAGGCCTAGGAGGGAGGATCACCTAAGGTCAGGAGTTCGAGACCAGCCTGGCCAACATGGTGAAATCTCATCTCTACTAAAAATAGAAAAATTAGCTGGGTGTAGTGGTGGGCGCCTGTAATCCCAGCTACTGGGGAGGCCAAGGCATGAGAATTGCTTGAACCCAGTAGGCAGAGGTTGCAGTGAGTCGAGATTGCACCACTATACTCCAGCTGGGGGATAGAGTGAGACTCGTATCAAAAAAAAAAAAAAATAGGCCAAAACTATTATTGTCTGATTCTCTAAACATGTGGTTTTCTAGTGGTCTAATTTGATCCCAGAGTTCTAAAATTTAGAACAATAAGAAGAATAGATTATCACAGGTACTTCAAGTAATCTTGAAGAAATGTTCTAGCCTGATATCTAAGCTAAGATATCCTACAGCTAAGAGTTAAAGCTCTTTGGAAAGTACTTGCAGATAATCTACACCACAAATTAAAGACAAATTGATCTATTTGTGCACAAAGAAAAACACTAGGATTTTAATCCCTTAATAAAAGTTATGGATTTATGCTTTAATAGAAAGCTCTGAAACTTGTCCGTCAGGTAGGTAAAGGAAAGGCTGGAGAAAAGGTCAAGTATCTTAACAGCAATATCAAATCCACTCAAACAAAAGGTCTCAAAGTTTTGCATTATAGAGCTTATAAATAAGTATTTTATACTAGAGAATTTTTAAAGTAGGTGTTATAAAATGCCCATTTAAAACTTCTTTCCAGATTGCAAAGAACATCTAATTTTAATGAAGGTAACTTCTTGGTGGACCTCCAAGATAAATTGAATACAAAATGTAATCCCAAGTAACTAAATGAGTTAACCTGCTAGATAGGATTTTAATGATAAGCCAATTATATTTAGAGAATGCCTGCCAAAAAATAATTACTAGATTTTCAGAAAAATTGATTTTGAGCCATTCTTACTGATGCAACTTTGAGAGCAGGGCCACATGCCTACTGAGGAATGGCCAGTTTTTGACAGTCACACCTTGTTGTCAGCACCAGAAGAGTCTCCCCTTTTATTCTCATGTCAATGAAGCATCCAGCACTCAGAACAGTGTCATGTCATTGAGAAATAAGATAAAAATAGAACCTTAATATGGTTCTATTTGCCCCTTTTAAAATTGCTCTTATCAAAGAGAGAGTTCTTACTCAGCTAGACATGTGTGGGGGCTTCTATCTGAGCCTAAAGAGCTGACCAGGGCCCAGAGTGGCAGCTGTTATGAGCTCTTACACCCAAGCTCATTCTTCCCTGGTGCAGAGTCAAAGACTTACCTACCATCTGCAGGAAACAGTTCTATCTGTCTTACATTATTCTCACACTTTGTGCGTTGTCTAGTGTCAATATTGGTGTCCCTACTTAACAGGGAGCCTATGCTAAGCTGGAGCCAATGGCTAGAATCAGTCCACATGAGCTCCCTGCCTACCTCAGCAGAGATGATCGTGAAACTATGCCCATTCCTCCCAGCTTCACATGAGATGGAGGAGCATCAATCGCTTCTTCTGAGTGAGCATAACCAATTTCCCCGTTCTGCTGCAACTGTCAGAGTCTTTAGGCCTCATTCTCTGATTCATGGCCCCTGCTATTATTACACCAGGAATGAAAGAGTGACAAGAAAAATAACCAAAGGTATATTTTGTTTTTTAACAAAATAAGAATAAAATTATGTAGCCAAAGATGACATACAATGATGTTAGCACTCAGAAATGGGTTTTTTTGCAAGCTGATACTCTGAAATATGTCCTGAGGCTTGTCTTGGATAAGATCTACAAACTGGTCTCTGGCCAAGTTGCTGTGAATCATTGCAGGAGACACTGAGGTCTGGGTTCTAATCTTGCTATAACTCCTCTGCAAAAGTAGCCTATCACACAGTGCTCTTGCATTCTCTGAGCTTCTGAAACAAGTGAAAAGGAGACACTGTTGTACTAATACTTTCTAGGGAGTGAATTCCCACCCCCAACATGCTATCTTCCTTCTTATTCATCAGTGCCTTCTGTACAAAATAAGTCAATGATAAACCCACATATGTTGAGCTCCTGTCAAATTCAAAGTGCTCTGTTGAGGAAGAAGGATAAGCCATTCGTCCCACACCCAGGAAGCTAAAAGGCAACATTGGGGTAATACATTTTATATATATAT
>NW_012120988.1:33476-34692 GCF_000951035.1 Colobus angolensis palliatus
TATTATTACCCCATATATATGATATATAAATATATAGGTTTTGGATTCAGCCTTGGGATTAAATCTAGGCTTCATCAAATGCTGCCTTGGTCAGTTTGCTTAACCTTCCATACTTTAGTATAAAAGGTGTTTGGCACAGTGTTTCGCCCAAAGTAATTCCTTAACAAACTGTAATTATTATCTATAATATATCCATAAAGTAAGGGGACTTTGAGGATCATTGTTGGCCTAATATACACCAGTAATTCTTGTAGACACATATTTTATACATTGACTCCTTCGTAAGTCTACTTAGGCTGTAGGTGTGTGTGTGTGCGTGCGTGTATGTGTGCATGTGTGTATGCTTGCATGCGTGTGTGTAGTCATCCCTTGGAATCTGGCAAAATTCCCATAACTTGTAAATATTATAGTAGAACTGGGTTCAAACCCTGACTCTGCGTAGCCCAAAGCCAGATACCACCACAGAACACTGGTGCTACAGTCTGAAGCTACCCTGTCCAACGTGGGAGCCACTAGTCAATATGGCTATTTAAATTTAAATTCTAATTAGTTAAATTAAAAATCAAGTTCCTCCGTTGCACTGGCCACACTTCCATGGCTTATGGCCACAGTGTTGGATAATAGAGATATTAGAACATAGCTATCAGCACCGAAAATTCTACTGGGTAGCACCAATCTAGATAAAAGGATGAACACAATAAATATTTTTTATAGGCCAGAAAAATGATGGTGTCTATTAAGTTAAAGCAATGATAGAATGAAGGCAGTGATCATTCTGTATCCCTGAGTGGGCTGTGATAGTTATAATGAGCATAATTAAATAAAACTCTCACCTTCACCATTAGGTCTCTAGTATGCAGGAGTTAGGAAGCAACTAAGTTCCTAGAAGTTGCTGTTATCTGTCTGGTTAATACGCTTTCATCAAGCTCAGAGAAGGATTCTGTTAATGTAAGTTTGTCTCCATTTATTTAGTAAACTGCTGCCAGTAAAATAAAATTGTGTGGAACAGTCAAACAAGGTGTTAGGAATATCACTGCATATGCATGCCAGTATCAACTCCTTTGCAAGTTTATTTAAGCTGTTAGCTCTTTTCTTTGGTGCTCAGTTAGATACTTGTTTGGGCTTTTTCTACTTAAAACAATAGTAGAAATGATCAAGTGTTTGAATTAGCCTCCTTTTCAAGAGTTCAGTTTAACCAGCTTTAAAAAAAAAAAAA
>NW_012120988.1:35496-36647 GCF_000951035.1 Colobus angolensis palliatus
AGTTATGTTGCATTGACTATAGATGGCAAGACAACTAAAAGAGACTCACCAGATTTCTCTTCATAGGTCTAATTTTACCCTCAATTTTTCCTTTTCCAAATATGAAACTTAAATTTTTGTCTTCTTCCTTTAAACATTCTTGGTCATGCATCAGTGGTTTCCAGTCAATACTTTTCCTCCTTAATTTCAAGTTCATCAAGCTTTAAATTGATTTTGAAAACCTTTTTCCATCAAATAAATGTTTTAAACTCTTTATGGCCAATTAACTTTGTTTGCTCCCAAATAGTTCTTACTAGAGTAGCCCTTCTTATTCATCTAATCATCCTGTCATCATAAAATTCTAGTATTACTTTCTAACAGTTGAGTACAATGCATATTCCTTCCCCCAAAGAATTCGCAATTGACTCTAAGAGGTAAATGATATACACAAGTTATGGAAAATAACAATACAAATCAGTAAATTATACATTCACCAAAGACCTTTTAAGGATGGTGTTTACTGGACAGCTGGGGTAATCAAAAAAAGTCTATTTTTAGAAAAAGTGAACTTAATTGGGCTCTAAACAAAAGAAAGACTAGAGAGGGAAGACATTCTATACAAAATAAATGGAGAAGTAACTGTTAGGATCAAAAGCAGAAATAACATGCACATGTTATGTTTCAGAAGACAGTGACAAGCCAATTTGGCTATATGGAAAGGTTTACAAAACTTTCTTAATCACTGAGTTTTACTGGCCTTCTTTCTAGAACATTCAGGACTGACAATAACTTCCCCTCAGTGATGTAAGTACATTCATGTAAAAAAAATTAGACCCAGAGAAAATGTTCATTGTTTCTAAACAATATTTCTATATTTCAGAATCTTCAAAATCCAGGTAAGAAACACAGTGAGGAACTCATCCACTGCAAACTTAGCCCCATCCATCAGTACCAATGAAGAGAGACAAATCAGGATAGAAAGACATCACTACCGTCTCTATTGTCAGTGATATTATGGACTAATGAATAAAAATAACTGCTTTACAGTGTTCTACAGTGTTCTATAGCGATTTCATATACTCCTTTCATTCTTGCAATGACCCAAATTTAAGTGTCATGTTTAAACCTAAGTTAGACATACGTTAGTATCTCTACTTTACTAACAAAAAAAA
>NW_012120988.1:38296-39770 GCF_000951035.1 Colobus angolensis palliatus
ATTCATATTCAGAAAAGGATAAATGGAAGATCAAAAAGCAATAATGCAGACCTCACCAGTGCCCAGCCCCTGAGGGAACCATTGCACTGCATTTTTTATGTCAGCCAACCTTTCCTTTTTAGTATTCATGAAAACTTAGCAAATAATCACACTGAATTGATTTCAGGGACATATATCCATTGCTTCCTGCCTGAAATGTGAAGCTCAAGCATGGTTATCTGACACAGGAATGCCCTTTCATTCTGTCTTCTGTAGGAGCAACTGTACAGAACAAGTAAATGAGGCTCTTGCCTTGCTATTCAATTCATCTCTCTTCATCTGCACAGGGCTCTTGTTCTCCTTCAAAGCAAGCTCTGGGGCTATGGAGGAAAATTCAGGTGCAATGAACAGAAACCACTTCACGTGTTAGCCAAGAGGATATTTAAGGTGCTGAACAATGAAAAGTTAATACAATGTACTATTCGGTCTCCATAAATCACCGCCAAGTTTAACATCTTAAAGGTCCTATCAGACACCATGCCCTGTGTTTATGCTGTTTACCCGTATGTCATTCATGAGTTTCATGATGACTTGCTGAGAAAAACAATACATTACAATGCAAGATTCAACTGCAGCTATTTATTTTCATTTTATAAGACAGCTGGCTAAGAGATAACTTGTTCAAAGGAAGGCAAAAGACAATCAAATGTCATGGGCCCAAGATAAGCCAGCTGGCACTATCAACCACGCCAGGCAGGCTACCAATTTATAATTCAACTGTTGGGATGTTTATCATTGGAATGTTCAACTTCCTGGGGCAAACATTGACTATTTTGCCAGTAATAGGAGCCAAAATGCTATTATATTCCACTTAGGGGTCACAAAAAGATAAAAGGCTAAGCAACCCATCTTACACAAACTCCCACATTTGTCCACAAGGGGCTTCATAATGAGGTAGCCACCTGCAAGTAAATGTGATGTGCTCTGATTTGGAACACTAAGACTTAGTTTATTCCCACAGCCAAGAGGCTTGAATTTTCTTTAACTAAAATCATTACTTTAGCTTAAGGTGTCATTCTCTACAATGCGTTTTCTAAAATGTGTGACTTAGTATTATCCATGCTGAACCAATTTAAAAGGTATTGACTTGCTATCTCTCAGCAAAGCAGGAAGTGGACAGGTGTTTTTAGGAGGCAGCTTGTTTGTAAATTTTCAGAGTTCAGAATGCTAAAGGGGAGAGCACCGGGTGACAATTGTTACTATAGGGTCCTTGTGCAGCCAAAGGGGATCAGAAGAATATATAGTTCTTCTTGGAGCAAGGGGATACTATAAGTAAACGCTTTTTAAAAATTAGAGAGCCGAGCACAGTGGTTCACACCTGTAATCCTGGCAACTCAGGGGGCTGAATCTGGAGGATCACTTGAGGCCAGGAGGTCATCACTAGCCTGGACAACATAGAGAGACCCCATCTCTATAAAAAATTTTTTTTTAATTA
>NW_012120988.1:40135-42454 GCF_000951035.1 Colobus angolensis palliatus
TTTTTTTTTTTATCTTCATCCTCCTTAATATTTTTGGCATATCAAACTGTTTACCACCCTCTCCTTGCCAAAGAGCTTCCCTTAGCTGATATGTAACATACCAACTTAGTCTTCCTGCCTCAGAAACAATTGTTTGTTTCTCCACATTTACTCACTGACCTTATACCATGTCCCAGTCTCTGAGTATGTTCCCCCAAATCCAATCATCAATCTAACAGTCTTCTCTGACACTTTAAGAAAATCCATCCTTGTTTTAGTCTCAGTCATCACCTCTGTGTATTTGAAAATCAAATCCTTCTTGACAACTCATCCTTCACCCAGTTCTAGGACTGTATCCTTATCATTCTATCACATGGACTTTCTAGAAAAAAAGAATGAGGTTGTCATTCTTAACAGAACAACATATCCAAATGATTAGCTTCCCAAATGTGTTATTTTTCTATTGCCCTCCAGGAAAAAAGTACAACCAGAAAATTAGTCAAAATAGAAGCAACAAAATATCAGGTTCACAAGGGATTAGACTATATTTTTCTTAGCATTCACTGTATGTGTTTCTAAATCAAAATCACTAGGGTTCATAGGTGGCAGAGATATTCCAGTTTCTAAGAAATTTTGCATGTGAACTATATGCCCTGCCATTCCGTATCTCCTCTTCCTGACCTTGAAATCAAGAATTCAGTCTCAAAATATGGTCTTTTACAAAGAACACTGAGCACAGAGGTTGCCTTAACAAGAAAGCATTCTAATTCTGTCATAAATTAAAGGCAGCACTTCAGATAACAGAGCATAAACTGCTGCCACTCCATTCCTGAGAGAGATCAAATGATCCTTTCTGTAAAACCTGTCTTTCTATTACCAGGAACTAGAAGTTCAACAAATAACCAATGCAAGAATTTAAAAGTTTCATGTGTGGATGTCCTGAAACAGATCCTGGGTGGGTCTGAAATGTTGTGTCTTCACAGAGTTTTCTTACTTCTCCAGTCTTAACTTGAGAAAGTCTCCCAATATGCACGTTTGCCATAAATATTCCTTTCTAATTTACACTGCATTCAAATCAGCAACCATTTACTGAGTAGGTGCTAGAGACCTGAAAATAAATATACCAGAACCTCTGCAGGCTGTGATTCTAAAGAAGTGTTCCAAGCCCAGCTCCACCACTCAGCAGCTGTGTCACCTTGGGCAAGGTGACAATTCACCTCTCTGCCCACATTTCCTCTTCCGTTCCACGTGGAGAATAGTAGTACCTATGCCATAGGCGGGACGGTTCTGACGATGAAAATGAAACAACTCATATAATGCGAGTAATGATATTATCTTCCCCTTGAGGCACTGAGGGAATTAAATTGCTGGATACATTTAAAACAGAGAGAACAGTTTCGGACACACAGTACACATAACATTTACACCCAGTAAACGGCAGTCCTCAATGTCGTCGTTATTGCCTGATATCATACAGCTAAGGAGTTTCAACAAGATTCAGCGCCAGGAACACAGAGCAAGTCATTCTGAGAAGTGCTGTGGCACTGACCACCAGTGCCCAAACTCTCCCGATAGGAGTTTCAGGGAAATGACCAAGAGGAACTAGCCCTTGAATGGACCCTGATCCAATGAGCCCAATGTTCCAGGCAAACAGTAGAGAGGTGGTGGAGGGCAGAGGCGTCTCAGACAAGGAGGCAAGGAAAAGCATGCAGCACTCACAGGGAGGAAGGGCTCGTTCATCTTGTTAGAGGGCAGGGAATGCAGACAGCTTAGAAATCCCTGTAGGGACAGACATGCACCCCAGTAGCAGCCACACCAACGAGTGGGCCTTTTTTCTGGAGGTAACAGGACACAAGTGAGTAATACGGTCAAGTCATTTTTCCCCCATCACAGCTGAAGGTGAAGAGATCAGTGAAGAAGCTGTGCAGCAGCCATGGCAGAGCATAAAGACAGCCTGACTCCTCAGCAGAGGAAGGCACAAAGACGCAGAGACCATCAGCAGAACAGATGGACTCTGGCATGATGGGCCTGAGTCAGAAGACCAAGTGTAAATACCTGATCCTCTCATACTGTGATCTGGGGCATGAACATAGTCTCTTTAACAGCTCCCGTCTTGTAAAAGGGAGTGCTAACGTGTACACCACGAGATCGTCATGAGCCATAAAATATATGATGTGAGTGGCAATGATCTACAATCTGCAAAGGTCTATATGGATGTGCAACGTACGTTATCTCCAAAGTACATGATTTCCCTGGAATGATTTGGGATGACTGCCTCATGAATCAGGGCTCCACACTGCTCCAGTGATACATGACTTTCTCACTTCTAAAGCTATGAAT
>NW_012120988.1:43248-45774 GCF_000951035.1 Colobus angolensis palliatus
TGTACCAGTTTTTACTGGTCTCTTAGCTCACTTCTGCTCATCAGTTCTCTGCTTAGTAAGGCTGGAGCCAGAAAGCCATAAGTATTTCCCCGGTGTCCTCGCGATGTGGCCCCCTGTTGGACTGGAGGCAGCAGCAAGAGAACAGAAGGCTAGCAGACAGCTTAGAAATGTAGAAATGTCCTTTCTCCCTCCCTCCCTGTCTCCTTCTCTCTGCCTGCCTGTGCCTCTGGTGGGGTCTCTGGAAGGTGCTGTGTTGCTGGCACTTCTCTGAGGCCCGTCCTCCACGGTGCCAGCACTGGCTAAGGTGTCCTTGCGGTCAGGAGACCCTTCTTACAAGTTTCAGCACCCATGTGGGACCCCTTGCCGCATGCAGCATGTGTGTGTTGGACTCTGATGACACCAGCTCCTCCCTTTTCCTCCCTGAGATCTGTGGGCAACAGCTTCCTGCTGTTACCAAGCTCTTGCTACCCACTTTCTGTTTTTTCATCTCCTCCTATATTTTTTAAGCTATTCCCTTGATTAAGCACTCTCCTTGTAGAATATCTAGGTTTTTATTTCCTGTAAAAGACCCTGACTTATATAGTACTCAGTACCAGTAGTGATCCCAGGAAACAATCACTCAAAACTGAATTCCAGTATTGATCTGCTGACCTGTTCAAGCTTGCATAGAATGACCTCCTTATTAGCAGCAGAAAATAGGTGTCTAGTAAACTGAGACTTGAAGTGGCATTATAATGACTTAATCACCTCTGGTAGCTTGAGGTCAAAATCCTACTAAAGACAAGGCTTTGGGAAAGCAAGTGGCCACTTCATTTAACTGTAACTTTTAGTACTGAAGATTCAAAGGGCTACAGTGTGGGCAGTTACTTCTAAGTGCACTGGAGATACAGGGAAAGAAAAGGATGCACTCAGAGGTTAAACTCTCAGTTCAAGGTATGGTTAGAAAACCAAAATGTCTACAGCAGTGAAGATGTAAGGGTTTTTGTTTGTTTGTTTACGGTAGCTCTAAAACCAATTTAAAAACCTCACATCTTATAGTCAGAATGCATTTAGGGCTGAGGATTATGCTAAAAACTAAATAGTAAGTTGTAGTACAGATCTGAGAGATGGTCACATAGTGGACCACAGAGCCAGAAGGGCAATGTGAATGTTTCAGCCGTAGGGGCCAAGGGAAAACGTCCCCCTCACCTAATAGGGTGCAGAAGCTTATATACCATCTTGAAATTACAGAGTGAATGCGGGCTTTGATCATGGCAAAACAAGTTATGGGAGAAAGAGAAGAGGAAGTCTGACTAGCAAGGTGGTCTTGCTATACAAATGAAACCTCACAGGTAGCAGCCCTCAGAGAAAAAGGATGGTAAATATTTCTTTCCGACCTTTAAAAGTGTCAGATTCGGTTCATCTTTCCTAGACCTGGACAAGGCGAGACCTAGCTGCATCAATAGAGACTCTACAGATTCCACTCTCCCCACGAAAGACAGCTTTGCAGAGCCACTTCTGTTTGCTGGCTTGATGAATAACCATCTCAAAGGATGTCAAAGAAGTATATTTGGTGGTAACATATTCGATTATTTTCCTAACTCACAGGGATCACTGGTGGTACCCAATAGACTAGGAAAAGAGAGAGATGAGCTGCCTGTTGGATCATTACCTGGCCTGTGTAATTGGATACTCTCCAGTCTGGTGAGCAGAAACTAACTCCAGCGAGGACAACAGAGAGTCCATCTCTTACCCAGTATCAGAACAAGACCATTTCACAGAGGCAGAGTCCTTTCATTGGAGGGGAGGCTGACTCCTTTTGAGTTTGAATCCTACTACACTGTCACTGGTGTCCATTATCAATCCTCCTAAGCTTCCTCAAAGGGGCCTGTGTCATATTCTTGAGTGGTTATACACTGGGTAGACAGAATCACCCAGGGTTTAGAATTTACTAAACACTTGCTACGCACTGACACTAATCTCTAGGGAAAGTCGTGTTGGTTTATTGTCAGAGGGGAAACTTGTAGAGTTTAGATAATAATAGAGTTTTAGCCCAAGTCTTTCTCATAATAGATCCACAGACCCACCCTGCAGGAATGTGTACACCCTGCAGAATTGCTGAAGGTATAATGGGTTATACACACTTAGCAGCTGCCGGAATCCTCACCGTGGTTACACGACCTAAGCTATGAAGGACCAAGTGGATGACCCTGAGATATCACCACACTGCTACCAAATAGTAAAACAAAAGCAATATTATGCCCTTGGGGAAACTTATGAATTTAGTCATACCATAAAAATACCATAAAAGACTTGAAAGAGGCAGTACTGATCATTAATTTTATATCTCCATTTAATCCACTTCTTTGGTCCAGACAGAAGTTAGATCATCTGTATAAACAATAGGCCAGGAAAGTGACTCACGCCTATAATCCCAGCACTTTGGGAGGCCGAGGCAGGCAGATCACAAGGTCAGGAGTTCAAGACCAGCTGACCAACATGGTGAAAACTCATCTCTACTAAAAATACAAAAAAAAATTAGCTGGG
>NW_012120988.1:47487-49189 GCF_000951035.1 Colobus angolensis palliatus
AATAAACTGGAAAACCAGATTCAGGAAATCTCCCAAAAGGAAGAAGTATAAAAAGTTCAAAGAAAATAAAAAGGACATGAAAGTTCAAAGAAAATAAAAAAGACATGAAAAGTAGAAATAATATCTAAATGATAGGAATCCAAGAAAGACACACAAATATACATGAAGGTCAGAAGAAACTTGAAGAAATAATGAAGATAAATTCCCCAACTGGGGGAAGGGGAACAATAAAAGACCTCAGATTGAAAGGGCACCAAGAATGCTAAAGAGAAGAGTTTTTTTTAAATGGAAACTATACACATTGTAACCTGACAAAGATTACCTATTAAAAAATTTTGGACCAAAAAAGAAAATGTTTAAAGCATTTATTTTAAAATCAGGTACAAATCAAGGATACCAACTGTCCTCATTTCTATTCAACTTGGTATTGGTGATCACACCCAGAACAAAGGGACCAGAAAATAAGAGACTAGAGCATTGGGAGGGCAAAATAAAACTCATTATTTGTTGACAATGTGATCTTCATATGAAAAACCCAAAGGAAAAGCAAGAGAGATTATTAGAAAAAAAATACTGTTAGAAACAATTTAAGAATTTAGCAATATGGTTTGGTATAAGATGAACATGCAGACATGAGATGCATCTCCAGGCACCAGCAGAAAACAACTGGTATACATGGAACACTGGGCAGTCATAAAAAAGAATGAGATCATGTCCTTTGCAGGGACACAGATGGAGATGGAGGCCATTATCCTTAGCAAACTAACAGAGGAACAGAAACCCAAATACTGCATATTCTCATGTCTAAGTGGGAGCAAAATGATGAGAACACATGGACACACGGAGGGGAACAACACACTGGGGCCTTTCAGGGGGTGGAAGGTGGGAGGAGGGAGAGGATCAGGAGAAACAACTAATGGGCACTAGGCTTAATACCTGAGGGATGAAATAATCTGTACAACAAACCCCCATGTCACAAGGTAACCTATGTAACAAACCTGCACATGTACTCCTGAACTTAAAATAGAAGTTTAAATAAAGGAAACAACTGATATAATGTAATTAAATAGAGTATTCCATATACAGTAGTATCAGAGAATATAAGAATGAATCTAACAAAAAATATGCAAGTAGCCTATGTGGCAAAATAATATAATTTTATGAAGGAGATATTTTTAAAATCCTTAATAGAGAGATACCATAAATCACTAGAATTATAGAATAAAATGTTGATTCTCATCAAATTGTGTATAATAGTCAAAGCAATTCTAATAAAAATTCTAGATATTGATTTTATCCTAATATATAAACAAGCACAGGCACATACACAGTCATGTGCCTAATAATGATGTTTAGGTCAGTTTTGTACTACATTTACAATAGGGTCCCATGAGATATAATAGATCTGAAAAATTCCTATCACCTAGTGATTGTGTAGCCATTATAACATCGTAGAACTATTCTTTTTTAAATAAATTTAATGTAGTCTAACTGTACAGTGTTTATAAAGCCTATAGAAGTGTGCAGTAATGTTCTAGGCCTTTAGATTCTCTCACTACACACTCACTGACACCCAGAGCAATTTCCAGTCCTGCATTTATCATAAATGCCCTACACAGGTGTACCATATTTTAATCTTTTATACCATATTTTTAATTGTGCCTTTTCTGTTTAGATGCACAAATACTATATTAGTCCATTC
>NW_012120988.1:50244-51411 GCF_000951035.1 Colobus angolensis palliatus
GAGGCGGGCGGATCACGAGGTCAAGAGATCAAGACCATCCTGGCTAACACGGTGAAACCCCGTCTCTACCAAATACACAAAAAATTAGCCGGGCATGGTGATGGGCGCCTGTAGTCCCAGCTACTCAGGAGGCTGAGGCAGGAGGATGGCATGAACCCGGGAGGCGGAGCTTGCAGTGAGCAGAGATTGAGCCACTGCACTCCAGTCTGGGTGACAGAGCAGGACTCCGTCTCAAAAAAAGAAAAAAGTACACTTTTGAAAAACAAATGCAGGGAGTAGTATATGTCCTACAAGTTATCAAGACTTCCTATGAAACTAATAAATAAGGCCATGTAATAGTAATGCAGAGATGCACAAATGTATCAGTGTAAAAGGGGAAAACTCATAAACAGTTCCACGGAAATGGGATTTTGAAACATGACACAAGTGACATGTCTGAATGAAAGGATGCCCTACTCAATCAATGCAGCTGGATAAAAGGGTGATTCATAAGAAAAGATCAAATACAATTCTTACTTTAAATCATATTAAAAACTAGAAAATATAATTTCATAGGAAAATATTTCTTAAGACATATAACCAATGAAAAATTTTAATAAATTTGCTTATATTAAAATTGATAATTTTGTTTAACCAAAGACACTTTTAAAGGTAAAAGTGTGGCAAACTGGGATATTATATTCACAAAATGAACAATAAAAAATTACATATGAATAAATAATTCATATCATAAATAACTCTTATGAATAAATCAGAAGATTTCAAATAACTCTAAAGAAACAAATAAACAAAATACTTCAACTAAGATTTCACAGAAAAGGAAACTCTTACAGCCACTAAGCGTAGGAAGGGATGTTTATCATTGGAAATCCAAGAAAAACAAATGAAGACCACAATTAAAATAGTGTACAATTGGGGAAAATTTAAGAAAACTTACAATTTCAAGTATTTGAGGGGATACAATCCCATAGAATTTTTTTTCTTTTTTTTTGAGACAGAGTCTTGCTCTGTAGCCAGGCAGGAGTGCAGTGGCATGATCTCGGCTCATGGGAACCTCTGCCTCCTTGGTTTAAGCGATTCTCCTGCCTCAGCCTCCTCAGTAGCTGGGAATACAGGCACACGCCACCACATCCAGCGAATTTTTGTAGTTTTAGTAGAGACAGGGTT
>NW_012120988.1:53567-58448 GCF_000951035.1 Colobus angolensis palliatus
GGCCTTGCTCCTACTGTGATTCTGGGACTAACTTGGGCCCTAGCAGGGGAAATACATGAGTCATCATAGTGCCTTGTCACCTACTATTTAGTCATATTATTAGTCCTGCCTCCATTTCCCCACTAAATCCAGGAACCAGGTTGTATTACTTTCCTAGCACTGTCATAATACTAGAAACTGGGTGGCTTAAAACAACAGAAATTTATTCTCTGTGTCATCACATGGCCTTCTCATAAGGACTTCAGTCACTGGATTTAGGACCCATCTAACTCAAATATAACATGACAGCATCTTAGCCGATGTATTATAGGAATAATTTGCGCCACAAGGGACAGAAGTGCAATTCTTCCATGTATATAAATGCTGGAGAGCCTAAAAATATTTACTGACCTGAATGAATAGCCAGGCACACTCAGAATTATGGACATTAATAGATCAGTGAAGCCCAATCAGTGAGATCAGTGGAAAATAGATATTAAAACCAAGGCATTAGCAGGGCCGCTTTCATTTCTGAAGGCTCTGGGGGAAGACTCCAGTTCCAATAGGTTGTCTTGTTTCTTTGCATCTTCATTTCTCGTCTGGTTTCCTTTGATGAATTCGTCCTTGCTTCCCAAATTTGCCCAGAAACTAAGGAATAGTACTTGAACCTTAGTACCTGGGACCAAGACCTAGGTGCTGATAACTGTCTCTGGTATCAATCACCCTTTTGATGTCTGATGTCAGCGTCTCCGGGCACATGCTCCCTCCAGTGCAGTAGAAGCCCCTGGGGGTTTCTGACACTGCTGGGTGTCTGCTGCCTGCACAGCAGGTTTTTTCACATTCGTTTATGCTGAGCTCATCTGTACCATGATAACTGCCACCTCAACACTATCTAATGGGGAGGCTGGCCAGGTAAGGCAAAATCTCAAAAAAGACTTCGTAAAACCTTTTGTACATAAAATTTGTTTTCTAAGGTTTGTCAGACTGTTATGCTTCTCTCATAATATTTTTAAAAATTCATTTAATTATGAAATATTTCAAGTACACAGTAAAGTTTATTAAACAATCTCCAAATCTCAGTTTTATTTCTTGCACAAACTATATACTTTTCCTGATTTAGCTGCATGCTCTCTCAGCATTGCCTTTATTCTGGGACCCAGACTGCTAGAGTAGCCATGGTCTGGAACATTACTGGCCCTGGATGGTCTTTAACTGACAGTTAAGTGATTGCTTTTGCTCATAATAATTCACGGAACCAAATTAATCCCACAGTCCCCTCAACCACAAGGACCAGAAGTGTAATTTTTCCACATATATAAACGCTGGGGAGCCTAAAAATATTTAGTGACCTGAATGAATAGCCGGGCAAATGCAGAATTATGGACATTAATAAATCAGTGAAGCCCAATCAGTGAGATCAGTGGAAAAATAGATATTAAAAACAAGGTGTTAGCAGGGCTGCTTTCATTTCTGAAGGCTCTCGGAGAAGAATCCAGTTCCAAGCTCATTCGGGTTGTTGATAGAATTCAGTTTCTCGTACTTGTAGGACTGAGGTCCCCATTTTCTTGCTGGCTGTCAGGTAGTGGGGTGGTCTCTGCTCCCAGAGTGAGCGGATCTACTTCTTCTCATGCTTTAGTCTCCGTCTTCTCCCAGGACCCCATCTTTCTGACTCCAGCCAGAGAAAATCTACAACTTTTAAGGGCTCATGTGCTTAGATTGTGTTCACCAACATAATTCAGGATAATCACCCTGTTTTAAGGTCTGTGACCTTAATTACTCTGCAAAGTCCCTAGGGCAGGGAGGTAACATATTCACAGGTTTCAGGAATTAGGGCCTGGACATCTTTGGGGGCTATGCTATCTAACACTCCCGTTAGTATTGTATCTCTGCTTTCTGTTCATGTCTTTTCTTAGGTTTCTTATTTTTTCCACTTTTTTCCCGTTACAGAGACAAATTTTAAATGTTTCAGTATGTACTTGGAAACAATCTGCATACTTATATACTCTAATGAATGTCTCCTCACATTTTTACTTCATGGTATATAGAGAAAAAATGAAATTTTGGGGAGTACACTGCAGTAAACTAACGGCATTCAGGGACATCTAAATGGAGCTTGGCAGAAAAAAAAAGTTTGACTATCTTATTATATAGTTATTACAGAAAAAGTAAGTATTAGGGAAGATATTATAGACTACATATAGAATTTCCAAATATTTTCAAATATATAAATGAGAATCTTGAGGCCATTTGGTATATTTTGCTTTAATATCAGGTTTAATGTTTGAAATATGTATATGCAATTCCTAAACAAGACTTTTAGTAATGATCTCTTCCAATTTTTGATAGTCACCTTTGGACAAGAAACTTTGTTCACCACAAGAGGGTGGTAAAAATTATTTTTCGAAAACTTGAAAAACATACAATAGTTAAAATTACATTTAAAGAATTTAATAGCACTTCCATTTCTTTCATTGACAAATGTCATATTGAAATTTCTTGAAATATGAAAGCATTCTGAATCTAACTGGACTTTTTCATGTCAAGTATTTCAAAATAATGATGAAGCTCTCATTTTCAAAATCCACATGCATTATTGGAGGAGTTGGTGGCTAACTCAGATACCACTAATAAAGTCACAAATAGGGGAGAATCTAACATATGTAAAAAGGAAATTTAGAGCTGCTTCAGAAAATGTAACCACTAAAAATCCCCTCCCATTTCACCCTGCGCATCTTTACTACACCCAACCATGGAACCAGCTGCACCAAGGGCTGCATGCCATGCTATTCGGGACCCTAAACGCCAGCTCCTGCAGCAACTCCGGGGTGGCTTGTCGATGATGGAAGGCAGTGCGCTCTACCATTGATGCAAGTCAATGTGTGGTTGTTTGGGTTCTTCCAGAATGTATTCAACCTGATGAGACTCCCCAGGCTCATCATCTATGGAGACCTCAGAGACCCCAGATATAACCCACTCACTACATCACACTCTTCTAAGGAGCCCAGTAAGAGGTTTCATGTGACTAGACACCATTCTTTCCTTATGGACTTCAGAATTTTCTTCACTGAGAGTACTTGATTAGTAACCACTCTGAAATTTTTCTGGAAAATGTCTCTATTTGCCCTCATTTTGAATCACAGTTGCTCTGGAAATACATTCTAGGTTGACTGCTATTTCCTCTGCGGTCTAATCATTTTCCTTTGTAGGTCATTTTTCTCTTCTCTCCGGCTTAAGATTTTTCTCTTTGAATTAACTTTTAATATATGCTGCTCTGACTCAGGATGCAACTGGTTAATTTTTTATTGAGGTATACTTTTCATACAGTGAAATGCGTAGACCCAAAGGATAGTTTGATGAGTTGTGGCATGTGGAAAATCCACCCTCTAATCCTTATCAAACAATTTATTATCAGAGGATGTTCCTCTGTGTTCCCCTGAAGTCAAACTGACACGTTAGAGTCAGTCACCACTGTGAAGTCAATTGTCATAGATTAGTGATGCCTGTCCTATAATTTTTTATAAATTGTATCATATAATTTGTTCATTTCTGTGCCTCACTTAATTTGTCCAAAACACTTCGAGAGATTGATCCATGTTTTATGTTTATCAGTAATTCATTGCTTTGTATTGCTGAATGTTCATTCATGAATACATGCCAGAATATTTTGTCCATGTTGATGGACATTTTGGTTGCTTTCATTTTTTGGCTATTATGAATACAACTACTCTGAGCATTTTATTCAGTATTTTTTGTAGAAAATAACTTTTAATTTTCCTTGTATGTATACATAGAAGTAGAATTGCTAGATTGTAGGGTAGAGAAATGTGCAATGTTATAAGAAACTGTCAAACATCAAAAAAGTACCATTTTACAAAATTATCTGCAAATTATGAGAGATCATTGTTTTTCATTCTTGTCAATATTTCGTCTTGATAGTCTTAAAAATTTTAGCCATTTCTGGTGAGATTTTAAAGCTATCTCCTCATTCATATTTGCATTTCAATGATGATTAATGATATTCATCATCTTTTAATGTATTTACTATCCTTTCATACAACTTTCTCTGTAAACTATTCAAGTTTTTTGATAAGTTTTAATTAGGCTCCTATTTTTAATCTACACATGTTCTTTGTACATTCTTGACATGATTCCTAGATCAGATAGACACATTATATTTTATCCTAGTCTATAATTTGCATGTCCATTTTTTAATAATAATTTTTCATAAGACAATTTTGACAAAGTCCAATATACCAACTGTTAAATATATTTTCTTTTCCTTTTTTTGCACCCCAAAGATATAAATATATGATCTATGTCTTCCCCTACAAGATTTGAGATTCACATTTTAAATTTAAATGAGATTCACATTTGAGATTAAAATTAATCTCAAATAATTTTAGTGTATATTATAAAAGTCATCTCTTTTCCATACAGCTTTCTAGTTATTTTAGGAAGGTTATTGAAAATATTCTTATCTCCACTGGATTCCTTTGGTAACTTTGCAAAAAGTAATTGGTCATACTAGTGTAAGTCTGTTTTCGGACTCTATTCTGTTCTATTGATCTATTTGACTAGCCTCACTGTCTTGAAATTAAGTACTATAATTCTTCTAACTTTGTTCTTTTTCAAGACCATTTTATCTCTGCTAGCTCTTTTGCATTTTCATATATTTTAGAATCAGCTTAACAATTTCTCCTTCAAAAACAAAAGCCTGCTGAGATTTTGACTGGAATTACATTGTATCTGTAGAGTAATTTAAGCAGAACTTACATCCTAGCATTATACGAAGGATTCTGACTCATAAACATGTAACATATTGAATATCTGTATTTATATTTTAATGTTTTACTGTAATAAGTTATGGTTTTTATTGCAAAAGTCAAGCACATCCATGAAAAA
>NW_012120988.1:58498-61858 GCF_000951035.1 Colobus angolensis palliatus
GTTAACTACTGATATGGTTTGGCTGTGTCTCATCTTGAATTGTAGCTCCCATGATTCCCAAATCTCATCTTGAATTGTAGCTCCCATGATTCCCATATGCTGTGAGAGGAACCCAGTAGGTGAATCATGGGGGCAGGTCTTTCCCATGCTGTTCTCATGACAGTGAATAAGTCTCACGCGATCTGATGATTTCATAAAGGGAGTTCCCGCTACACATGCTCTCTTTGCCTGCCACTATGTAAGATGTGATTTTGCTCCTCCTTCACCTTCCACCACGATTATGAGGCCTCCCAAGCCACGTGGAACTCTAAGTCCTTTAAACCTCTTTCTTCTATAAATTACCCCGTCTTGAGTATATCTTTATTAGCAGCATGAGAATGGACTAGCACAACTACATCAGGATTAGAAGATAAGAAAACTCGATTTTATGTCCTTTCCCCAGAGGTCAAAATTATTTAAAAGTCACATTCTACTAATGCAGAGGGTATTTTTCCATTTTACATTAATTAAATTTCATTACTCTAGGAGTCAGCTGAACAGTAAGATTCACTAAGCACTCAGTGCAAAGGGACCTGAGGTCCTGAAGGGCTATAACTCATGCCCCTCAAAACCTTGTATCATAAACAGGAAGACAGGGTTGACACACAGAACACACAGAACACACAAATAGCATGAACTGGCACAAAAGGAACATTGTAAATTCCATTTGAAATAATGAGGGACTATGAAGTTTCTCTTCTCTCGGAACAGAAGAAAGAATATTGAGAAACCTGTGCCCTTCTCACATTAAAATAATTAAGGTAGGTAGATTAAAAAACTTACCAAGATGCCTTTTAGAGCTAACAGTTTATGACTATGAAAAATTATCCAAAACAAATTCAAGATTAAATGTTTAGAGATAGGAAAAAAAAGGAAATGGAGAGAAGAGATCTACATCAGTGAGGTCGGGTCTTAGGCTCCTGTAACTCTGGTTCATGACTCCCCCACAAACCCTCTCTCCTCAATCTTTACAGTGAATATTTGAGAAAACTTTTAGGAGTCTCTATCAATGATTTCCTGTAAATCCATTGCTTAGTGTATTGAAACAAAAACCATATTTATTTAACTCCACAGCTAAAGAAGACACAATGAAACAATATTAAAAGAAAAGTAAGTGAATCTCATGTCTCTCAGGTTATTTTCCCCCAGACTGTGGGGCTGCTGGCTGTTCACACATTCATTTGTTCCCCACATTTAGCCAGAATGTGAAGGATGCATGGAAATAAACAAGTGCAAAGAGCAATCAGAAGGCTTCCAAGTTCTCTGACCACTCGTTATTCTGCCTCCCCAGGCCCAGGATAGAACTATTTTAGATGCACAGTTGGAGACAAAAACATGAATTAAAATCTTTTTTTTTTTTTTTGTCTCTGGATGGGGAAAATTGTAGATATTAACATGTTTTGTTGAGATTGGAAGCATCTCATGATCTATCATTAAAGAATATAAAAGTCAAAATGTTTAACTTCTTTCTGCCAAATCATCCCATATGTAAATACTCATTTAAAAAGATAATTTCACTCAAAATCCAAATGACTTTTTTACAGAAATAGAAAAATCTACCTTTAATATGGACTCTCAAGGGGTGTGGAGTAGTCAAACCGACATTGAAACAGATCAGCCAGGCATGGCCTGTAATCCCAGAACTTTGGGAGGCTGAGGTGAGAGAACTGCTTGAACCCAGGAGTTCAAGACCAGCCTGGGCAACATAAGGAGACCCCATCTGTGCAAAAAATTAAAAAATAACTGAGCATGATAGCACACACTTGTAGTCTTAGCTACTTGGGAGGCTGAGGCAAGAGGATCACTTGAGCCCATAAGGTTAAGGCTGCAGTTAGCTGTGATTGCACCATTGCATTCCAGCCTGAGCAACAGAATAATACCCTGGCTCAATAAAAAAAAAAAAAGAAGAAGAAGAAGAAGAAGAAATGAAAAAAAAAAAATAGCAAGGTTTGAGGTTCCATATGTCATGATTTCTAAACTTACTACAAAAATACTGTAATCACAACAGTGTGGTACTGGCATAAGGAGGACAAACAGACCAGTGGAACAGAATAGAATGCACAGAAATAAATCCTCATATCTACAGCCAAAGGATTTTTAACAAGGCTGCTAAGACCATTCAATGGAAAGAGGACATTCTTTTCAATAAATAGTGTTGAAAAAACTGTATATCCAAATGCAAAAGAATGAAACTCTACTCAATGTATACCATATACTAAAATTAACTCAAAAATTGATCAAAGACCTGAATGCAAGAGCTAAAACTATAAAACTCTTAAAAGAAAACATAGAGGAAAAGCTTCATTACATTGGGTTTGGCAACTTTTTCTTGGATATAACACCAAAAGCAAAGACAACAAAAGAAAAAGCAGGTAAATTGAAGTTTATCAAAATTAAAATCTTTCTGTGCTCCAAAGGATATTATCAAAAGAATGAAGAGAAGACCCAAGAAAAAGGATAAAATATTTGCAAATTATATATGTAATAGAAGATTAATATCCAGAACATATATAAAGAACTCCTAGTAGCCCAGTACAGTGGCTTGAGGCTGTTAATTCCAACTACTCTTGAGGTTGAGACTGGAAGGTCACTTGAGCCTTGGAGTCTGAGGCTGCAGTGAGCTATGATAGCACCACTGTACTCCAGCCTGGTTGACAAACTGATACCTCATGTCTAAAATAGAAAAAAGAAAGAACTCTGACAGTTCAACAACAATAACAACAACAAAAAACTGCTTTAAAAAAATAGTCAAAGAACATGAATAGACATTTCTCCAAAGAAGACATACAAATGGCTGATAAGCATGTGAAAAGACAACATCGCTAATCATTAGAGAAGTACAAATAAAACCACAATGAAATACCATACCACACCCATTAAGATGGCTGTTATCAAAAAATAAAATAAAATAACAAGTATTAGTAAAGATGTGGAGAAATTTAAACCCTTGTGTATTGCTAGTCGGGTAAAACGGTGCAACCACTGTGGAAAATAGCATGGCAGTACTATATGGAATTAACATATGACATGGCAATTATACTTCTGGGTAAATATCCAAAAGAATTGAAAGCAAGGACTCAGATATTTATACAGCTAGTTCATAACAGCATTCACAAAAGTCAAAAGATAGAAGCAAATCAGGTGTCCGCTGGGACACAGGGAGGGTAACATCACACACTAGGGCCAGTCAGGGGTTGGGGGCAAGGGGAGGGAGAGCATTAGGACAAATACCTAATACATACAGGGCCTAAAACCTAGATGATGGGTTGATAGGTGCAGCAAACCACCATGGCACATGTATACCTATGTAATAAACCTGCA
>NW_012120988.1:62440-63774 GCF_000951035.1 Colobus angolensis palliatus
ATATTTTCAAAAAGATGTTAGAAAACTACCTGTCATTTTTTCACTGTGCCTACATACAGTGTAGACTATAACCTATTCAGCCAAAACACTTTCTAAGCAGAAAATCTGATCATACTTTGTGACAAAAGAACTGGGTGTATGAAAAACTTATGACATTTTTCACAATTGCAGGATCTGCAGCTGCAGATATTTTCTCAAAATGTCAGTAATAATAAAAATCTACATTTGTCAAGCAGTTACTACTTTTCAAGGGGCAATGCATGCTTATGAAATTTCAAAAGTTCTATTAAATTAGCATCTCCAAAAATCTTGAAATTCCCATTTCTGTGCTCATATCTTTGAAACTAATATACCTAAATTCTTCTTGTTACAGTGTGTATTAGTCCATTTTCATGCTGCTGATAAAGACATACCCAAGACTGGGAAGAAAAAGAGGTTTAATTGGACTTAAAGTTCCGCATGACTGGGGAGGCTTCAGAATCATGGCGGAAGGCAAAAGGTGCTTCTTACATGGCACTGGCAAGAGAAAATGAGGATGATGCAGAAATGGAAACCCCTGATAAAACCAGCAGCTCTCACGAGACTTCCTCACTACCATGAGAACAGTAAAGAGGAAACTGCCCCCATAATTCAAATAATCTCCCACCGGGTCCCTCCCACAACACGGGGCAACTATGGGAGTATAATTCAAGATGAGATTTGGGTGGGGACATAAAGTTAAGCCATATCCTTCCACTCTTGGCCCCTCCAAATCTCATGTCCTCACATTTCAAAATCAATCAAGACTTCCTCACAGTCCTCCAAAGTCTTAACTCATTTCAGTATTAAACCAAAAGTTCACAGTCCAGAGTCTTATCTGACACAAGGCAAGTTCCTTCTGTCTATGAGCCTGTAAAATTAAAAGCAAGCTAGTTACTTTCTAGGTACAATGGGGGTACAGGTATTGGGTAAATACAGTCACTCCAAATATGAGAAACTGGACAAAACAAAGGGGTTACAGGGCCCATGCAAGTCCAAAATCTAGCAGAACAGTCAAATTTTAAAGCCCCAAAATGATCTCCTTTGAATACATGTCTCACATCCAGGTCACACTGATGCACGAGGTGGGTTCCCATAGTCTTGGGCAGCTCTGCCCCTGTGGCTTCTGCAGGGTATAGCAGGCCTCCTGACTGCTTTCATGGGCTGGTGTCGAGTGTCTGCGGCTTTTCCAGGCACATGGTGCAAGCTGTCAGTGGATCTACCATTCTGGCATCAGGAGGATGGTGGCCTCTTCTCACAGCTCCACTAGGCAGCGCTCCACTAGGGACTCCATGTGGGGGCTCTGACCACACATT
>NW_012120988.1:66242-68013 GCF_000951035.1 Colobus angolensis palliatus
ATCTAAACAGCAATAGTCATCTTTGAAGCACAGAACCGCTTTGACTTCAAAGGCCACATAAGGCAATGTGGTTGCCATTAGCGTACATATCAAACAGTGTTGGAATATGAGCTTTAAGAAAAACAAGACATTCTAGCCCTGAAGTTCGACTTTTCACTCACCTTAAACATCCTTAATGTTTACAAATCTGATAGAGTCAAACACAAGTCAATGAACTTTTCCTTTGCTTACAAATACTATGCTTCACTCATAAATGAGTTTAGTGCGTGTTCATTGATTTATAATATCCTCTTTGTCGCCACACCAGAATCATCTCACATATTTGAATCTGCTAATGCTTTATAAATCCCTATATAGTATGTAGAAACTAAATAATTGTTTAAACAACAGTAATCAGAATTTATAACTATTTTGGCAAGAGGCAAAGGGTTTGGAGAATACAATAAAATATGTTCCCGAGGAAAAAATTCGTAAATTTCTTTTCTGTCAAGTATTACCTCTTAGATGTAATGTTCAGGTTCAGTCAAATAAGATGATCTCATAAAGATAATGAAAAGGTTATCTTTGTAGGTATTTTCTGTATTAACATCATTTTCTGCTGTTATGAGTTCTTTGTATTTTCATATTAAATGATTTTCAGGGAGCCAATTTTGCCTATTGCTAACAAATTACTTTTCGGCTTAAACCCATCCATTCATTTTATTTTATCTCACCTTGTGGGTGAGGAACTAGAGCCAGGCTAGGTTCTTAGTCTCCACAGGGCACTGACAGCTGAGGTCCCTTTGTGGTACTCAGTTGGCAGGGAGGCTAGTCCCGAGGATCCTAGGCACCTTCACTCACACTTATGGACCTTGGACAGGATAGTTAGGAGTCTGAGAATAGCTGGGATGGTCAATCGAAGGACCTACAGGTGGTCTCTCCAGCATGGCAGTGTCAGAATATTTGTCCTTATATGGTGGCTCAGGATTCCAAAAAACTATCCCAAAAAATAGCAGGTAGAAGAATTATCTTGGTTTTATTAGTACTGTAGGAGCTTAATACTCCAGTATTTATACTATATTCACTACTGTGAGTTTCTTCTAATCAAAAAAAGCAGAGAATATAAAAAATTAAAAATTTTAGTATGCATTTGCTAACTTACAGAATGTGTATTTTTAATAATAAAATAGGCATATTTGTTGGCATGCCTTGATACTCTCATGATTCATGTATCAATAATATCAAACATAGAAATCATTTTACTAATAAAGAAATAGGAATGTGTTTTCAGGTTCAATAAATTATCATCAATTTGTCAGGCAGCATTGTCCCATTTAATGAACTGAAAGCTGAGACCTATTAAAATTAAGTAACTTTCTCCAGGTCACCCAGCTGTTAGATGTCACGGCTAGGACAAGCCTCCCTTGTGGCTGAGTGCATACATTGCATCTGTGCAATTGAATTACATCAATATTTTAATACAGAATCCTACAGTGACGTTCAGTGCCATTTATCCTCATTCTCTGTGAAACTTCAACATTCAATATTTAGAAGTTCTTATGATCATGTATGCACAGTGCCTCTTAAAAGTCTAAAGCATTTATATTCAAAACCTCACCCCTGAGCCCTAAGGATATAATAATTTGTATTTATGCCCTATACAACTTGGAGATAATTACATAGCAGTTGGGCTGTTTTTTTCTAACTACCATGCTAATGTTCAGTAACTGCACTTTTGACAATCCACTGGTATCTAATTAGGAAAAAACATCTTAGTAGATGCAAACATCAT
>NW_012120988.1:68608-69731 GCF_000951035.1 Colobus angolensis palliatus
CCCATTCTCACACAGCCATAAAGAACTACCTGAGACTGGGTAATCTATGAAGAAAGGACGTTTAATTGACTCACAGTTCCAGAGGCTGTACAAGAGGAAACATGGCTGGGAGGCCAGGAAACATACAGTCATGGTGGAAGGGTCAATGGGAAGCAAGCCCATCTTCATATGGCAGCAGGAGAGAGAGAAAAAGAGGAAAGAGGAAAGTGCTACAGACTTTTAAACAACAAGATCTTGTGAGAACTCACTATCACAAGAACAGCAAGGTGGGGAATCTGCCCCCATGATCCAATTACCTCCCACCAGACCCTTCTCCCCAAAGTTGGGAATTACAATTCAACAAGAGATCTGGGTGGGGACACAGAGCCAAACCATATTAAATGGTAAGGAAGAATAGCAAAGGAAACAGCTCTGATGGGGAAATAGGAGTAATGTCTTAAACAAACTGAAAAAGGAAGCTCACAAGGAAAAAGAAAGGTATAAAGCTGCAAGAAATGAGGTCTACCAGATAGGACCTGTAATCATATAAGATCTGACAAGCTGAGAAAAGAACTATGGGTTTTATAATACACTGTTGAAAAAATTTTGAGCAAGGAAGGGAAATAATCTAATTTTTAGGTTTTAAAGAGTACTCTGGTTTTGTAGGACAATTAACTGTAGAGCTACCAATATTGAAGGAAGATAAGTTAAAACGTAATTGAGGGGGTATGACTTCCAGCAATACAGTAGAATATAGGCTCAAAACTCTTCCTCCACCCACAGACACACATAGCTACACATGGATCAGTTCCCTCTGAAAACTCCACATACTACTTGAGACCCTCCTGTACACTGGGTGACTGAGAAAATTCCCACTTTGAAATGGGTAGGAAAGGCTGAGACATATAAAGCACACCCCTGCCACACCACACAACTGGTGGGGAATTCTCATCTCCCAGTTTCTTCCCTAGAAGCAAACAATTTGAACCACACATCTAGTGCCCCACCTTTTACAGTTGATACCCAAGGGACTAACTCCCGATCTGCCCATCTCTGGAAGCTGATGGGACTTGGCATTCACTAGTCCCCCAGGACCACAGAGAACAAAAAGGCAGTTTTAAACAGCCATGTGAGCACTTCCTAC
>NW_012120988.1:71033-72486 GCF_000951035.1 Colobus angolensis palliatus
AAAAATTCAATTAGAGAGGTTCAACAGATGACAAGATAGGCAGAACAAATAATCAGTAAATTTAAAGACAGATTATTGGAAGTCGTCCAGTCAGAGGGGCAAAAAGAAAAAAAAGTTTAAAAGAATAAACACACCATAAAGAAATTATGGGGCACCAGCAAACAAATGAATATATACATTATGAGAGCTCTAGAAAAAGGAGAGACAAATGAGTAAAAAAAATTCAAAGAAATAATGGCTGAAAACTTCCCAAACATGGGAATAGAGATTAACATCTTGATCCTAAAAGTCCAAAGAACACTAAATAAGATGAATACAAAGTTACCCAGACCATAATACATTATAACAAGTTAAAAGTTAAGGACAAGGAGAGAATTTTTAAAGCAGCAAGAAAGAAAGCAGCAAGAAAGAAACAACTTGCTACCAACAAGGGAACCTCCATGAGATTATCAGATTTCTCATCAGAACCTCTGAAGGTCAGAAGGGAATGAGGTGACGTACTCAAAGTGCTAAAATAAAAAGACTGCCAACCAAGAATACTGTACCTCATAAACCTTTCCATTACAAACTGAGAGATTTTCTCAGACTTTCTCAGACAAGCAACGCATCGGGATGTTAATCATCTCCACTATCTCTTCTGCACAAAGAATACTAAAGGAAATTCACCAACTTGAAATGAAAGGATGCTAAAAAGCAACACAAGAGCATAAAAATATAAAACTCATTGGAAAGATAAACACACAGAAAAAAACAGAATACTGTATTACTACAATGTTAGCACAATAAATCATGTTTAATTCAAGTACAAAAGTTAAAACACAAAAGTGTTAAAAGTAACTATGATGAATTCTTGCTAATGAACATACAGAAGTAAATTTAAACATCAACAGCATAAAACATGGGAAAAGGAGAGGTAAACAGAGTTTTGCATGCAACTAAAATTGTTACCCGCTTAAAATAGACTATTATAACTAATAGCTATGAAGTGTTTTATGTAAGCTTAGTGGTAACCACAAAGAAAATACCACCAAAAAAATAGAGAGAGTCTGAGAAAGGGAGAAAGGAAACAAACCCTATCAATGCAAAAATGTAACAAAATGCAAAGGAAGACAAAACAAGGGAGAAAAAAGAGAGAAAAACTGTGAGAAAGAAAACAGTTAACAAAATGGCAGTAGTAATTTCTTCCCTATTAATAATTACTTTAAATGTAAATAAGTCAAGTTCACCAATCAAAATATACAGAGTGACTTAAGAGATTTCAAAATCACAATCCAACTATGTACTGATTACAGGAAACCCAAGGACATACACAGGCTGAATGTGAAGAAACTGAAAAAGATATTTTGGCTGGACGCAGTGGCTCACGCCTGTAATCCCAGCACTTTGGGAGGCCAAGATGGGCGGATCACGAGGTCAGGAGATCGGGACCATTCTGGCTAACAATGTGAAACCC
>NW_012120988.1:73504-75742 GCF_000951035.1 Colobus angolensis palliatus
CGCATCTGGACCCTATCATAATTTTTATAGAAATAGAAGAAAAATCCTGAAAATTATATGGAACCACAAAAGACTACAAATATCTAAAGCAATCTCAAACAGAAAGAAGAAAGCTGAGACCATCACACTTCCTAATTTTAAATTATGTTACAACACTACAGGAATCAAAACAATATGGCACTGGCCCCAAAACAGACAAATAGACCAAAAGAGCAGAATGGACAGTCCATAAGTAAATCCAAGAGTATTTGATAAATCAATCTTTGATAAAGGCACCATAAATAATGAGAAAAGGATAGTCTATTCAATAAATAGTGCTGGGGAAGCTGGATATCCACAGTTGAGAAAGAGGGAGAAGGAAAGGAAAGGAAGAGAGAAAGAGAAAAAAGAAAAGAAAGCAATTTGGTCCTTAATTCATACCATATATAAAAATATAAAATGAATTAAATACTTTAATGTAAGACCTGAAACTGTAAAACTCCTAGAAGAAAGTATAGGTAAAAAGCTCCATGACAATGATTTTGGCAATAATTTTTTTGAAATGACACCAAAAGCATGGGCAACAACATCAAAAATAAAGAAGTGGTATAAATTTCATGTGATCATAGCATATGATCCTTCATGTACTATTGAATTCAGTTTGCTTATATTCTGTTGAGTGCTTTTGCATCTGTATTCATCAGGAATATTGGCCTGTAGTTTTCGTTTCTGTTTTTCTTGTAGTGTCCTTGTCTGGCTTTGGTACCAGAATAATGCTGACCTCATAAAACGAGTTTGAAAGTGTTCTCTTCTCTTTAATTTTTTAGAAGAGTTTGGAAATGACTGGTATTAATTCATCTTTAAATGTTTGGTAGACTTCACCAGCAAAGGCATCAGGTCTGGGATTTTTCTCCATTCCTTTAATTTCAGCCTACATGTGCCTTAGAGTTGATGTGAGTCTCTTGATTCTTTAATTCATTTGGCCACTCCACACCTTTTGAATAGAGTATTTATTCCATTTGTATCTAAAGTGATTATTGATAGGTAAGGACTTACTATTGCCATTTTTTTCATTGTTTTCTGACTGCTTTGCAAATTCTGTTCTTTTTTATTCTTTTTGCTGCCTTCTTTTGTGATTTAATGATTTTTTAGTGGCATGCTATGATATCTTTCCTATACATACTAGAGGTTTCTGCTTTGTGGTTTCTATGAGGTTATATGAAACATCTTATAGGTATAAATGTCTATTTCAAGGTTATAAGAACCTAATTTCAATTGCACACAAAACCTTTATACTTTTAGTCCCTCCTCCACATTTTATGTTTTTGTTATCAGAGTTTACATCTTTCTAAATAGTATATCAATTCATAAATTTTAACTGATTTACATATCACCATTACAGCATTAGAGTATTCTAAAGTTGTGTGCTTATCTTTACCTCTGAGTTTTATACTTTCATATTTTCATGTCATAAGTTAGTGTCCTTTAATTTCAATGTGAAGAACCTCCTTTAGCATTTCTTCCAAGGCAGTTCTAGTGGTGAACTGTCTCAGCCTTTTTTTTTTTTTTTTTGAGAAAGTCCTGATTACTCCTTCCTTTCTGAAGGATAGCTTTGCCAAGTATTCCTGGATGGCAGTTATTTGCTTTCAGCACTTTGAATATATCATCTTTTCTTCTGGTCTGCAAAGTTTCCACTGAGGAATTCACTGAGAGCCTCATGAAAGTTCCCTTGTATGTGTCAAGCCTCTTTTCTCTTGCTGCTTTCAAAATTCTTTGTCACTGATTTTTGACAGTTTGATATAATGTGTGTCAGTAATATCTTCTTCGGGTTTGTTTGGGGAATTTTGAGCTTCATGTATCTGACAGCCATATATATTCTCAGATTTGGGAAGTTTTCAGCCATTTATTTTTTTAAATAAGCTTTCTGCCCCTTTCACTCTCTTCTTTGGCATGTCCATGATGTGATTGTTAGTTCTTTTGATGGAGTTCCATAAATTCCATAAGCTTTCTCCATTCTTTTTCATTTTCTTTTTTCTCCATTGACTGGATAATTTTTTAAGTTCCAGGGTACAGGTGCAGATGTGCAGGTTTGTTACATAGGTAAACGTGTGTCATGGTGGTTTGCTGCACCTATCAACCCATCACCTAGGTTTTAAGCCCAGCGTGCATTAGCTCTTTTCCCTAATGCTCTCCCCCATCACCCTCCTCTGGCAGGCTCCAGTGTGTGTTGTTCCTCCATTCCCTGTGTCCACATGTTCT
>NW_012120988.1:76335-77689 GCF_000951035.1 Colobus angolensis palliatus
CCATTCTCTCTCAACTACTCAGCCATGCTAATCATCTCAGTAATCTGAATGAGGTAAGAAAGAAGTGGACAAGTAGGCCTGTTGGACAGAATCTCACATAGCTCAAGGGAGCTATGTGCTCACTCACTGCAGTCTCACTGTTCTCCACGGGAAAAACTGTGGGCCTTACTTGTCACTGAGCTGTGCCACCTTAAGGGAGACGTGACTTGGGGAAAGTGAAATTGTTCTTTCTACCCTTGTGGTCCAACAGTGTGCTGAAACTTTTCCACTGGTCTCCTGAACTCCCACAAAGTACTCTCATCTATGGGTAGTTATCAAAATCAATGCTTCTGCAGGAAATGTTGGTAGAAATCTCCTATTCTGTCATATTGCTGTCATCCATGAATATATGAGCATACATACAGAAGCAGTTACATTCATTCCGTTAGTCTTTTTTTGCCTTGTTTTAAATAAATACCCGAGACTGGGTAATTTATAAAGAAAAGAGGTTTAATTGGCTCATATTTCTGCAGGCTGTACAGGAAGCATAGTGCTAGGCATCTGCTCAGCTTCTGGTGAGGCTTCAGGAAGCTTACCATCATAGCAGAAGGCAAAGGGGAAACCAATGTCTCACATGGCAAGAGTGGGAACAAGAGACAGAGAGGGGGAAAGATGCTACACACTCTTAAACAGCCAGATCTCATGAAAACTCACTATCAAAAGGACAGCACCAAGAGGATGGTACCAAACCATTCATGAGAAATAGTTCCCATGATTAAATCACCTCCCACCAGGCCCCACCTCCAACATGGGGGATTATCATTCTACATGAGATTTAGAGGGGACAACATGCAAACTATATTACTCATGAACTTAAAGAAATAGGCCATATGCATGTCTGGCTGGTCTGTCTACTGCCATGATTCTCAGTTAACAAATCATAAGCACTAAAAATAATTCTCTTTTCCTGAGCAGCCACTTCTCTTCCTGGGCTGAGTACCATGCTTCAGGTTTGGGGCATATGACTTACCCAGTGATACTTTAAAAAAAAAAAAAAAGTGGTTCTCAAAACCGAGTCCCCAGACAAAATGCAGCAGTAGTATCACGTGGGTACTTCTTAGAAAAAATGATTTCTCGGACTGTACCGTAGAATAACTGAATCAGAAAACTCTGAGGTTGGGGTCCAGTAATCTGTGTATTAACCGACCCTCCAGGTATTCTAATGCATGCTGAAGTTTTAAATTCACTAAAGTATGAGGGAAAAGTTGTACCAGAACCTTCCAAAATTATCCCTAACCCTATGGCTTCTGAGAAACCACGTCCCCCAAATTCACAGGCTTGCTTAGCAGCAGTCCCTGTGTAAGTACTTGTCAGC
>NW_012120988.1:81727-84255 GCF_000951035.1 Colobus angolensis palliatus
TTAATGTAATAGATGATAGTGATACTTACATAGTTAATATTGAACATGCACGGGGAAAGGGGAGAACCAAGAGTTTTATGTAGTAGGAGGAAGTGGCAATTTTCAATAGGAGAAAATGAAGTAGGCCACGGCAAGAGAAAGTGACATTTGAGCAGCCTGGAGAAGATGGCAGAGAAAGCCATGGAGCTATCCAGGAGGCGATCAGTCCAGACAGAGGGTGCTGCAAATGCACGCATCCTGAAACGGTGCAGGCCTGGGGTCAGGGAGGTGATGTCCCTAGAGCAGAGCAAAGAAGGGGTTGAGTATCAAGAGATGAGGTCACAGAATATTGGGGGAGGCTTGTGATGTAGGGCCAAAAATGCCACTGTATAGATATCACCTTTACTCTGAAGGAGGTGAGAAGCCAGCAAAGAGAAGTGAGAGAAAGGGAGTTGCTGGACTGTTGTTGCAGGGTGAAGGGAATGAGACCAGGGTGCAGCGGCAGAGATAGAAGCAGAGAGTACAGACACAGTTAAAAAATGGAAGGCAAAGTGCATGGTACCACTGCTGGCGGGTGGATAAATGTGATGATGAGAAATGGTGGAAATTCTCTTTTGACTGCATTTATTTTCTTAATAAAATAGAAGCACAATCACCAATAAAAAAAAATGCATAAAAATACCCAATAATTTACACATTTATACAGATTTTCTAGTAACTTCTGTATTTCTTGAAGAAAACTTGAAAGCTAAAGTTCAACATCAGAAATACAATCTAATAAAGTTAACCCATCCAAAAATCCA
Organism: Colobus angolensis palliatus; assembly: GCF_000951035.1. NCBI lineage: Eukaryota > Metazoa > Chordata > Mammalia > Primates > Cercopithecidae > Colobus > Colobus angolensis. Next base: position 82,510 of record NW_012120988.1, read on the forward strand.
ATTATGATACTGAAAAAGCTAATAGTAAGGCAGCCTCTGCTATAGAGGAAGGACAGATGAAGAGACATTCTGGGAAATCTGCAAACAGTGGCAAGCATATGTGATGAGGATGGCATACACTTACATCTCATCCAGTACAATAGTGCTGTGTGTTCAGTCATCTCATTACTATTTCTGAGGTCTCGACTATGAAGCAGAACATAGGATATTGGCTTTAGCTACACAAGATAAAAGCAGTGGAGTTTATATGCAGTAATTTTTATCAGTAAAAATGACTACATTCTAATTGTTTAATCCAGTTCCTCTTCTCTTCACATGGAATAACTTTAGAGAAAATACGATAGAAACTATTCGCAACATGAGAAGTCCACCATGGCCTGTTGTCTCATGGTCCCCAGCCTTGTGTGAAAGCATAATGCACACTCCCACAACTCCACTGCAGAGAGGTGTATCCTCCATGTACACGAAGACAAATTCTCCCAGCTCCCTTTTGCAATACAGCACTTACTGGGGCTTAGTTCTTTCAGGAAGAGACATTTCCAATCCTCATATCAGTTTCATCAGTATGAATATGGTTTTGTTGCCTCCCTCATTTATTTCTTATTTCTTGCAAATAAGATAGAAAGGTAAAGCCTGATTTTTTTCCCAAGTCCCTAAATATTAGTCATATGCATCTTTAAAATTAGCCTGCAGAGTCATTTTCTTGTCACCCTATCATTAGGACTCACTTGCCATCTTCCAGATGTACTCAGACACTGTTTTCCCACTCTTGTGTTGTCAAATTGCTCGTGTAGCCCTCCACAGGGGCTACACTAATGAGTCTTTTTTAAAGCAGCTTTATATAGAGCAGGAGTGTCCCTATGTAATACCAGGGATCTCCAAATATAATTACCTACTATCATTGTTTTATTGCTGCTGCAATAAACTATATGAGCTTTCACTTGTGATCTATACAAGTTATGAACTATACAAGTTTACACTGCATGAGCTAACATAACTCTTGTATGTTTGCTTCAGAACTGACCAAGCCATTGCAAGAGAAAATATGCAAATGGCAATTAATTCATTAAATTAGTTCTTATAATTTACTTGCCACATATTTGTGATTTTTATATCAGTGTTGTACTTTTTAAAGTAACTTTGTATTTTAATACATATTTCATTAACTTCCCCATCTCTGCCACCATTATATATAATTAAATCAAACTGTAAAATATCTGGTCATCATCGCTTCATTTATGGCTGTCCAGTTCTCATCCTCAAAAGATAAAATTATTAAAGAGTTTTCTGCCGAAACTCTACAAAAATGGGATTTGAAAATGGATAATTAGATATCCAAATAAGTCATGGTGATTATTTCAATTTTTCTTTAGTCACTAATGAAACTCAAAATAATCACATTTCTGGCTTTGTTCATATGATCAGAAACATTTCCAGGCAAACAGCAAATGTCTTAAACATTATTTGGGTCTAGTAAGGACAGAACTTTGGAATTTTTAAGGTCAGAATCAATGAACACATGAAGACAGAATAGAGTCAAAAGCTTGTTTTGGCAGTTTCGATCTGTCGGTCTTTTAGAGATGACATATTTTAGAACACCAAACACACATTTGTGCTAGCAGAGATTTTTAATTAGCTTCCGGCTTAACAGCAATAATGGAAGGAGCAGGGCTTGGGTCACCACTTAGTGTGTTTGGCTCCTTTGAAAACGGACTTTTGTTCTCTTTTGAGCCATGGCATCGACTG
>NW_012120988.1:88260-89796 GCF_000951035.1 Colobus angolensis palliatus
AAAAATTTTAAGTGTAGGTATTACCATCTCTCATCCTTCCAACTTTGAAAAAGGAAAAGAAGATTTGCTTTCCTTCGTATCTGAAGAAATATATAAGTTTTGAGTCGCATCACCTCCTCATAGCCACACAACCAAGTGTACCTCCAGGAATCTGAACTGATCCACTTGGGGTTGGTGGGAAAGAGTTTGCCAAGGACAAAGATTTGGTACTGAGTAATAGTGAACTGTTTATTCTGCCCATAATTAGAAATGGAAATCTTTGTTTTCTGAAACTCTTTCAGATAAATAATAGCAAAAATCTTCCTCAGCATGAGCTGCATTCACCCCCTACCCTCTAACCCATACATTCATCTACAACAGCAGAAGTATATGCATGGAGTTTATCGAAAATATTTGTGGCAGGATTTTGACATGCTCATGACTCCTCCAATTTTCTACCAAAATGATTCAATTATTCAAACATTAAGAGAAAAACATGCAACTTAAGAGACAGCCTGAGAAACCTGATAGCCTGGCTGCTAGAGACGGAGTCCCCTTGCAGGCACCACCTTCCATGCACAGCCCTGATGAAGTTTCAGATCTCCACCAGGCAGACTGACAGAGAAAGCTATGCCCTTGCCACAGGATCACAGTTTACACTAACCAAAGAGCCCAGAGAGTCTACAGGCCCCTCTGCACACTTTAACTAAAGACTCTCAGCCCGTCAGCCTTTTGAGAAACAGAGTATCTCCTATCTTCTCAACATCTGAGAGACACAAGCAGGACCTGAGGAGTTGCTTAGGATAACTGACATTTACTTACCTCTACTGACAATGCTGGTATATCTGTGTGTATGTGGACAGGGTGAACAATGAAAAAAGATGTGTAACCAATAAAAGTGTTTGGAAAAATGATACTACTTTGAACAATCAGGAATGCGTGAGTAGTTCTGAAGTAGATTTAATGAAAGAAAAATAAATTCATTTCATAGAGAAAAAGAAAATAAATTATTTTATTAAAAAAAAGCAAGACAGATCTCTTACTCAAGCAACTCATTATATATAAGAAGATACTGCATTGAATGTCAAACAAGACTGCCACAATAGAGAAGCAATTTGTAAATTTTTTTAAAAAGAACTTGGAAAACAACAGAATTTCAGAAAGAAAAATTCAATAGAGTCAGTAGAAAAATGAAATGGACACTGAGGAAACTCAATTAAGTATTAACAATATCAACTTGAAGACTGTTATATAACACAGAATACATAAAAATGAAAAAATTTGATTAAAATATGAGGCATTAAGCTTTGGCACAGATATAATATCCAAATAGTTTTATACAAAACTAATATAGAAAATAACTCCATAATCTGCATGTATCAAAGAAGCAATTACCAAAGAAATAAGATACCCCTCAGTGAAAGAAAGATATGATGTTCCAGATTTAAACGTTTTACCAAGTGTAGAGAAAAAAATAGTAAGGAAGAGGTGAGAAAAAAAATAGATCAACACCTGGACCAATCCTAATAAAATGGTCTAATAACAAAGACAAAGAGA
>NW_012120988.1:93741-95030 GCF_000951035.1 Colobus angolensis palliatus
AACACAAAAAATTCAGAATAGCAAAAGAGCTACTATGAATTACCAAAGGAAATAAACAATGAAATAATAAAGAATATTTATAGGTAAATCAAAAAATGAAAATACAAATGATTATTTAAAATTTAAAAAGCTGCTCAACCTTACTAGTAATCAGAGAAAATCCAAACAGAAAACAATACAATGCAGATTGCAAAGAATTTTAAAAATTCATTATAGCAAGTATCAACAGTAGCATGCAGCAATATAAATGCATATATACCATCTTTGGCAGTAAAAAATACTCTATTTGGGGCCAGGTAGCTTTATAATAGCTATCGAATTTTGAATGTGCAAACCTTTCTGACTTAAAAATATCATATCTAAGAATCTAGCTATAGTAGCGTGACTTATAATCCTTTGGGTATATACCCAGTAACGGGATCGCTGGGTCGAATGGTATTTCTAGTTCTAGATCCTTGAGGAATCGCCACACTATTTATTGCGGCACTATTCACAATAGCAAAGACTTGGAGCCAACCCAAATGTCCATCAATGATAGACTGGATTAAGAAAATATGGCATATAAACACCATGGAATACTATGCAGACATAAAAAAGGAAGAGTTCACGTCCTCTGTAGGGACATGGATAAAACTGGAAACCATCATTCTCAGCAAACTATCACAAGGACAGAAAACCAAACACTTCATGTTCTCACTCATAGGTGGGAATTGAACAATGAGAACGCTTGGACACAGGGTGGGGAACATCACACACTGGGGCCTGTCGTGGGGTGGGGGTCAGGGGAGACATAGTATTAGGAGGAATACCTAATGTAAACGATGAGTTAACAGGTGCAGCACACCAACATGGCACATGTATACATATGTAACAAACCTGCATGTTGTACACATGTACCCTAGAACTTTAAAAAAAAAAAAAAATCTAGCTAACAGAACTACTGGCATAAGTAAACCACAATGTATCTAGAATATCTTTAAAATTACATATAAACAGATAAAGATATCTAAGCATCTATCAGCAGGGGAGCAATTAAATGGAGACATCTGTGCAAAAGAGTGAAACCTTAAAAAATCAATTTAATTTACATGTGTATGTTCCAATTTACAAAATGGCCTTTAAAAGTCACGTTAAAGTGTAAGTTATAGTACAAAATACATAGCACAATCCAGGTTTGTTCTAAAGGAAAGAAATAAAACAACCTATATGTATCAAAAAATAGGCAAATAGTTATTTGTGCAAATATATATTCTATACATGAACACTGAGGACTATAATTAATATAGATT
>NW_012120989.1:0-1149 GCF_000951035.1 Colobus angolensis palliatus
ACCATCACACGTTGAAACCCCGTCTTTACTAAAAAAAAAAAAAAAAAAAAAAAAAAAATTGGGAGGTGGGGGGGGGGCCCTTTCCTGTTAGGGGAGAGCTGCGTGAGGTGAAGGTCTTGGACGCTGTTTCTTGTTTTCATCATATAGACAAAACAGCCCTGCTGCAAAGATGGTCAACGTACCTAAAACCCGAAGCGCCTTCTGTAAGAAGTGTGGTAAGCATCAGCCTCACAAAGTGACACAGTATAGGAAGGGCTAGGATTCCTTGTATGCCCAGGGAAAGAGGCGCTATGATCAAAAGGAGAGTGCCTATGGTGGACAGACAAAGCCAATTTTCCGGAAGAAGGCTAAGACCACAAAGAAGATTGTGCTAAGGCTGGAATGTGTTGAGCCTACCTGCAGATCCAAGAGGATGCTGGCCATTAAGAGATGCAAGCATTTTAAACTGAAAGGAGATAAGAGAAAGGGCCAAGTGATCCAGTTCTAAACTTTGGGAATTTTTTCTTTTAATTTGAAAAGAAAATGTTGAAGCCATAGAAAAATTACCTGTAGGAAAATAAATACAGTGATATTCTTTAAAAAAAAAAAAAAAGAGGATAACCATTAACCGCATCATGGGATAATCAGGCAGATCGACTGTGAGTGTGAAGAACGCAGTGCAGAATGGGCACAGCAATGCCCAGTGCTTCTAGAGAAAGTAAGCCTAAGGGGTGGGGAAGGATCCCAGCTGGGCCGTGCAGCCTGGAGTACACATGCGTGTTGGGGACTGTCTGGCCTGGAATAACCAAGAGAGCCCTCCAGAGTATAGGCCTGCCTGGGGCATTCACTGTCCCTCCCAGCCACTCCAAGCCTGAAGGTTTCACCCCTCCCACCCCTCCCCGTTGCCTTTCCAACCCTCCTACCCACCCCCCATGCCTGTGGACAAGTCTAGGGCTGTTGACTGGGATCCCAATGCCATGCCCCAAATGAAGACTTCCTGGCCCAGCAGGACTCACAGGAACTTAGAGGACCAAGGAGAAAAAACTGTTGCACTCATGCACACATGCACACGTGAGCACATGCGTGCACACACAGAGGGACACAGAACCAGCCAGGCACACACATGCAACCATGGCCGGCAACCAACCTTCCTTCCTTCCCTCCCTCCCT
>NW_012120990.1:0-1315 GCF_000951035.1 Colobus angolensis palliatus
GTATATCCTCATGGTCATATTGTGTGTCGGAAAACAAAAGGTCTTGTAGCATGCTTTTTTTAGGATTTTTACAGAAGTTTATTTGATTATACATATTACTTTATCAGCTTGGTTGTCATTATCAAGTGTAATAACAAAAGCCCTAGAGAGAGACTTTTGGTACTGTTTGGTCCAAGGAGACAAGGAATCCTCTTGCTGGTTGCTTTATTTAGTAGTCAAAACATAAAACATTATTCTGTAAATGCCAGAGAATGGGTTATTTTTGTAATGCACGTTGATCAGGTGAGGTTTATGTCCATCTATTGCATGGGCAGAAGAGAGGGGCCAATTGGAATTGGAACTCCTGATAAATTATCAAGGAGCATATTGGAAGGTAAGTTGATTTTTCTTCAGTAAATGGGGAATATGCATTCCCTTAAGTTAAATTACTTAGTCTGATTTAGGGAACTTTGGATGGTATTTTTAAAGTTGATCACAAAATTTTTATTGATAATACAGGAACAGGGCTCCTTTTCAAACTGCTGTTATCAGTGGTAAGGCCTGGAAGATTTCTTACTTTACCTTTGACTGAAATGTTAAGAGCTTCCTTTAGTTAATTGAACGCTCATAGCAACTTTATTTGCAGTAGCCATAAGTTGGAAACCATACAAATGTCCTTCAATGGGTGAAGGTGAAATAAACTATGTAAATTTATGCAATGGAATACTACTCAGCAATGAAAAGGAAGGAACTATTGATGCATGCAACAACTTAAATGAATATTACAGACATTGTGCTGAATAAAATAAGCCAGTCTGGAATATTCTATCCTGTTTGATTCCATTTGCATAGCATTCCAGAAAAGATAAAACTAGCAATAGTGGCCAGGTGTGGTGGCCCACACCTGTAATCCCAGCACTTTGGGAGGCCAAGGCAGGTGGATCATGAGGTCAGGAGTTCGAGACCAGCCTGGCCAACGTGGTGAAGCCCCATCTCTACTACAAATACAAAATTAGACAAGTGTGGTGGTGCATGCCTGTAATCCCAGTTTGGGAGGCTGAGGCAGGAGAATCACTTGAACCCGGCAGGTGGAGGTTGCAGTGAGTGGAGGTCATGCCATTGTACTTCAGCCAGGCAATAAGAAAAAAAAAAGCTACCAATGGAGAAAATAGTGGCTGTAAGTGTTAGGGTAAGGGAGGGGAAGGCAATAGACACTGGGAACTACTAGAAGGTGGGAGGAAGGGACAGGGCAAGGGTTGAAAAACTATTGGGTACTATTCTCAGTACCTGGGTGATAGGGTCATATTGTGACTACACTGGAATAGTAGAGTTTTTT
>NW_012120991.1:0-1083 GCF_000951035.1 Colobus angolensis palliatus
CCCTGATTCCTCAAAGGGCTTCACCACACCAGCCAGAATGAGGAAGTGGAGCCTGTGAGTGATGTAACAGAGTGTTCACAAATGCAAATCAAGGCTCCAAGACGAGACTCCTGGGGTTCCAGTGAGCTCCGGCATCGTTCAGTCTATCGCCTGTCCATGCAGGTGTGGTCAAGGCCAAGTTCAATCTGTCATCTATCAGTGCAGTGTGGTCAAGGCCAAGGTTATGCGTGACTGGAAAACAGCCAGGCTGACCCAGGTGACACAGTGCAGGCCACGCAGGCCTTCCCACCCAACTCACCGTGGGATGCTGGCCAAACCACCCCTCCTCACCTCAGCTTTCTTCTCCAGCCGTGTGTGGCAGCACAAAAACCCAGCTAAGGCAAAATCTGACTCTGTGGAAATCTGACATGGGCTTGAGAGAAGTCCCCTCAAAAGAGCTGAGTGAGCTGTGAAGTGAAAAGTCACAATTTTTTTTTTTTTTTTTGAGACTGATTCTTGCTCTGTCACCCAGGCTGGAGTGCAATGGTGCAATCTCGGCTCACTGCAACCTCTGCCTCCCGGGTTCAAGGGATTCTCCTGCCTCAGCCTTCCAAGTAGTTGGAATTAAAGGTGCCTGCCACCATGCCCAGCTAATTTTTGTATTTTTAGTAGAAATGGGGTTTCACCATGTTGGCCAGGCTGGTCTCAAACTCCTGACCTCACGTGATCCGCCCACCTCGGCCTCCCAAAGTGCCGGGGCCCTGAGCCACCACGCCTGGCCTCCCACAGTGCTGGGGTTGCAGCCCTGAGCCACCATACCTGGCCTAGCCAGCATATTTTTTGTAGCGGGAGGTAGATGCTATCTTTCATCTTCTCTCGAGGCAATCTGTAGAAAATCTCTACACATTTCCTTCATGATGACATGGTGGTACTATAGCTTTTCACACTTCAAAAAGTATTTTTTTTTTCTTAGAGTCTCACTCTGTCGCCCAGGCTGGGGTGCCATGGCACGATCTCAGCTCACTGCAAGCTCCGCCTCCGGTTTCACATCATTCTCAGGCCTCAGCCTCCCAAGTAGCTGGGACTATAGGCGCCCACCACCAC
>NW_012120992.1:0-1166 GCF_000951035.1 Colobus angolensis palliatus
AAAAAAAAAAAAAAAGAATGTTTGGTAGAATTTACTAGGGAAGTCATTTGGTTCTGAACTTTTCTTTCTTGGGAGGTTTTTGATTACAGATTCAATCTCTTGTGATAGGTCTGTTGAGATTTTCTATTTTCTTGGGTTAGTTTAGTTTGTAAGTTTCTAGGAATTTGTCTGTTACAGGCTGAGCATCCCAAATCTGAAAATTCAATGCTCATTTGAGCATTTCAGATTTTGGATTTTCATACTGGAGATACCCAGCCAGTAAGTATAATGCAAATATTCCAAAATATGAAAAAATTTGAAATCTGAAACACTTCCGGTCCCAAGCATTTTGCATAAGGTATACTCAACCTGTAATGTTCTCATATAGTTCTATTTCTATAACGTTCCCCCATTCTTTTCTTCTCTATTTTTTTCTTTTTGTTTTATTTTATTTATTTATTTTTGAGACAGAGTCTCACTCTGTCGGCTGGGCTGTAGTGCAGTGGCATGATCTTGGCTCACTGCAACCTCTGCCTCCCGGGTTCAAGCAACTCTCCCACCTCAGCCTCCCAAGTAGCTGGGAATATACAGGTGCATGCCACCACACCTGGCTAATTTTTGTATTTTTTGGTTGAGGTGGGGTTTCACCATGTCGACCAGGCTGGTCTTGAACTCCCGACCTCAAGTGATTCGCCCACTTCAGCCTCCCAAAGTGCTGGGATTACAGGTGTGAGCCACTGCACCTGACCCCACATTCTTTTCTGATTTACTTACTTGCATCTTCTCTTTAATTCTGTTTGGAGATTTTCAGTAAAAGACTCTTAGTAAAAACTTACCATGTTCATGTAAAGGTAACATATCAACTTTAAAAACAAAAGCATTGGGCCAGGCGCAGTGGCTCACGCCTGTAATCCCAGCACTTTGGGAAGCCGAGGCAGGCGGATTACGAGGTCAGGAGATTGAGACCATCCTGGCTAACACGGTGAAACCCTGTCTCTACTAAAAATACAAAAAAATTAGCCGGGCACGGTGGTGGGCGCCTGTAGTACCAGCTACTCCGGAGGCTGAGGCAGGAGAATGGCGTGAACCCGGGAGGTGGAGGTTGCAGTGAGCCAAGATCATGCCACTGCACTCCAGCCTGGGGGATAGAGCGAGACTCTGTCTCAAAAAAAAAAAAAAAAGAATGT
>NW_012120993.1:0-1751 GCF_000951035.1 Colobus angolensis palliatus
GAGGTAAAAATAACACTGTTCTCAGAAGCAATTTCCCCAAACGAGTCGGCGGCCTCTGGTTATTTGTTGCCTAGGAAAGTCGGGAACAAATAAAGACGCCCTGTTTTCTGAGCAGCTGCCTTCCCATCTGCATGGCCGCTGGGCTCCCCTCTGAGCAAGTCAATAAATCCAGGTCCCAAGAATCCTGAGGGGCACCCGGGATGGTGAGGGTGCCGCGCCGGAAGGGGTGGGAACAGTTAAGTGGGTCGCGCCCACTTAACTTTAAAGACTGCGTTATGGGAGAAACAGACTTAGACATGATATTAAATTGGAAATGAAATTAAAAAGCTTGATGTGTGAATTTTGTGAATGTGCTACTTACAGTTCTCGGTTCTCAGCGAGGTAGAATACACCTGTGGACACGCCTGTGCCAGCTTGGCACTTGGCATCCAACTGGCGCTCCAGTGACGGGGCAAATCAGGCAGGGCCAGGCAGCCCCCCAGGCAGGACAGACCTTGTGGCCCCCGCCTGGACCCGCCCTCCGGCCGGACCTCCTGTGGTGAGTGCAGGTCCGTCAGCACCTGTGGCAGCTCCAGGGCCTTCTGGTCACAGCCTTGGGCTCCCGGGGGCACCCTTCATCCTGGGGGATAAACCGCTTTTGTCTGGCCAGACTCCATCCACCCTGAGCCGACTTCCTCCAGTGAAGAGGCTCCCGGGTGTCCTTGGTCACCAGGACCCTCAGGCCCTTCCCCGGGCAGATGTCCCACCTGTGGGCAGCCCTCTGGAGTCCAGGCGTCTGCCCCTTCCTCAGCAGGAATCCCCGGCACTCCCCTTCCAGGCTGTGGTCCGGGAGGACCTTCTCAGGCCCACGGTGCTGCCCGGGCCGCACTCTCCCCACTGCTGCCCTAGTCTCCTGGAAGGGCCTCATCTGCAGGCCCCAGCACCACCAGCCTCACCTAAGTCCCTGCCTGGATGGTGTTGCCACCGGCAGGCACCCACGCGGGTGGAGACAGGAAGCCCAGGAGGAGCCTGTCTCTGGGAATAGTCACTTCTCAAGACCCTCGTCCATGAGGGCGTGCCTTCGGCCCCTCCCATCCTGAGGTGCCTGGAGGCGTGTGGCGTCTGGCAGGCGCATCTGCTGCCAGAGAGCAGCTGTGGAGCTCCTCCTTCTCCAGGGCCAAGGCCAGGCCTGGGTCGCCCTGCCCTGTGCTCCACCCCATGGCTTCCCGAGGCCCCCAGGGCTGCCCTCCCTCTGCCAGTGGTCCAGAGCCCACTTAGACCCCCCAGCTGGGAGGCCACGTCTTGGGGAAGGAGTGTGTGGCTGGACGCTGTCAGCCACAGCCAGCCAGTGACCCTGAGCAATAGCAGCAGTCGGGTTAAGGAATGTGCTGTGCCTGGCCCCGGGTGAGAGTCGGTTGGCTCATTTTAAAGTCATTGGTTCCTGACATGCACTGAGGGCTCAGGGTGTGTGAGGCTGGGGGCCACGGGCTACTGAGTCTGACCCTGGGGGAGCAACAGTGCAGTGGGGAGGCCCGACGGGGAGAGAAAGGGAGGGAGGGAGGGCGGGCGAGGGAGGGAAGAAGGGAGAGAGACAGATGGAGGGAGGAAGAGGGAGGAGAGAGAGGGAGAGAGAGAGAGAGGGAGAGAGAGGGAAGGAGGGAGAGAGGGAGAGAGGGAGGGAGAGCAGGAGGGACGGAGCTCTGTGCTGGACCCCCCCGAGTCCCCCCACTCTCTCCTTCCTGGCTGGAGGCTTCTTGGTGTGAGTTAACCTA
>NW_012120994.1:0-1929 GCF_000951035.1 Colobus angolensis palliatus
CTCTTCATACCTCTGGTAGAATTCAGCTGTGAATCCATCTGGTCCTGGACTTTTTTTGGTTGGTAGGCTACTAATTATTGCCTCAATTTCAGAGCTTGTTTTTGGTCTATTCAGAGATTCAACTTCTTCCTTGTTTAGTCTTGGGAAGGTGGATGTGTCCAGGAATTTATCCACTTCTAGATATTCTGGTTTATTGGCATAGAGGTGTTTATAGTATTCCGTGATGGTAGTTTTTATTTCTGTGGGATCAGTGGTGATATCCCCTTTATCATTTTTTATTGTGTCTATTGATTCTTCCCATTTTTCTTTTTCTTTTTTTTTTGATGGAGTCTCACTCTGTTGCCCAGGCTGGAGTGCAGTGGTGCAATCTCGGCTCACTTCAAGCTCTGTCTCCCGGGTTCATGCCATTCTCCTGACTCAGCTTCCAGAGTATCTGGGACTACAGGCACCCACCACCACATCTGGCTAATTTTTTTGTATTTTCAGTAGAGACGGGGTTTCACCGTGTTAGCCAGGATGGGTCTTGATCTCCTGACCTTGTGATCCACCCGCCTCGGCCTCCCAAAATGCTGGGATTACAGGGATGAGCCACCGTGCCCAGCCCCTCTTTTCTTCTTTATTAGTTTTCCTAACAGTCTATTTTGTTGATCTTTTCAAAAAACCACCTCCTGGATTTATTGATTTTTTGAAGGGTTTTTTGTGTTTCTGTCTCCTTCAGTTCTGCTCTGATCTTAATTATTTCTTGCCTTCTGTTAGCTTTTGAATTTTTTTCTCTTGCTTCTGTAGTTCTTTTAATTGTGATTTTAGGGTGTTGATTTTAGATCTTTTGTGCTTTCTCTTGTGGACATTTAGTGTGTAAATTTCCCTCTACACACTGCTTTAAATGTGTCCCAGAGATTCTGGTACATTGTGTCTTTGTTCTCACTGATTTCAAAGAACATCTTTATTTCTGCCTTCATTTCGTTATTTACCCAGTCATTCAGGAGCAGGTTGTTCAGTTTCCATGTATTTGTGCAGTTTTGGCTGAGTTTCTTAATCCTGAGTTCTAATTTGATTGCACTGTGGTCTGAGAGACAGTTTGTTGTGATTTCTGTTCTTTTACATTTGCTGAGAGTGTTTTACTTCCAATTATGTGGTCAATTTTAGAACAAGTGCAACGTAGTGCTGAGAAGAATATATATTCTGTTGATTTGGGGTGGAGAGTTCTGTAGATGTCTTTTAGGTCCGCTTGGTCCAGAGCTGAGTTCAAGTCCTGGAAATCCTTGTTAACCTTCTGTCTCGTTGATCTGTCTAATAATGACAGTGGGGTGTTAAAGTCTCCCATTGTTATTGTGTAGGCATCTAAAACTCTTTGTAGGTCTCTAAGGACTTGCTGTATGAATCTGGGTGCTCCTGTATTGAGTGCATGTATATTTAGGATAGTTAGCTCTTCTTGTTGAATTGATCCTTTCACCATTATGTAATGGCCTTCTTTGTCTCTTTTGATCTTTGTTGGCTTAAAGACTGTTTTATCAGAGACTAGGATTGCAACCCCTGCTTTTTTTGCTTTCCATTTGCTTGGTAGATCTTCTTCCATCCCTTTATTTTGAGCCTATGTGTGTCTCTGCACGTGAGATTGGTCTCCTCAATGCAACACACCTATGACTCTTGACTCTTTATCCAATTTGCCAGTCTGTGTCTTTTAATTGGGACATTTAGCCCATTTACATTTAAGGTGAATATTTTTATGTGTGAATTTGATCCTGTTATTATGATGTTAGCTGGTTATTTTGCCCCTTAATTGATGCAGTTTCTTCATAGCGTCGATGGTGTTTACAATTTGGCATGCAGTTGCTGGTACTGGTTGTTCTTTCCATGTTTAGTGCTTCCTTCAGGAGCTCTTGTAAGGCAGGCTGGTGGTGACAAAATCTCTCAGCATTTGCTTGTCTG
>NW_012120995.1:0-2103 GCF_000951035.1 Colobus angolensis palliatus
GTGCGTGCGTGCGTGCTTTTGGGAATGGGAGTTTCAGGAGGGTATCTAAGCCTGGATGTCATCACGAGCACAAGAAAAACAACTTTCTGTCAAAGATCACTAAAACCAAGGCTCATCAACAGATCCAAGTTGCAAGGCTTTTCAAAATTTTACAAAGGAATCAGTTTTCCAAAGATTTCTCCCATATTTCCAAGATTAGTAGCAAAGTCCTGCAGTGGTGGAAAATTAGTAGAAAGAAAATAGCACAGTTCCAATATATGACAGTTGAAAGAGATTATTCATCAACTTCTTTTATTAATTAAGAAATAGCAGCTTGTGCAACATGGCGAAACCTCATCTCACAAAAATTAACCAGGCGTGGTGGCTTGTGCCTGTAGACCCAGCTGCTCAGGAGGCTGAGGTGTGTGGATCGCTTGAGTCCGGGAGTTCCAGGTTGCAGTGAGCTATGATCTCACCACTGCACTCAAGCCTAGGCGACCCAGTGAGACCCTGTCTCAGAAAAATGAAAAACAGAAAGCATTTCTCACAACATGGTAACTCCACCCTCCTCCTTCCCTGACAAACAAACAACACCAATTGATGATGATGGATAAAATCAGCAAACCACTTTTAAATAAATAGCTAGGCTCATAAGAAAACAATGGAAATCCCTCAAGGCCAAAAATTCACTAGCAGCAGCTACAGAGATAAAGAAATACAAGATTCAGGAGAGACAGAAAGAGAGGAAATCCACCCAGGTGTGGTGGCTCACACCTGTCACCCCAGCACTTTGGGAGGCTGAGGCAGGCGGATCACTTGAAGTTAGGAGTTCGAGACCAGCCTGGCCAACATGGTGAAACCCCATCTCTACTAAAAATACAAAAAAAAAAAATTAGCTGGGCGTGGTGATGGACGCCTGTAATCCCAGCTACTCAGGAGGCTGAGGCAGGAGAATCGCTTGAACCCAGGAGGTAGAGCTTGTAGTGAGCTGAGATCGCACCATTACACTCCAGCCTGGACAACAAGAACAAAACTCTGTCTCAAAAAAAGAAAGAAAGAAAACTGGTAAGAGAGAGAGTTGTAATGTTCTCAACACACACGCACAAATGATAACCCTGTGGGGTAATGGACATGTCCATGAGCTTGACCGTGGTAACCATTTGACAACGTGTTCATCCACTGAAGCCCCACCCTGCACACTGGACGCACATGCGGTTATCTGTCTTTAACCTCAATAACGCTGAAGAAAACCTTAAAAAACAAAAAGAAAACAAAAAAGGGGAAAAGTCCAAACTAAAGGCAAACTTTAAATTAAACAAAATAGTGACCGAATCACTAAAAGTCTGGCCGCCCCCAGCATGGACTAAGGCATGGATGTCACCTCTTCCTGAGGCTCCTCCCGGCCTCTTGAGTTCACTCTACACTCTGCCTCCAAATCAGCGGGTCTGGGACTCTTGATTTCTTGCAGAAGCTCTTGATGTCTCACTGCTGCCTATGGGAGCACCCAAGCATCTTCTCCATCAGCCCCATTACCACCCAGCCCCAACTCCTCCCAGATCTCCCTCCTGGCATGTCTCACCACTTCCTGGGACCTGCATTCTGTCACTCTCCAGGTACTCCAGCCACCCCCTTTCCCCACTCAAGCCCCCAACCCCAGGTCCTCCAGAGGCTAACCGCCCTTCCAGAGATTCCCTTACACCTTCCTTCCCTACGTCCTTACACATCAGCATCCGTGGTAATATGTAAGGCAGTCATGGCTTAACGCAGGGACCACTCCCCCTTTACCACACACAGCACTTTATAAACAGCAAGTGACTAATAGTGACTAACCAATGGAATCACAAAACAAAGACGGATGTAAACAGCATAATCTATTATCTCCTCTATACAGCAATTTTTTTTTTTTTTTTTTTTTTTTGAGATGGAGTCTCGCTCTGTGACCCAGGCTGGAGTGCAGTGGCACAATCTTGGCTCCCTGCAACCTCTGTCTCCCAGGTTCAAGCAATTCTCCTGCCTCAGCATCCCAAGTAGCAGGCACCCACCACCACCAATGGCAACACTGCTAAGAATGCTGCTTCCATTCACTTTCTTTGTAGAGCCCCTTCCTAGGAAGCAACAAGCTAT
>NW_012120997.1:0-1474 GCF_000951035.1 Colobus angolensis palliatus
TAGCCAGGATGGTCTCGATCTCCTGACCTTGTGATCCGCCCGTCTCGGCCTCCCAAAGTGCTGGGATTACAGGCTTGAG
Source organism: Colobus angolensis palliatus (assembly GCF_000951035.1). Classification (NCBI taxonomy): domain Eukaryota; kingdom Metazoa; phylum Chordata; class Mammalia; order Primates; family Cercopithecidae; genus Colobus; species Colobus angolensis. Next base: position 80 of record NW_012120997.1, read on the forward strand.
CCACCATGCCCGGCCAGCTGTGGAGTTCTTATCCTAGCTCTTTCTGCTGCTTTAGAGACTTAGCTTCTCTGTAGGCCAAGTGGGCATTAGGAGTTGCGGGGGCTGTAGTACCTGCTGATGGGACCTCTGAAGGTAGGCTTTCCCTCTGAGGAACACATAGGCCCACATCTGTTTGAAATGCTGGGTTGGTGATATCAGAGTCTCAGATTAGCACAGCTCCCTCTTCTTGGGTCCAGGCTGATCCCACTCACCTGCACTAGTTCTCTGGGGGGGCTTTTACACAACTGCCCCCATCCCCCTCTCTTGAATAAGGGGTTTCACAATTACAATTTTAGTCTAAAAGCAACTCATGGGCTTGAGTTCTGCAGTGGGAAGAGGGAAAGTTTGTGGTGCCTCCCTTGCTTACCAGTTTGCCCACAGGGCCTGTGAGAAAATGACTCTCCCAGGAGGTTGAGGCTGCAGTGAGCCAAGATCTTGCCGCAGCCCTCCAACCTGGGTGACAGTGAGACCCTGCCTCAAAAAAAAAAAAAAGAACCCAGGTCCCCTCACTTCTAGCCCAGTGCCCTTTGCTCTTGTTTCTTAGCCCAAGTCCTGGTTCTCTGGTTCTCCTAGGAGTTTCCTTGCTGTACCTACTTGTTTTCTGGCAGTTAGAGGCTCTAGGCCTTAGTGTTTCTCCTTTCTACCCCATAGACCGCAAGTCTTCCCCTAGAGCCCTCGTTGCTGAGGTGGCTGGGCCAGCAGGGAGGTGGGAGGGAGGAAGTGGGGGGTCCTGGAGGGCAGGGTGGGTCTAGAGGGCCCTGCTCAGCGGCGCTGGGCTCCTGTATCTCTCTACAGTCAGTGGTGCGCATCTGCTGCATCCGCAGCTTTGGTCATTTCATCGCCCGCCTGCAAGGCAGCATCCTGCAGTTCAACCCAGAGGTTGGCATCTTCGTCAGCATTGCCCAGTCTGAGCAGGAGAGCCTGCTGCAGCAGGCCCAGGCACAGTTCCGAATGGTGAGTCAGGCCTTCCCCTCCCTGTCAGCTACGCTCCCTTTGGGCTTACTGAGAAACCAGGGCAAGAGGCTCAGACCCACTGGTGGTCTCCATCTGAAGGACATTAGTAACATGCCTAGGAAGAGGGGAGGGAAGGCTGGGAGGGAGGCCTGGGAGGGACTAAGGGATGGGACTGATAGACAGGGACTGAGAGGAGGCTTTTTTTTTTTTTGAGACGGAGTCTCGCTCTGTCGCCAGGCTGGAGTGCAGTGGCGTGATCTCAGCTCACTGCAACCGGTTCAAGCCATCCTCCTGCCTCAGCCTCCCGAGTAGCTGGGACTATAGGCGCGTGCCACCATGCCCGGCTAATCTTTGTATTTTTAGTAGAGACGGGGTTTCGCCATGTTGGCCAGGCTGGTCTCA
>NW_012120998.1:0-1026 GCF_000951035.1 Colobus angolensis palliatus
AAAAAAAAAAAAAAAAAGAAGATTCAAAATTTAGATGTCAACCCTCTCCAAGTTAAACAAAAATTGAGATCTATTATTTATTTTACTTAAACAAAATCTATTGAGATTCAGTAGAATCTCAATCAAAACCCTAGAAAACTGATGAGAAAGTTCGTAATGGACCTAAAACAGCCAAAACAACTCGGACAGAGAATGTAAGTTGAAGGACTAACACCACCTGATTTCAAGACTTATTATAAAGCTATGGCCATCAAGACAGTATGATATTCATGTATGAATACACAGAGAGATCAAACGACTAGAACAGAGAGTGCAGAAATAGAGATTTACAACAAATGGTGCTAAAATAATCTAGTATCCATAAGCAAAAAAAGGGAACTTTATTCCCTACTTGTACCATTTAAAAAATTAACTCAAAATGGAACACAGATTTAAATGTAAAATATAAAGCTATAAAATTAGAAGCTTTTGTAAATTTGGATTAAGCAAAGTTTCCTTAGACACAACACCAAAACCAAAATCTATAATAGAAAAAAATTGATAAATGAGACTTCACCAAAATTAAAAACTGCTGTTTGAATAAAAAGATAGACCACTAAGATCTGTGAATTACAAGTCTGACAAAGGACTTGTATCTAGAATACAAATAACTCAAAACTTAATTTTAAAAAAATTTTAAACAATGGTCATAAGATTTGAACAGACATTTCACAGAAGACGTATGATGGCAAAGCAGCACATGAAAAGATGCCTAAAACCATCAGTCGTGAGAGAAATGCAAATTAAAACCACAAAGAGATACTTACTAAAGTGCCGTAAAATTAAAAAGGCTGACCACACCTAGTGTTGGCATGGATGTGAAAAAACTGGCACTCCATGGGCGTGGTGGCTCATGCCTGTAATCCTAGCACTTTGGGAGGCCGAGGTGGGTGGATCACCTGAGGTCAGGAGTTCGAGACCAGCCTGGCCAACATGGTGAAACCCCATGTCTACTAAAAATACAAAAATTAGCCAGGCATGGTGGTG
>NW_012120999.1:0-546 GCF_000951035.1 Colobus angolensis palliatus
TCTGTATGAGGATACTCCCTTTCGCTCCATAGCCTTCAATGAGTTCCCAAGTATCACTTTGCAGAATCCACGACAACAGTGTTAGCAAGCTGTGCCTAGAAGGGCAGGGTGAAACCCTGAGACATGAAGTCACACATCGGAGAGCAATCCCTCAGAAAGCTTCTCTCTAACTGTTATGTGAGGATATGTCCTCTTTCACTGTGGGCCCCAATGGGATCCCAAATATCACTTTGCAAAAGAAGGTCATAAACGGCCAGCTTTCAATGGTGAAAAGCTGAATTCTTTCTAAGATTTAGAACAAGAGAAAGATACCTACTGTCAACTTTCCTATTCAAATTAGTACGGGAAATCCTAGCTAGAGTAATTAGGAAGGAAAAAGAAATAAATGGCATACAAATCAAAAAAGAAGTAAAATTGTCTCTGTTTGCAGATGACATGATCATAAGATATAGAAAACCGGGGGGGCGGAGCAAGATGGCTCCAGTCTCCAACTCCCAGCGCGAAGGACACAGAAGACGGGTTATTTCTGCATTTTCAACTGAGGTA
>NW_012120999.1:596-869 GCF_000951035.1 Colobus angolensis palliatus
CTTCTCAGATATCTCAAGGAGAGAGTTAGTGGCCTGCTCCAGGAAACATGAGTGTAGCTCCATGAGGTAAACTCACACATCACCAACAAGTCACTAAGAAAGCTTCTTTCTAGTTTTCATCAAAGTTACTTTCTTTGTCAACGTGAGCTTCATTGAGCTAAGAAGTATCCCATTGCAGATTTCAAGAAAAATGTGTAGCAACCTGACCACTGAAGAGAAACCTGTAACTCTGTGAGTTGCATTCACACATCACAGTGCAGTTTCTCCAAAGGC
>NW_012120999.1:6104-6346 GCF_000951035.1 Colobus angolensis palliatus
CAGAAGGAAAACTATCAAACAGGAAGGACACCTATCCCAAAACTCCATCAGTGCGTCACCATCATCAAAGACCAGAGACAGATAAAACCACAAAATGGGGAAAAAGCAGGGCAGAAAAGCTGGGAATTCAAAAAATAAGAGTGCATTTCCCCCTGCAAAGGAGTGCAGCCCATTGCCAGCAACGGATCAAAGGTGGTCAGAGAATGACTTTGACGAGATGAGAGAAGAAGGCTTCAGTCCAT